>NC_136264.1:38859546-39294546 GCF_964187855.1 Myxine glutinosa | reverse complement strand
TCCCCAATATTTTACCATATGCAGTGCCGATAGAAAGTCCACACCCCTTTCAAAATTTTCACCTTTTATTCCCACCCCAACCCCCCCCCCCCCCCTCAACCCGCCACCCCCTCAACCTCCCCATCCCCCCCTCCTCCCTGATAATAGCAATTGCAAGTTAGCTCAGGTGTAACCAATCATCTTCAAAATCACACACCAAGTTAATTGGCCTCCAACTGTGTTAAATTGTTGTGATTCTGATTATTTCAGAATAAAGTCAACTGTTCCTGCAGGTTTCCTCTGCTGGGTAGCGCATTTCACAGCAAAGACTCAACCATGAGCACCAATGAGCTTTCAAAAGATCTCCGGGATAAAGTTGTGGAAAGGCACAGATCAGGGGATGGGTATAAAAATATTTTGAAGGCCTTGAATATCTCTTGGACCACAGTCAAGAGAATCATTAAGAAGTGGAAGGCATATGGTACAACCAAGGCCCTGCAGAAGAATGGGCAAATATTGCCCAATCAACGTGTGCAAAGTTGGTGGAGACCGATCCCAACAGACTCACAGCTGTAATTGCTGTCATAGGTGCTTCCATCAAGTATTAACTCAAGGGGGTGGACACTTATCCAACCAAGATATTCTAGTTCTGTATTTTTAATTAATTTTCTGAAACTTGTAAAATTTGTTTTTCACTTGGAATTTGTGGATTACGATGTGTAAATAAAGTTGTAAAAAGGCTGATTTAATGCAATTTAATTCCAGGCTATAAGGCAACAAAAGGTGAAAATTTTGAAATGTGGTGTCGACTTTCTATCGGCACTATAATTATATACACAGTACACACACATATATATATATATATATATATATATATATATATATATATATATATATATATATATATATATATATATATATATATATATATATCAAGTAATGAACGGCGGTTGGGAATTATATCCACGATATCCATTTTTCCATTCTCCAACCTATAGCTTTGTCTTTAAAAAAACTCAACGTTTCGGCCAGCAACCCAGCAAGCGCTGAGCCTCCACTAGCCTTCATCAAGAGAAGTTCCCTTGTTCACCTCCTCCCAGATATACCTGGGGGGAGGGGTGGGCCTATTCTATCAACCAATCACAAAGCTGTGTTGTGAGACCTCGTGACCATGGACCCATGCTCGGCTTATGTTGCAAGTGTTTTGTGTGTGTTTGAGCGGTGTATTGTGTTTTGTTGTCCGTGTTCCCTGTGTCGGCTATGTCCCACTTTGTCTTTGTCCTCCTCCCAGCATCGGTGTCTCTCTGGTGTATTTATGCATGAGAGGTCTGTATGCCTGTGGTAACGCCACAGTCTCCTCTGTCAATGGTGCCCTCGTTTGGCCAGTGTGCCAGGCCTCCAGTATTCGCCTTCTGGCCCGGTTCGGGGATGCCGCCAGCATGTTCACATTGTCCCATAGAGGAATATGGCCCGCCCTTATTCCATGCTTGGCGATAGCAGATCTTTCTGGGTGATTACACTCAAAGGCCTTGTGGTGTTCATTAATGCGCTGGCCTAAGGTTCTTCCAGTCTCGCCTATGTATTCTCCACCACAGTCACATGGAATGGTGTATACCACACCTGTGCAATCATTCTTTAGTCTTTTGTCTTTGACCTTGGTCAGTGCACGTCTCAAGGTGTATATAGGTTGGTAGTTAACCCTCACCCCGACCGGTCTCAAAATCCTGCCAATCCTTTGAGATACCCGTGGCACAAATGGTAGCACGCAGAAGCCCTTAGGTGGTTCCTGTGGCACGTCCTGGATTCTTGGAGCTGCCAGTACCATTTCATTTTTTGGGCAGAGGTGGTCTGGGTAGCCATTGGCTTTCAATACCCATTTGAGATGCTTGATCTCTCTCCTTTTTCCCTTCAAGGTGGACGGTATATTCCTTGCCCTTTTTAAAAGTGTATTCACCACAGCTCTTTTATGGTGCAGTGGATGGCAAGACGTGAAATCGAGGTAACGGTCGGTCTGGGTGGGTTTCCTATACACTGCGGTACTTAAGCTTCCATTGAGGTTCCTCCTCACCAAGACGTCCAAAAATGGAAGCGACCCATCCTGTTCTTCCTCACAGGTGAATTTGATGGAAGGAAACATTCCACTGATGCCCTCCTGGATTGCATTAACAGCCGTGCTGGGGCAGATGACAAAAGTGTCATCGACATAGCGGTACCAGACACGTGGCTGTGTTGGGAGGGATGGGCTGGTGCGTGTTTCCAGCTCTTCCATCACCATATTGGCAACCACCGCAGACACTGGGGAGCCCATCGCAGTGCCGAACACCTGTTTGTAAAATGTGCTGTCAAAGACGAAATAGGTGGAAGACAGACAAGTGCTGAGGAGGTCACATACGTCATCAACATTCAACTTGTCGGCGGCCTGTTTCCAGCAATCATCCTCCATTAGCCTCTGTCTCGCCACATCAACCGCCAGGATTGTGGGTATGTTTGTGAATAGCGAAATGACGTCAAATGACACCATAGATTCGTGTGGATGGATCGTGGTGTGTTATTATCCACAAACTCGGAGCTGTTGCGCAATCCTCGGTCGGTTTTTCCCACGAGGTACTTTAGTATATCGGCCACAAACTTTGACAATGCATAAGATGGTCCATTGATACACGCAGGGCCGGCGCTACCATTAGGCCAACTAGGCAGCCGCCTAGGGCGCAGACATCAGAGGGGCGCATTACTGAACCTTAAAGGGTCAGTTTTATACAAATTATTGTTTTAAGACTGGTCACAGTATACCGAGTGCCCTTTAGTTCAAAATGATTTGTGTGCCAAAATATTTTCTTTTGAATTTGCGAAAGATAATCAAAGATTGATTATTTAAAATTTAGATTTTGCATATCTAAAACTTATTGCTCAAACCAAAAACTGTTTTGTTTATCTGTAATTTCCAATCACACACTCATAAAGGGACCACTTTCTTTATTTTGCATTGCAAACCACATGTTGTGTCATTTTTTTTTTAAGTGAAAGCCCATTTGCCCCAAAGCGTGGGGTAACAGGGCCACTGCCATATTTATGGATATTGCGCCTTTAATATTGGTGCTGTTAGCATCTTACGGTACTTATTCTTGCAATTTAAAATAAATTTAGCAGTTTCAAGTTTTCTGCTTTTTATTTTTTCTACAAGACATCTGTTTTTAATAATCGAAGTTGGCAAAAAAAAATTGGGGGGGGGGAGTAGGGAGGGGATGTAAGTAGCTGGCTTTGCCTAGGGCGCAAAATGGTCTGGCGCCGGCCCTGGATACACGACACGATGACCCGTAACGGAACGTCTTCTTTGTGGATTTTTGGTAACCCGTACACTCTGGGAGCGACGCCGTTGCTGCTATACAATCGCTGGTAGTTTGTGCTCGATAGTCTCCCTGTTCTTTTTAACCTTGCAAGCAGCGAGTTTAACGTACGTTCTTCCTTCTTAGTTGAATCCTTCGTTATACGTTCATAGGTGTTCGTATCATTCAATAACTCATGCATTTTGTCCTTGTATGTCGAGCGATCCAATAAAGCTGTCGCACGACCTTTGTCCGCCGGTACAACCACGATCTCGTCCATCCTGCGCAGCTCTTGCAACGCTCGTCGTTCCAGTTCCACTGAATCCAGGTTGAAATCATTTCGGCTGCGGCGGGGTGGGCGGAGTCAAACTGCTGCCACACGTGACCGAACCTCGTTCTTGACGTCATCCGACAGTGCCGTGATGGCGGTTTCAACTCGTGACACGATCACATCTGTCGGTATTCCTTTTGGAGTGACCGCAAAGTTAAGGCCTTTTCTTAATACACACATATGTGAGTCTGTGAAATGTTTACCTGAGAGGTTAACCACCCATCGGTCCTGGAGTGAATCGCTGGCGTTTCCATCGTGCACCACTTTGTCGTAGAGTGCAGCAAACTTTTTCTCGTGCTTCTTCTTCACTGACCATACGGTGGCGCTGGCAAAGTTTGAAGCTCTCTTTTCCACGCGAGTCCATTCTGCCGTCGGTAAGAGCATGCGGATCGCATCAGCAATCCGGTTTGTTCGGGCGGTGCGTGATCTGATCTTGTTGTGGCACATCGATACGTGCAGACGCAAAAACCTCCGACCCGTGGCGTGCATGATCCGACGTGCTTTGTATCCTGGAAGAGGTGGTCTAAAACGGAGAGGTTTGGGTAGGACATCTTTGTTCAGGCAACGATGGTTGAACCTCAGATGGGCCTTGGTCACTTCGATCTGCTCCACAAGTTTCGTGTACAGTCGACATTGTCTAGCTACGCTTCGCCCATGGCTTTCGCCAATAATATTAATATCAAGTAATGAACGGCGGTTGGGAATAATGCATAAATCTCATGCATAAATACACCAGAGAATACACCTCTCATGCATAAATACACCAGAGAGACACCGATGCTGGGAGGAGGACAAAGCCAAAGTGGGACATAGCCGACACAGGCAACACGGACAACAAAACACAATACACCGCTCAAACACACAAAACACTTGCAACATAAGCCGAGCATGGGTCTATGGTCACGAGGTCTCGCAACACAGCTTTGTGATTGGTTGATAGAATAGGCCCACCCCTCCCCCCAGGTATATCTGGGAGGAGGTGAACAAAGGAACTTCTCTTGATGAAGGCTAGTGGAGGCTCAGTGCTTGCTGGGTTGCTGGCCGAAACGTTGAGTTTTTTTTAAAGACAAAGCAATAGGTTGGAGAACGGAAAAATAGATATCGTGGATATATATATATATATATATATATATATATATATATATATATATATATATATATATATACATAAATATACATATGTACGTGTGTGTGTGTGTGTGTGTGTGTGTGTGTGTGTGTGTGTGTGTGTGTGTGTGTGTGTGTGTGTGTGTGTGTGTGTGTGTGTGTGTGTGTGTGTGTGTATCTATGTATGTATATATATATATATTGCACAATTCATGAATTGCCTGAAATCGGAGTCAAATAACAAGTGGTTTGTTTCACAAGAACTGGTTTATCCAGGTGTCAAGCACTTTTGTTACTTGCAAAATCGAACATTTTTCAAGTATATTGGTTGGTCTTGTGCGTTATTCTGTCTGTTTGTCAATCGCCTGTAGGTCACAATTTTAAACCGATCTTTCCAAAATCTCACCAGATGGTAGAGTTCATCATAAAGAAGAAGCCTATTGATTTTGAGGTCAAAGGCTCTCTTAAGGTCAAATTTCTAAAATTGTCATTTTTCATTTCATTAACTTGAAAATTGAAGAGCCTTTGCATATTGTGATTACATTGGGAAAGCAACTATTTTTGAGGTCAAATGTCAACTCGGGGTCAATCTTTTAAAATCATCAATTTTCATCTGAAAAATCGTCAATTTTCATCCCATTAATCTGAAAATTAAAGAGCAATTGCATTGTACATTACGAAATTCGAAAACCAACTATTTTGAGGTCAACTGAAGGTCAAACTTCTAAAATTATCAATTGTCATCTGAAAAATCATCACTTTTCATCCTATTAACTTGGGAATTAAACAGCAATTACATTGTGCATCAATGAATTGGGAAACCAACTATTTTGGGGTCAACTCAAGGTCAAACTTCTTAAATCATCAATTGTCATCTGAAAAATCATCACTTTTCATCCTATTAACTTGAGAATGAAACAGCAATTACATTGTGCATCAATGAATTGGGAAACCAACTATTTTTGAGGTGAAAAGGTCAAAGGTCAACTCAAGGTCAAACTTCCAATGTCATCAATTTTCATCTGAAAAATCATAAATTTTAATCCGATTGGCCTGGGCTTTCATTAACGATCGTCAATTTTAATCTTAATGAAATAGACAATTTGATGTATCCATAGCAACCTTTTATTTTGAGAGGTGTGGATTTTGCAGTTATCGTGCTCTGCATGACGTCTTGTGTTATATTTTGTTACATTGCTGGAAACACAATAAACCACTTTATATATCTTAGAAATTTAAGTTCAGCACCAATCTATTAAATAATGTCTGACGACCACCTGAAATTAATCGTTCATTTCATGCGCAGTGTGTGGCTGCTGGTTGCATCATTACTGGGAACGCAGTTGTGCTGCTGATGCAGTGCTCCCTGTAGGTTAGAGCTGGATTTGGCTAGGGTGCTAGAGATAGCTTGCCTACTCTTCACGAAGGACACCATGGGATCTTCAACGTCCACCATCTGATCCTGGCAGATGGGACACTCAGTTTAACATACATCCGAGGGATAGCGCGCACACACTGATGAATCACCCTCCATGCGAAACATCAAGATGACGGTTTATAGCTGGTTTATAGCTGGTTTCTGATTCAAACCCTGGCTAGACAGTTCAGAGGTGAGTATGCATACGTCTAGGGCTCTAGGCTATCCTGCCAATGCTATAATAATAATAATAATAATAATAATAATATACTTCATCCAAAATAGTTTGTATGTTACATTTTCCTGAATTCCTTGTGGTCATTAAAATTACATTAAATTCCTCTATCTTTCTATTAATTCTTATCACGTATCGCATAGCTACATACACAACAACACTTGCAAAATATGATGGCAGTTCCAAACTAATGAGTTTTTTTTTATTGTAGAGCATGGCAAAAATAATTGTTTAAGGTGCACTGTGGGGTAAAAAATAAAAAAATAAAAACATTGTTGTTTTTCATGTCAAAGTGTTCTTTGAAGTATATATTTTCAGAATCAAACTGTTTTGATTGGTACTTATTTCCAAAGAAATAAGTTGAAATAACTTGAAAACTAATCATCCAAATTGAATGAAATTTGGCATTAATAAATCATCTTAACATGTTGGATGAATTAATGATGGCTTTTTAAGATACCCCTACTACAAATTGAGTTATGAAAAAAAATCCTTGTATTTTTCTTTAAAAACAAAGAAAAAATATTTTGTGTAATTATCATTACAATTTACTGAAAAGCCATCACTGGTCTCTTTTGATATACCCATACTAACTACCCAAAGGGGTAAATAACAGATTAACTGAGGCAGTTAGCAGTAGTTCCAGTTTCAATTATGTCAACCAAAAAAACATATTTTTGTATGTATCTAGAAAATTAAAGCTCACATGTTTATTTGTATCCGAAAATCACTTTTGTCTGTATTTTTGGATTCCTCATACTCTAAGCTTTCTAGCAGTATATGGTTTGTGGGGGGTAGACTGGAAAGACTGATAATTTCAATTTATTGATGGCACGTGAAACGTGCTATTTTACCCCACCTTGCACCTTAATGCTGAAATGTTGTGCAATGATGTTGTCACTTCCTTAAAACTTGCAAGGATAGACATCAATGCTCATGGTCAAAGCATTCTGTATAAAACCATGATAGCCAACAACAGTTACTCGTGTTGTGCAACAATTGTGCATCATAAGGTTCGTTTCGAAAGAGAACATCACATCTAGCCTATTGAAAATTACTGGAGACTGTCTGCACAATTTAGTGAAGTATGTCTTTCACATAGTTATGTTTAAATGGCACCGCGAGTTTAAAAATGGCCGAGAATTGGTGAGTGATCTTGAGCACCATCACGTGCAATCAACTGCTGTGACTCAAGGAAAAAATTATTGGGGAATCACCAGATCGCTACATGTGCAATTGCCACATGATTGGATGTCAGTGTTGTAAGTGTGGAAAAATCATTCATTCTCACTTGAAATGCAATTGGCTAATTGCAAGATAGGTAACAAAGGTATGATCAAAAGGCAACTCATGTGGCCATTTCAACAGAGCTCCAGCAGCATTGCCAGAGTTTCATGAAGAGGATTGTGGCACGTGATCAGACCTCGGTCCATACTTTATCTTGAGAATCAATGCGAGCCAACAGGAAATGAGGAAAAAGAGGAAGGAAGGAAACACTGCAATTAAGATGGCTGGGTTAGGAAAGGTTAATGGTGGTAATAAAAATCATGGGTCGGAGTTGTGGATGACAAGATATGGTGGTGCACTGCTTGCTTGAAACCCTGGAGGGAAGAGCAAGACGGAACAGCCTCTGGAACATGGTTCAAAAGACAAGGAAAGTAAGGAAAGAAGAGTTGAGGTGTGCAATCAGCCTGGATTTTGGAGGTTTAACCAGAAGTGGGTCATCAGAAGAATGCGTGCGTCCTGGAGTAGATCGGGACTGAGAGACAGAGGCAGCAATATTGGAGAATATATGGTGAAAACAGAGAGACAACCGACCTGCCTGCGATGTGAGAGAAACAGACCCTGTGTTCTTCAGCCTCATTATGGGAGATTCCAATCATTGTGAGAGCTACAGTCACGTGAAAAAGTAAGTCCACCCCATGTAAAGTTTAGACTTTTTCAACATATTTCAACATACAGCTATTTGATCTTCATTTCAACAATATTGATAGATAAAGGTGATATTATATAACAAATATCATGAAACATTTACATTTTGTAGTCCATTGTATAATTTATATAAACATAAATGCAAATTTCGCATGTGGAAAAAGTAAGTACACCCCATGAAATGTTTTTAAAATCTTTTTAACATATGTGGACATATCAATATTTGATCTTCATTTAAACAGTAACTAGAGATAAAGGTGATCTAATTGAACAAAAAACAATGTAAGATTGACTTTGCAATAATTTATTCAACAAAAAATTGTTGCACAGCAAGCATAATTGCATGCACAGCTCGTTTCAAATCCCCCCACAACATCTTGATGGGATTTAGATCCGGGCTCTGACTTGGCCATTCCAGAACCCTCCATTTCTTTCTTTTCAGCCATTCGTTGGTGGATTTACTGGTATGTTTAGGCTAGGGTCATTGTCATGTTGCAAGGTCCACCTTCGGTTGAGCTTCAACTTTCTGACAGATGGCCTCACATTATCCTCAAGCACACTCTGGTACAATGAAGAATTCATAGTGGATTCTATGATGGTGAGCTGCCCAGGCCCTGATGCAGCAAAGCTGCCCCAAACCATAATATTTCCACCACCATGATTTACAGTTGATATCGGGTTCTTGTGGTCAAATGCTGTCTTTGGTTTTCGCCAAACATGTCTTCTGGTACTGTGGCCAAATAGCTCTACCTTTGACTCATCTGTCCAGAGCACATTGTCCCAGAAGTGCTGGTCTTTGCCTAGGTGTTCATTGACAAACTTTAGTCTTGCCCTGATGTTCTTTCTGGACAGCAAAGGTTTCCTCCTGGCACACCTCCCATGTAGATCAAATTTGTGCAGCCTCTTTCTAATGGTAGACTCGTGCACTTTGACATCAACAGTGGCAAGAGCTACCTGTAGGTCCCATGATGACATTCTGGGGTTCTTAGAGACTTCTTTCAGCATCTTGCGGTCTGCTCTCAGGCTGAACTTGCTGGGGCGGCCTGGCCTGAACAAGTTGGCAGTTGTTTGGAATCGTCTACAATTGTAGATGTTCTTCCGGACAGTCGAATGATTGATTTCAAATTGTTTGGAGATCTTTTTAAATCCCTTCCCAGACTCGTAGGCATCTATAACCTTCTTTCTGAAGGCCTCAGAGAGCTCTTTTGATCTAGGCATTGTGACGCCACACACTTCAACAACAAAGAGCAAACCAAACTAAATGTCTGAGGTTTAAATAAGACCGGTTCCTCCAAAATCCTCTCCAGCGATGTTCTAATCATTTGCACCTGAGCTGGTGCACCTGATTCTAATTTTAGGTATTTGAAGTAGTGATAAATGTAGGGGTGTACTTACTTTTTCCCATGCGAAATTTGCATTTATGTTTATTTAAATTATACAATGGACTACAAAATGTAAATGTTTCATGATATTTGTTATATTATATCACCTTTATCTGTCAATATTGTTGAAATGAAGATCAAATAGCTGGATGTTGAAATATGTTGAAAAAGTCAAAACTTTACATGGGGTGTACTTACTTTTTCACGTGACTGTATATATTCCACCGAATCCAGGAGCGACAGATGTGATGCTGGGGTGCCAGCCCATAGCGGCGATCAATACTCCATTGAGCTATGGACAAAGGACACAAAACAAATACATGGCCCCTTAGACTTAATGATTATAGTTTTACTCTTTTATCTCCCCTTTTAGGTTCAGGAGACTTTGGGTTCACTCTCACGGACAGTCCAAGTGGAGAAAGAATTCGCCATATAGCACGAGGTCCACAGTCCCCCATGGCGGGGTCAAGTTGGGAAAGCCTTTGTGAAGACGATGTGCTTGTGGAGGCTGCAGGTCGAAATGTGCATGGATGGGCTCACTCCGACATCATTCGAACATTTAGAGAGTGGCCACAGTGTGAACCCTTGCACCTTGTCGTAGCACGACCACGAGTGAGCACACGTACCAGTGCCATTTTGCATAAACCTTCGATTCAACGCCCTGGCAAAGAGGACATTTCAGCCTCACTCCTCGGCTTCCCTCCATCCCCGGATGAGCAATCGGGTGTGTTCTAAAAAGTTCCTCTTAACTCGGATGTCTTTTCAGATATGGAGTTATTTTCACACAGAAGGCTCCTAGCAGAACAAACTAACTCATTGGGTTATTTCTGCAAGCAACTTTTTCAGCCACCGCCTTGGCATATCTATGAAGTTATCGGTACCCTGTTGTTCCCATCTTTCCGAATTAGGAGCAGCCAACATGCAAGAGGTTGATATCTGTCTACATCCTGAAGAGCCTGGATTTGGATTTCGCCTTGTTGGCGGAGAACCTGCAGGAGAGCCAGTCAGTATTATATGATTATACTGAATGTATACTAATGCATGTTGCATATTTTCTGCACGATAGTGTATGATTGTTTCTGTGACCTCGTTGTTGAATAGGAAAATAGCTTTAGATAGGATAGGAAAATTTCCTCACATTTGTCTGTTCATCCAATTCCCCCTGTATTTCTGCTCCTTTTTTGAGCCCCTATATGGGTGTGTGTGTGTGTGTGTGTGTGTGTGTGTGTGTGTGTGTGTGTGTGTGTGTGTGTGTGTGTGTGTGTGTGTGTGTGTAAATAATATGATAAGAAGAATATATGAGTAGTGTTGGAGATGTATGTCTACGTGCTTGTCTAAGCTAGGTCCACAGACATCTTCCTTCAGGTTGGAGAGATTTATTACTTATTGGAGAAGAACTTGACTTGATAAAGAAACGATTTACCTTACACAATACATAAGCATACAACGGTTGAGCAAAGTTCCATGGAAAAGCTCACTTGATTGTAAAAAGGTTACAGCACAGGATACACAGCAAAACACGACGAAGCAATTGAGTCTTCTGTCTATTCTGGAGAGTTTAGTCCTTTTATAGCTGGGTTTCTCTTTGAAGGAGGCAAGGGAAATTAATGGGTCAATTAGGTCACAGTAAGTATGGCGCCAGGTTATCTGTCTCACATTATGCAAGCCATGAGAACTGGTAGGTATGCTTTGGGATGTCTAACTGAAAGATGTGGGTCGGAAAAGTTACCGCTTGGAGGCATTCTCTTGGGTAAAGTGTTCATCTGGCACCATCTGGCAATCATTTTACTGCAGATCCCAGCGGGGAGGAGAGTCAAAGTAGATGAATGTACATCTGATTTTTCTCTCAGAGGGGAGATTCTTATTTCAGTAAGAAATAGCTGAGTGTGCAGTTCCCAGCTCCACAGAGAGTATTGGCATTTCTCACTCCACATAACTTTTAATACCAACTCTTTCCATTTTAATATTTCCTAGCACAAGAATACATATTCTATAATCCAAATGCACTTATTCAAAGTGGTTCAAAGTATTCTACAAAACAACACTCATAGCTCTGTGATTTTCCTGCAAAGAGAACAAAGTACAAACAGAATTGTAATTAACTACAAGGAAACTCATCCATAAGGAAAGTCTCATCATTTGATTACTTTTTAGAAGCTATACTTCTACAGTAGGTTTGCTCCAAAGTTATTTAAGCCTGAAACATTTCAGCATGGGAGATTCCAATCATTTTGAGAGCTATATATTCCACCGAATCCAGGAGCGACAGATGTGATGCTGGGGCGGCCACCCATAGCGGAGATCAATACTCCATTGAGCTATGGACTTGGGCAAGGTGCAATTTGTGTTCATCTATTGATGTTATATACTATCTATATGAATAATACATCCTGTCTGCCTCTCCCGTTTCCTATCTTCTCTCATTGATTTGCACATCATCACTAAACCTTTTTGGCATAATTACCGTGCTTGTGAAGGGAAAAGTGGGTTTAAGCCATTAGTTCACTTTGCTACTTGGCCAAAAATTTTTTGACAAGTACGTTGATCACTCCGATTTGTGTGTTTGTGTGTTTGTCTGTCCGCTCATGTATACTTGCCTACAGGTCATGATTTTATACTGATCTTCATGAAACTTCACCAAATGGTAGAGTTGGTGGTGTGAGAGAATCCTATCTATTATTGAGGTCAAAAGGTCAACATAGGCCAAAGGTCAACCACTTTTATTCAAATTTCTCAAATCCTCAATTTTCATCCAATTGACTTGAAATTTGAATAGGATTACATATCAGTTAACTGAATTCAACCACCAACTATTTTTGAGACCAACATAGGCCAAAAGGTCAACATAGGCCAAAGGTCAACAACCTTTTCAAATCTCTAAAACCCTCAATTTTCATCTGATTGACTTGAAATTTGAATAGGATTTACATATCAGCGAACTGAATCAACCACCAACTATTTTTGAGATCAACATTGGCCAAAAGGTCAACATAGGCCAGAGGTCAACCATTTTTTCAAATTTCTAAAATCCCCAATTATCATCTGATTGACTTTAAATTTGAATAAGATTTTCATATCAGCAAACTGAATTCATCCACCAACTATTTTTTAGGTCATCCTAGGCCAAAAGATCAACCTAGCCAAAGGTCAACAACCTCTTCAAATTTCTAAAATCCTCAATTTTCATCCGATCGACTTGAAATTTGAATAGGATTTTCACATCAGCTTACTGAATACAACCACCAATTATATTTGAGGTTAACATAGGCCAAAAGGTCAACATAGGCCAAATTTCTAGAATTGTCAATTTTAATCCAATTAACTTAGAATTTGAAGACGATTTGCATATCAGGTCACAGAATTCAACCACCAATTGTTTTTGAGGTCGAAAGGATGCTCCACTGAGTGCCATTCTACTTTGTTATCTTTTGCCAAGTGTCGCTCTATGAGAGATTTTTCATTTGTCTGTCTGTCTACAGACGTCAGTCTATGATTGAGGAACTCCATTTCAATTGAATTATATGTTTTGAACAAGTAGAATATGAATTGGAACACTAATCGAAATGAACCTGCAGTTTAGCAGTAGCAGAAGAAGGCTCCGAACCTGCAGAAGGCTCTGAATTTGGCAAATTGTACGGAAACTCTTCCTGAGCGTGCATGCGTGCAGAAGAGTAAGGTAATTGAGTTGCTGTCTGCCTGCCTTAAATACAAAAGTGGAAATCATTCCAAAGAGAAAACTTTTTTAGGGACGTCATAAAGGACACAAAGAACAGGCACGAAGAACAGATTTAATGTGGTAAATAAGGTGATGTAAAGGCTGGTGCATGAATTGCGGTAAACTTCCGAATTTTTTTTTCTACAGCCTTTAAAAGCATTATTTTATTTCAATTTAGTTATTTACTTGAACACTGTAGAAAACAAATCACCTTCTTGCCTCTTTCAAAAACCTCCAGTTTAGCCGTACAGTACTTGGATAACATATTATGCCATTTTACGCCATCTTGACCAATCAAATTCATCACTCATGCTCAAAATTGGGGAATATCAAGATTCAGACAAATTGTGACTCGTAGGAAATATCGATCGTGCTTGAAAACACAAAGCAAGAGTTTAAAAGGCCTTCCCATGTCCTTTTCTCAAGACCGTGCAGGGTAAGGAATATTTCTCAAGACTATAAACTTACAATTATTTTTGCACCCTCTAAATTTATTTACAACTACTCCATCAATTCCGTTTGGCCTTGTTGAAAAGTAGATTGAATACAAGGTCCATTGTCCTCCTGCAGGTGAGATATTCATTCAAAAGAAAGTCTTCGATACACCACCACAACAGAGGGGGTTTCTAACTTTTTTGGCAAGCAATGTATGGATTGTGCGTGGACTATATACAGTAATATGCGATTGATTATTTATGCTTGTTAGGTATTACAACTTTCTGATGTACTTGTTTCATTGCTACTCTGAACTCGATAGGAAAATTAAAT
Source organism: Myxine glutinosa (assembly GCF_964187855.1). Taxonomy (NCBI): domain Eukaryota; kingdom Metazoa; phylum Chordata; class Myxini; order Myxiniformes; family Myxinidae; genus Myxine; species Myxine glutinosa. Next base: position 39,280,357 of record NC_136264.1, on the reverse strand, counting down.
TAAAATGAAGCACACAATGCTTTTCTGGTCTCCTCTGATTGCCAGTCTTGAAGCTTCATTGCATCCATTTTAGATTCGTGTCGGGGCTCTTGTGCCTGGAGGTGCCGCAGAGCGTGATGGTCGATTGCATCCAGGTGATGAGCTTCTGGCTATTGACGGGGTGCCGACCATTGGAATTCCGCATGCTCGTGCCGTGTCCCTGATGCAGAGAGCAGCGCGAACGGGACGTGCACGTCTTAGGCTGCGTTACATCACACAGAGTCCCACATTCCGTAAGGAACGGAATTGTCAGGGTCTGGGTTTGTGATGCTATGTGCATATCGGCTGAAAAATTAATTTGCATTCTCTCATATCTGATAAAGATTGAAGTGTCTTGCTGTGTTCAAATACCTTTGCTATTGATACAGAATGCACCACTATTCTTTAATACTCTATCCTACCAACAATCATGTGACACACTTTGCTATTGACAATCGACAACAAGCATTAGTGTGTAGCAGTTTAAGGGATTTTCGTTTTTCTTGCGTCGCAATCCTTGCTATAACATCTGATACCAGTTTTTTGCTGTAACATTTGATTCTACAGCATATTAAGACAACTTAACATGTGATGGTTTATGTTGAATGTTGTTAAATCTCGCTTAACTTCCTTTTTCCCCCTCATAGCCTACTCAGAAAACACAATGGAGTGGGCAAGTTACAGTGAACAAGATGCATACCCAGAATCATCTGGGGCAGAGCGGTCACCCCCTTTGGCACAGACAGTGGGTGGGAGCACGGCAGGGATGAAGCATTATGACATCACCATTACCCGAAATGATGAAGAAGGCTTCGGATTTGTGATCATTTCCTCCTTGGAACATCCAGATAACGGAGCCAGCATTGGTAAATCTCTCCTTTTAATGATGGGAACCCCGAAAGCATTGTACATGACCCTGTAAGCTGTCTTTAAAATCCAAATTGATTCTCCTTTGTAATTTAGGCATGTATTAAATTAGAGAGTTCATAGAACACGATACCTTACGCAGTGTTCAGGTATATAAAGGAGGGTTTTGCTGTTCACAGGGGTTCCATTCTTGAAAATCCCTGTGAACCGCAAATCCGCAAACTTAGGGGGTAATGGGGAAAATAGGATTAGGGTATTCAACTTAAATATTTGTCCAAACTGTACCCTTCATTAATTGTGCAGTTATGTGCCATAGTTTTGTGCTATTTATTAGGTCATCTCATCTTGATTCTCGAAGAGATGAACTTGTAAGTTGGTCATGATGTCCGAATGTGTCCTTCCGGTCGTCCGTCCAGTCTGATTATTCTGAAACATGACACGTATCCTGCACTATCGCTCAGGCATCGATTTTTTTTATTTCGGATCATGGGTGCTCCCAGTGTGGCTCCCAGGGTTGGCTACCCCCCAAACTTTGTAACCCTACTCGTTCCTTATTTATTAACCGATTCTTATGAAACCCGATATAGCCCTTCTACTCGATGGTCCGCAGGATCGCCTGGTCTTAGACTTTTTTTGATTTCGTATCAGGGGGATCCCATTGGGATTATGGGTGCTCCCAGGGATCCAATAATGCGATGGCGATGTTGATGATGGTGACGATAAAAACGAGTTGATGGAGATGATGGTGATGATGATGTTTGGGGGAAGGGGGATGGTGGGGCGGGGGTGGGGGCGTTGCAAGGGTTACTGTGTTGACAGCCCATTTTAATTAAGTGAATAAATGTGGAAAATAATTTGCCAACCCATGATTATTCGAGCTCATTGACTGCAATCTGTAAATGTTGCTTCAATAAATTCATCGCGTTCGAGCGAATTCACGAAGAGGAAACCCATGAATCACAATTTCCTTCTGTAATTAAATTTTAATAAAACACTTTTTTAAAGATTGCTTTAATCCAGAAGTTTAGCGCCACTGAATTAGTCTTATGCACCAACCACCCTTGTACACTGCAATAAGATAACGTTGAGTCGCAATTTCGGAGACGGAGACTGTATTGGTCGGTAGATAGCCATTATGGCGGCCTCTTCTTCACCCCCGGTACACTTGCCACGCATTCTAATGCTATATATAGATAATATTGCATGGTTCTTGGAAGTATTATGAAGGCAATTTGTGTTCTACAGTGTTCAAGTGTATCATTCAATTTAAATAGAGGTTTAAAGGCATATAAAAAAAATAATTCTGGGTTTAACCACAGTTTGACCCAGTGTCTATTACATCACCTTATTTAACACGTTACGTTAGTTATACATGCCTGTTGTTTGTGTCATTTATATGTTCTTGAAAACAGTAAATTTTCTGTTTGGAATGGTTTTCCATTTTGTTTGCCAGGCAAGCAGACAGAGTAAAAAAAATTGCACCTGTGTCCAAAGGAAGTGGTTCAGTTTGACATTTTAATATGAAATAGGCAAAGCCTAGAAATGAATGAAACCCTTTAGAATTACCTTTTAGAACCCCTTAAAAATTACCATCCAGAATCACCCTTTAGAACCCTCTAGAATTACCCTTTAGAACCCATTAAAATTACCCTTTAGAACCCATTAGAATTACCCTTTCAAACCTGTCTAGAATCACCCTTTAGGACTCTTTAGAATTAAGCATGGTGGGTTTGACAGGTTCTGCTTCATTTTTGATGGACAGATGGAAGGAAGGACATAGCCAAATATTGGAGCGGTTTCACCGCTTAAAAATTATCTCACTCCTCTCTGAGCTTGTGCGATTGGGACGAATTCTGAGCCAAGGTATGGTAAAACGACAGACTTGTCATCCGATTTGTGTTCAAAATATAACATTCAATTTAAACAAGTTGTTCCTCAATCATAAACTGACGATCATCTATATAATAAAGCAGGACCGTCTGTCTGTCTGTCTGTCCCCAAACTACTCACACAGTTTTGGGGCTAGCCTCATCAAACCTTCTCTGGAACATTTTAGGGTCACAGCGAGTGTCTGGGATGTTTCATAAATTTCTCAATACAAATATAATTTGAGTTTCCACCCATACGAAACTGCTCTCTTACCATGTGTAAACTAATTCATGGTTTTGGCATTCACAGTTTCACCATTTACTGCAAGTGGAAACATTCGTTGGTTCGGTAATATATCAAGACAAATTAGATTTTGGGTTTCCACCCAAATGATGCCACTTTTTCTCAATCCTAACGTGTGTGGGACATTTCATAAAGTTCTCAATGCAATTATGATTTTGAGTTTCCACCCAAACGAAGCTGCTCTTGATATGCATGTAGACTCATTCACGGGTTCGGCATTAGCAGTTTCGCCTTTTACCGCATGTGGAAACCTTTACTTGTTCTGTGTATTGCATTTCCACCTGTACGATTCCAATCTTTCTCTGTGTGTAAGCACATTCGCAGCTTCGGCAATTTCTCAATGCAGTCAAACCTCGCCGTAGTCAAACAACAACAACAACAATAACAGGCATTTTTAAGGCCATTTTCCCTGCTAGAGTGGGGGTTAGCCATCGCCGTAGTCAAACCTAAGCAGAAAAGTCTTATTGATGGTAATTGTTACTTATTTGATGTTATTTTACTCATTTGTTCTTATTATGCCCCCACTGAGAAGACTGCGCTCACTTGTGAACCAATGATGGGATTTTGACCAAACTTAATACAAACCCTCTCCTTCGACAAATACACTAAACAGATCACAAAGACAGCCTTCTTTCACCTGAAAAACATCACTCGTCTCCGTCCATCCCTCTCCTCCGTGGCTGCAGAAACCCTCATCCACGCCTTCATCACTTCCCGTCTGGACTACTGCAATAGCCTCCTTTATGGTTCACCCTCAACAATCACCAATAAACTCCAATACATTCAGAACTCCGCTGCCCGTCTACTCACCCATTCCCGGACCCGTGACCACATCACCCCCGTCCTTTACAAGCTTCACTGGCTCCCCATCTCCCAGAGAATCCAGTACAAAATCCTCCTCTTGACCTACAAAGCCCTCCATAACCTGGCCCCATCCTACCTGGCTGACCTCCTCTCCAGACACACTCCCACCCGCAACCTCCGCTCTGCTGGTACCAACCTCCTGACCCCCCCCCCCCCCCCCCCATCCGGACCAAATTTAGATCCTGGGGGGACAGGGCCTTCTCCATCGCTGCTCCCACCCTCTGGAACTCGCTACCTCACACCATCAGAGACTCCTCCTCACTCACCACATTCAAAACATCACTCAAGACCCACCTGTTCAACACTGCATTCAACATTTAACCCACAGCATCTAACCCCTGACTATCTCCTCTCCTTCTCCCTCCTTTGTGCTTTGAATATTTCCCTATTGATTCTTCTTTTTTTTTGCAATTGTCTTTATGTTTTGCTATGCATTATGTTTTGCACTCTGTCAAAGCGTCTTTGGGCTTCCTGAAAAGCGCTATATAAAATAAATGCATTATTATTATTATTAAGTACAGTGCCTATAGAAAGTCTACACCCCTTTTCAAAATTTTCACTTTTGTTGCCTTATAGCCTGGAATTAAAATCAATTAAATTAGAACTTTTCCACTTTTATTTACACATCGTAACCCACAACTTCCAAGTGGAAAACAAATTCTAGAAATTTCAGAAAATTAATTAAGAAAACAAAACTAAAATACAATTACAATTGTGAGTCTGTTGGGCTAGGTCTCAACCAACTTTGCGTGGGGAGCGTTGATGGACAGCAGCCTTCAAGTCATGTCACAGATTTTCAATTGGATTTAGGTTGTGGCTCTGACTAGACCACTCAAGGACATTTATCTTTTTGCTCATTAGCCACTTCAGTGTAGCTTTGGATGTGAGCTTCAGGTCTTTGTCATGCTGAAAGGTGAACTTCCATCCCAATTTCAGCTTTCTTGCAGAGAGCAGCAGGTTTTCCTCTCGGATTTTCTGTATTTTGCTCCATCCATATTCACTTTGAGGTATTCACCATACCTCAAATGGAACTCAAGGTGGGCTTTTTGTGTAATGGCTTCCTTCTTGCCACCATACTGTACAGGCCAGACTTATGGAGTGCTTAGAATATTGTTGTTTTTGCCATAAAGTCCTGTAGCTCTTTCAAAGTTGCCATTGGCCTCTTGGTGGCCTCTCTGATCAGTCTTCTCCTTGTTTGGTTATCCAGTTCGGAGTGACGGCCTGATCTAGGCAGGATCTTGGTGGTACCATACACCTTCCACTTCTTAATGATTTTCTTGACTGTGCTCCAAGGGATATTCAAGGCCTTTGAAATAATTTTGTACCCATCCCCTGATCTGTGCCTTCCCACAACTTTATCCTGTAGGTATTTTGAAAGCCCCTTGGTGCTCATGGATAAGTCTTTGCTGTAAAATATACTACCCATTAGAGTCATTAGACGATTAGAGGAAACCTACAGGATCAGCTGATTTTATGCTGAAATAACTTCAATGAACTGAAATAACTGCAATAACAAGACTGCATTGAACTGTCTTTTCTTAAAAGAGGATTGTTAATTGTGAGATTAAGTGGGTGTGAATGTTAAGCTTTTTATGTTACTAAAATGTGCTTATTTCATGTATTATTCATTTTGGGGTCTCAAATGGTTAGTGTCATGTTAAAACTTGATGTGACGGTAGATCTGGCGATGACATCACAGGCGACACATTTTTCAGCGCTCCGGTACCTCAAAGTTTGGCACTACTCCATTTGCCACCGGGGTCAAAACAGAATTTTTTTTAACTCATAATTTGATGTTGGGTTATCCCTGGTGGAATGTTTTACCATCTTTCAACTTTTCTTTAGGTGGAAAGCATGGGAATTTTCGATTGCGTGCCATCGACTTCACCCGAGTTATTAATATTATTGATTTGTAATAACATTATTATTACTAGGGCGTGCCCGTACGTGGGTGCAAAAAAACATGCGTGCAAACAACAACAACAAAAAAAAACTTTGAAACCACGTGGCAGTAACGACCACAGAACCCCCCCCCCCCCCCCTCTATTTACATGAAATGGTTTGGTCCATTCGCAAAGCCAAAGCGAACGGCTTGCGAGTACGGTAGAACCCCCCCTCTATTTACATGAAATGGTTTGGTCCATTCGCAAAGCCAAAGCGAACGGCTTGCGTTACTTTTACTAATAGCTCGGTAACTACTTCTCCGATTAATATGAAACCTTGAAAAGGCACATCCTCAGGTCCCCAGCAATATACCTGGCAAGTTTCAAGTATATCGGACCCGTGGTTGTCGAGAAACAGCGGTCACAGACAAACAAACACACAGACACACACACAGACACACACACAGACACACACACAGACACACACACAGAGATTACTGGAATTATAGATAGATGTCATTATCATCTGATGGAATTGATTCATTTGTGCTTATCATAAATTTTACTTCCGGTAGATGTGTGGTCTAGCGACTCTTAGCCGATACACCACCCATATGTATATACATGTATACGTCCAATTTTCCCCAAGTCTTTCTCAGGCAGGTATTAAACAATGCTAATGACCATTAGGAATGGGGTTATGTGTTGAATAAAGGTCACAATTGGGCTGAAGGTTGGCGGAGACCATATTGCACGTCACACTTGTCGCCATACCCAGGAGAAATCACATATGAGGACCCTGTAGTGACAAATGGGTCCCCCAAGCGAGACCAGCAACAGAATCTCCTTGCTCCAGCCGGTGACGTAACCGGCGGGCAAACCACGGCGCCGGGGTGGCCGGTCACATGACCACCAAAGCGTGCCGCGCGTGCGGTTATAATCCTTTGCATCTGTCGGTCACGTGACCACCAAAGCGCGCCTCGCCTGAGAGGCGGGGCTTTCGGTTTCGGTTGTGCTTTCTGGTTGTGATATATTTGCAGCCTGATAAACGGGCTTTTTAGAGATCCCGAGTTGGTTTTTACAATAAACATCTTCTCGGACGAGTTTGTGTCTTGCCCGTCACTTCGTCCGTCTCAAGCAAGAGCCCTGCTCTTCACTGGTGACCCCGAATTTACGACACGCGATGGACACCGCAGTGTCCCTCAAATTGCCCACCTTCTGGGAAGCACATGCCGCCGTCTGGTTCGTGCAGGCGGACTCCCAGTTTGCCCTGCGTAGCATAACGGAGGACGCCACGCGATACCATTACGTGGTCGCCGCGCTTGGCTCCGCGACCGCCGCCCGCTGCCTGAGCTTCCTCCAGAACCCGCCCACTGACGGCAAGTACGACGCAATCAAGGCACTTCTTCTGAGCGCTTTCGCCCTCTCCCCGGCTGAGCGCGCACGACGCCTGCTCGACCTTCCTGAGCTCGGCGATACGCGCCCGTCCGAACGCATGGACTACATGCTCGCGTTGCTCGGCGAGCATCCCTCGGATTACCTGTTTCGGGAGCTTTTTCTTCGCCAGCTCCCGGCCCAGGTACGGGTCGCCCTGGCAGGCACGACCATCGTGAACCCCCGCGACCTCGCCAAGGAGGCCGACAAGATCGATTCGGCAAGCCAGCTTGCGGGAGTGGCGAGCCAGCTCGTCGGGGTGGCGGCCGGGAGCCCTCCTGCCCACCCGCCCGGCGCCCGCGACGCAGTTTCCTTCCCGGAGGCCGCTGGGCCAGCGCGACTGGCAGCGGCGACGCCTCGTCGCCCGGTCCCGACGCGTCGACCGGAGCCCCCGCCGGACCCGGCCTGGTCTTATTTCCACGCCAGGTTCGGGCGGCAGGCCCGATCATGTCGACCCCCGTGCACGTTCGGCAAGTCGGGAAACGGGCGGGGCGGCGTTCCCTACCAGCAATGAACGCCGGCCGTTCCGGAAACCTGCTATTCATCGCGGACCAAGTGTCAGGGCTGCGCTTTCTCTGCGACACCGGCGCCCAGCTGAGCGTCATTCCCGCTTCGGCGGAGACAGGCGGGCCGCCGTTTGCGGCCCCTCCTTAATCGCGGCCAACGGCTCCGCCATCCGCACCTTCGGCCCACGCACCGTCGCCCTCCGCTTCGGCAGCCAGCTCTTTCACTGGGAGTTCGTGACGGCGGACGTCCCCATGGCTTTGCTCGGGGCCGATTTTCTGTGCACCCACGGGCTGCTGGTCGACGTGAAACGCCGGCGTCTCGTCAACGCCGAAACTTTCAGCTCCCTGGCATGCGCCTTGAGCCGTTCCGCGCCCACCGAGTTTTCCTGCGTCCTCCCATTGGCAGACGACTTCGCACGTCTCCACGCGGAGTTCCCGGCCCTCACGCGACTGACATTTTCGGCCATCGCGGTGCGTCACGGCATCGAGCATCACATCCCCACTACGGGCCCGCCGGTGTACGCCCGGGCTCGCCGTCTCGACCCCGCCAAACTCGCCGTCGCCAAGGCCGAGTTCGCCGCGCTGGAGCGCCTCGGCATCGTGTGGCGCTCCGACAGCGCCTGGGCCTCGCCGCTGCACATCGTCCCGAAGCCGGGGGGCGGATGGCGGCCATGCGGCGACTACCGCCGCCTTAACGACGCCACTACCCCCGACAGGTACCCCGTCCCGCACATCCAGGATTTTTCCGCCCGGTTGGCGGGGCGGACCATTTTTTCAAAAGTGGACCTGATTCGGGGGTACCACCAGGTGCCCGTCCGCCCGGCCGACATCCCGAAGATGGCCGTTATTACACCTTTCGGCCTCTTTGAATTCCTCCGGATGCCTTTCGGCCTCAAAAACGCGGCACAGGCGTTCCAGCGCCTGATGGACGGCATGCTGCGCGACTTGCCGTTCCTCTACACCTACCTGGACGACATCCTCGTCGCCAGCACGTCCAGAGCCGAGCACCTCCTCCACCTCCGGACGCTGTTTGGCCACCTCAGCGAGCACGGATTGATCGTCAACCCGGCCAAATGTCACTTTGGTGCGGCGACGATCGACTTTTTGGGCCACCGCATCACCCGGACCGGTGCCGTGCCGCTACCGGCCAAAGTCGAGGCCATCGCCGCTTTCCCATGCCCCCGCTCCGTCAAGGCGCTGCAGGAGTTCCTCGGGATGGTGAACTTTTATCACCGCTTCGTGCCCCGAGCTGCGCAACTCATGCGGCCCTTGTACGCCGCCCTCCGCGGCCAGCCGGCGAAACGCGACGTTGTCTGGTCCACGGACATGGACGCTGCTTTTACCGGCGCAAAACGGGCCCTCGCCAACGCCACGCTGCTGGCCCACCCGGTACCCCAGGCTCCCATCGCCCTCACCACGGACGCCTCCGACTACACCGTGGGCGCGGCCCATGAACAATGGGTAAACGGGGCCTGGCAGCCGCTCGCGTTCTTCAGCCGGCAACTCCTGCCCAACGAGTTGAAGTACAGCACCTTCGACCGCGAGCTCCTCGGGCTGTACCTGGCCGTCCGCCATTTTCGCCACCTCCTGGAGGGCCGCCCGTTCACGGCTTTTGTCGACCACAAGCCGTTGGTTTTCGCCATGGCCAAGGTCACGGAGCCGTGGTCGGCCCGCCAGCAGCGCCACCTCTCCGCCGTGTCGGAGTACACCACGGACATCCGGCACATCGCCGGGAAGGACAACGCCGTGGCCGACTGCCTTTCTCGAGCCGGCGCCAACGCCGTCCACCTCGGCGTCGATTTTGCCCTGATGGCAACGGACCAGGCCACCGACGGCACGGTGCAGGTGCTCCGGGTGGCGGACATGGGCCTCCGCTTGGCTGACGTCCCCTTCGCGGACACGGTCCTGCTGTGCGACATCTCCCAAGGCCGACCTCGCCCCGTTGTGCCGGTCACCTGGCGGCGTCGCATTTTTGCTTCGCTCCACGGCCTCTCTCACCCGGGCCGGAAGGCGTCCCAGAGGCTGGTGGCGGCACGTTTCGTCTGGCATGGGCTGCGACGGGACGTCCGCGACTGGGCCAACGCCTGCACACCCTGCCAGCGGGCCAAGGTCCACCGTCATACCCAGGCTCCGCTGGCTCCCTTCACCGTGCCCGAGCGACGGTTCGACCACGTCCACGTGGACCTGGTGGGTCCCCTTCCCCCATCGCAGGGGTTCACCTACCTGCTTACCATGGTGGACAGGACCACCAGGTGGCCGGAGGCCGTGCCCCTCGCCTCCACCACCACCGCCGACGTGGCCCAGGCGTTCATCGCCACCTGGGTCGCGCGTTTCGGCGCACTAGCGGACATCTCGTCGGACCGCGGCCCACAGTTCACGTCCGAACTATAGGGCGCGGTCGCCCGCACGTTGGGCGTTACCCTGCACCGCACCACGGCCTACCACCCCCAGGCCAACGGGTTGTGCGAGCGGTTCCACCGCTCCATGAAGGCCGCACTCATGGCCGGCCTCCAGGACGACGGCTGGGCCGACCGGCTCCCGTGGGTCCTTTTGGGCCTCCGCACGGCTCCCAAAGAGGACCTCCAGGCGTCCACCGCCGAGCTGGTGTACGGCCAGGCCCTCCGCGTACCGGGCGAGTTCATTCCCGACGCCACCAGCCCCTGGTCCGCCGCGCGCCAGCGCACGGACTTCCAGGAGGCCGCCCGACTTTCACCCCGGTGCCCACGTCCTGCCATGGCGACCCCCAATCCTACGTCCCCCCAGCACTCCGTATGGCAGAGTACGTCTTCGTGCGCCACGACGCGCACCGGGGGCCGCTCCGGCCACCATACGACGGACCCTTGCGGGTCCTACGACGGGACAACAAGTCCTTCATCGTCAACATCGGCGGTCGGGCGGACCGGATTTCGCTGGACCGCCTCAAAGCCGGCCCACATGGACGTCGGCCAGCCGCCACGGCTGGCTCTCCCACCGCGGTGCGGCCGCCCCCCGTCCACTGCACCCCCCGTCCGACCACCCGCCACCACACCGGACCCCCCCCTCCCCCCGCGACTGGCCAGGGGTCGTTTCGGTCGGGTCATCCGGACCCCCCTCAGGTTGACCTTCCTGGATCAAGTCCATTCTGGGGGGGCGTGTGTAGCGACCCATGGGTCCCCCAAGCGAGACCAGCAACAGAATCTCCTTGCTCCAGCCGGTGACGTAACCGGCGGGCAAACCACGGCGCCGGGGTGGCCGGTCACGTGACCACCAAAGCGTGCCGCGCGTGCGGTTATAATCCTTTGCACCTGTCGGTCATGTGACCACCAAAGCGCGCCTCGCCTGAGAGGCGGGGCTTTCGGTTTCGGTTGTGCTTTCTGGTTGTGATATATATGCAGCCCGATAAACGGGCTTTTTAGAGTTCCTGAGTTGGTTTTTACAATAAACATCTTCTCGGACGAGTTTGTGTCTTGCCCGTCACTTCGTCCGTCTCAAGCAAGAGCCCTGCTCTTCAACCCAATATCTAAGTTATAAACAATCCATACGCAGTACACATCAAATCTGATGGCCAGAAAAATTGGCCAGGAGACTCATGTAAGGTGTAAGCACCTTTATTAGCTAAAGATCATTGTGGCCTAGCTAATGGCCTACCTAGATGCCTAGCAAGTCGAGACGGCTCGGTTCTGTTCGTCTGTGGGGGATGTAATAAGCATATAATGCCCCACAGACATCGGGTTTCCTCCAAATTTCTTTTAGTTTTGTGTTCAGCAACAGTAGTGACTGTTAAAAAGGTAATCATATGTTGGATGAAATAAAATAGTTTGTGGTTATACGTTTGTGGTTATACGTTATACGTTGGATAGCTTGTGGTTATAATAATTTTTACTTCTGGTAGGTGTTCCCCACAAAATGCCAAGATAAGCTATTTATATACCTTAACACTGCGTTTATTCATTGCGGAAACTCCCCTTGGGGAGGGATGAAGGAGGGGGATGAAATTGCTACAACCTCCGTCATGTGACTTTGTCCCCCTGGCAAGTTTGGTTGAGATTGGATAAGTAACGATTGAATGTATCGTGGTCAGACAGACAGACACCAATTTGCATATTTTATATTATTATATTATTATTAATATTATTATTGTCAAATATTATTACTATTACTTATGTTAGATTAGGTCATTGAAAAGATCAGACCATGCCTCATCATTCTAAATTCCTGATAATAAAATATACTTGCGTAAGGGTGTCGGTAGGTGGGAGGGGGGCAATATTGTAAGTCCTCAAACCTCTTGGGGAGTGGAGATATTGTTTTGCAATATCATTAATCTTTTGCTATTATCACAGGTGTTGTTATTACTTTTGTGGTGCGTGGGTGGTTCGTGTGCAGCCACCTGGCTTCTGGTTGCATCATTCTTCTGTAGGCGCATCTGCTGCTGATGCAATGCCTCTCTATAACTAGTTATCTGGGACTCATTTTGCCGACCTCTGAAGGATGGTCAGGCTGAGTCAACCCCACCTGGCATTAATTCAGCGGGATTCAAACTCAGGACCTTAGGATCCCAAGCCCATTGCCCTAACCATTAGTCCAACACCAGGTGATACTTTTGTAATGAGAAATGGCTTTGAAAAAACGCCACGCAAAAGTCATTGGAACAACTCCACGCAAGCAGCAGGAAGGGTCGTGTTATTAACCCTTGTGGTCATTTAATGATGTTCATTCATTGTATAGACTGATATAGATTAGAGTCCCTGTATAAAGAGAGTTGCGCCATGCGCTGACCCGAGATTTCTGGTCACGTGATTTCGTGGCGCCATTTTGTGTCTAACTTCACCGTGCGTGAACGTCAGCTTGGTACGGGAATGTTGTTTATTGCCAAACAAAATGACTGGTTGTTCTGCTTTTGGTTGTTCAAACCAATCTGGGAAATATAAGATGTATAGATTTCCAAGTGATAAAGTCAGAAGACAAATTTGGGAAGCGAAAGTCAGACGAAAGAGCTGGAAAGCGATCGACTCCTCGAGACTCTGCCAGGTAGGCCCACACCGCTTGATGATCGATGTTCAAAAGCAATTCTATCTGCTCGGTTTTTTTTTGGTTGTCTGTTCGTTGAAAACCCTTTTAAAGGGAAGTGATTTGTGTTTGTTTATAATCTTCTAGGAGCTGACCAAAAATGCATTTCCGTGGGAAGAACCCTGCTCAATTTTTTTCGGGTAGTCCTAGCGGACCGCATATTGTCATTGATTGATGAAATGTCCCGGTACAGTGACATTGCCTGGTCTGCGGTTGGGTAGTCTGCGGGCAATGTCACTGTACTTTTTCACTTGTGAGGAATGAACAGAGCAGTGATGAGTCACTTGTGAGGAGTGAACGGAGTAGTGATGGTGTCTCACTTGTAAGGAGTGAACAGAGTAGTGATGAGTCTCACTTGTGAGGAGTGAACGGAGTAGTGATGAGTCACTTGTGAGGAGTGAACGGAGTAGTGATGAGTTTCACTTGTGAGGAGTGAACGGAGTAGTGATGGTGTCTCACTTGTGAGGAGTGAACAGAGTAGTGATGAGTCTCACTTGTGAGGAGTGAACGGAGTAGTGATGAGTCTCACTTGTGAGGAGCGAACGGAGTAGTGATGAGTTTCACTTGTGAGGAGTGAACGTAGTGGGATGAAGTGTTGGTCTGGTCAGAGTGTTGTATTACGGGCAGAGTTTTCTTACGGTCTGAATGTATGAATCATGTTCTGTACTGAATGTATGAACCAAGTTTTGTACTGAATGTTTACTGTGTTGGCCTCATCGTGTTCCTGGTGAAATTAAACAAGTTATGGTGAATACGACGTCTTATCTGTGCTTTTCCATATCTGTTCGACTAGCTAGACGAACCGTGCACACTGCAGGTATTTTTTAAAGTTTTTTCTCTGTTTAATTACGGCTTGGCGCAGTCGAAAATTAAGTGTTAATTAAGTCGCCAGCTATGAAACATATTAATCGATCAGGCAATATCCATCAGAGTTCTGGGCAAGGGTGTAGTAATAAATGAACGTTTCAATCTTACTAGATGCCGATGACGTTTTCCTTATGTCAGAGACAGAAGCTGACTTGCAGCTTGTTAAATCATTACAATGGAAATTGAATATAAATGTCGATAAAACTAAAGTTGTACACTATAGAAATATGGCAATACCACGTACAGAATTTGTTTTAAGTGTGTTAGACTATATGTCGGCTGGAAGTCCTACACCGGAATTGCTCTCGGCACCCTTTAAAAAATATTGGATATGCCCACACTCCTTTCTAAAAGTGATTAAAATTCAGAGAACGACAGCATTGGTTTGTCTTCTATCTATAATTCCAGCAATCTCTGTGTGTCTGTGTGTCTGTGTGTCTGTGTGTTTGTCTGTGACCGCTGTTTCTCGACAACCACGGGTCCGATATACTTTAAACTTGCCAGGTATATTGCTGGGGACCCGAGGATGTGCCTTTTCAAGGTTTTAAATTAATCGGAGAAGTACTTACCGAGCTATGTCCAAAAAACGCTTCAACCAATCAGAGAGCAGCGAGCTATCACGTGTGCCGAACGTGGCGATCAGACTCTGCCTCGGACGGCACATTTGAGAGCGTATTCATTTATTTCACGTTGGAAAACTATGTTGCCGTTAAACTATGTTTTAAAACGAATTCAAACTGCGATTAAATTAAAACGATTCATCCTAACTGCGATTTGCGACCTTCCGGACAGTGAAGACTTCACTTCCGGCAGCCAATCACAGAACGCTTTGTTGCGTAGGCGTGGCCGATGTGAGAGCGAGCGGAGCTGAGCGCGTTACGAGCTGACCGCCATTACGGTTCGTAATTCGATTTCTTATGCGCATTATTTCTCCCAATTCAGTCAGAGCGAAGGGCGGAAGCGAAGAGCGTTGTTTTTTTTGTTTACGGGCATACGGGCGGGGTAGAGCGTACGGGTAGCGTTTTTTTTTTTTTTTTTGGCAAGGAACGGGCACCCACGTACGGGCAATGCCCTAGTACTTATAATGTTAGCTCTTATATGCAGTGTTGGCTTGTAATATGCATTGCCATACCACTTTTAATATCACCACACAGCTCTTTTTCACGGCAATAGCTGAGTTTTTGACAAAACAAATATCACCTGTATGTAATAATAAGACTAAATATGTGTAGTAAAATTTTTTTTAGCACGTTTAGAATATATCACCCCATATCGCGAATGTACATGTATATCTAGTCCGACACACTTAGACACAAAATGGCGTCCAAATTTGAGTTGACACAACTCTATATACAGGGACTCTAATATAGATGACTAGCAGAAGTACCCGGCATTGCCGGGCGGGGGAGGGGGGAGGGGAGTGGAGGGGAACGGGGAGAGGGGGGGAGGGGAACGGGGGGAGGGGAACGGGGGGGGGAGGGGAACGGGGAGGAGGGGAGAAGAGGGGGAGGGGGAGAGGGGAGAAGAGGGGGAGGGGGAGAGGGGAGAAGAGGGGGGGATGGTGAGGGATGGGAAGGGGTGGGAGGGGGGAGGGGGAGGGGGGGATGGGGAGGGTGAGGGATGGGAAGGGGTGGGAGGGGAGAGGCGGAGGGGTAGGGGGGAGGGGAGGAGAAGGGGGAGGGGTAAGGGGGGAGGGGTAGGGGGGAGGGGAGGAGAAGGGGGAGGGGGGAGGGGCGAGGGGAGGGGGGAAGGGGGAGGGGTGGAGGGTGAGGGATGGGAGGGAGAGGGGAGGGGGAAGGGGGGAGGGGGAAGGGTGTGGGAGGGGGAGAGGGGAGGGGTAGGGGGGGAGGGGAGGGGGGAGGTTACATTACACCGATTTACATTGAAAACTGCTGAAATATGTACGCAACTTTAACTTAGCACAGTTTAGTAAATACTCGAGATAAATCCATGCGGTAAAAGATTGCTGAGTGTTGCTAAGACCTACGACTTAGAAATTCCACCTGGACACACTTCAGGGGGCACTTTCAAAGGGGAGATGTGCTTATTCTTTCTAAAAAATATTTTAGGTGTGGTATAGACACGATATTTGCATGCATCGGTTTCAAAAATCGAGCAAATATGGTAAATATTACTCACGTGAAACCAGGATCCGTCTCGGTGGTAGCCATGAGTGTGTATATGTCACATTATCAGTCATGAAGAGTGGTTAAGTCCAAAATATGACATACCATGGCATAAAAACGATTTGCCCGCAAAGCATTGCACCGCAACGGCGGTCACAGAGTGCCATGCACAGCGTGACTGACGTAAGTAGTGTGCGCAGCGCCCCTGGCGGAATTACCGGTCCCTATCAAAAACATTTAATTCATATCGCACAAAATCGACAAAAATCGACACAAAACACGATCGCTTTTCGCTCTGAATTACGTGCAAACGTGTCACGGAAATCACCATCGCCCAGCATCGAATGCCAACCAAGATGGCGCCCGGTAACTGCATCTCCACCTATGTGGAGTGAATGGCAATGGTCACATCACGTGATCGCTCTGAGCGAATCAGTCTAGTGGCGGGGATGGAACATCACGTGATCGCTCTGAGCGAATCAGCAAGCTGTTCTGACACCGGCTGAGATTAGTGGGTACTTCGCTGAAATGCGCTGAGGTAAATATGAATAAAAAATATGGATCGTCAAATATTTTGAGGTCGGCCATGTTCGTCCCAGGCTCAATGGCCATGTCTATGCCAAATATCAAGCACGTGAGCCTCTCCGTTTCGGAGTCTATCGGTAACATTACACACACACACACACACACACACACACACACACACACACACACACACAAACTGTGTTTTATATAAATAGATATACATCAGTGTATAGACTACAGTAGATTTTGACCAGGTGCATTTGTCGACGTGATAAGCATATACTGATGTTCGGATTCCTCCAAATGTATTTCAGTTTAGTGTTAAACAGCATTAGCAACTGTTTAAAAAGGTAATCAATCATACATGTTTGTGGTTTATAATATATTTACTTCTGGTAGAGGTGCTCCCACAAAAATGGCACCGTAAGCTATTTATACATGTTAACATGGCATTTGTTCCAGGAGAAAACATGCCTTGGGAGACGGGATATTATTAGTATTAATATTGTTTTGTAATAACATTAATATTATGCTATTATCATTAGTTTGGCTATTAGAAGTGGCCTTGGAAAAACTCCACGATAAAGCTAACTTAACGTGGATATTCACCTCAACACTCATCCCCATTGGCGGGGAAACCCCCCTTGGCAGAGAAACCCCCCTTGGGGAGGGAAGTAAATGAATTTGCTACAACCTTCATCGTGTGACACTTAGTCCTCTCAAGTTTGGTTGAGATTGGATAAGTAATGACTGAATGTATCGCGGTCAAAAATCGTCAGACAGACAGACAGACACCAAGTTATGTTATTTTAGTATGATTCCAAAATGATTGAACACAGTGTACAATGACATTTATTATGCATATAAGTTATTGCTTCATTAATGAATTTTATGCCTCTCCAATGAAGAATGATATTTCGAAAAATGCAGGCTGGGTAGAAAAGTCACAGACAGATGGTGTTGTGTAGTTTAATGGTGTGAGGTTTACATGTCTACGCACATGCAGGTCACATTGTCCCAGAGGGTGCAGCGGCACGTGAAGGCCATCTACAGGTTGGGGACCGGGTTGTTGCGATAGATGGGGAGACTCTTGTTGGACTCACCCATGCTGATATTGTCAGCAGGGTTGCTGCAGCAGAACATCGAATCACACTTACTGTGTCACCATCGAGGCAAGGCATGTGACTTCTACTCTTATTTTTTCATTCCTTCAAAGTGATAATGTGCTAATATAATAGCAAAGTAATACACCAATAAAGATGCATGGGATGAAAAATATGATGGAAAAATTTCCATGGACATTTGATAAGAATCCATGCTTTTTCAATCACTGATATCACCAGATAAAAAGAGCACTCAACGAGTGGCACTTATCAGCTCTTCAATAACGTCGTATACAAGGACTTAGAAGTTAGGACATTTGCAGATTTAACCAACCATTTACATATTCAATATTTAGTGAGATATTTACATATTTAACCAACCCTTTACATATTCATTATTTAGTGAGACATTTACATATTTAACCAGCCATTTACATATTCATTATTTTGTGAGACATTTACATATTTAACTAGCCATTTACATGTTCATTATTGAGTGAGACATTTACATATTTAACCAGCCATTTACATGTTCATTATTGAGTGAGACATTTACATATTTAACTACTCATTTACATTTTCATTATTGAGTGAGACATTTACATATTTAGCTACCCATTTACATGTTCATTATTTAGTGAGACATTTACATATTTAACCAGCCATTTACATATTCATTATTTTGTGAGACATTTACATATTTAACTAGCCATTTACATGTTCATTATTGAGTGAGACATTTACATATTTAACTACCCATTTACATGTTCATTATTGAGTGAGACATTTACATATTTAACCAACCATTGACATGTTCATTATTGAGTGAGACATTCACATATTTAACCAACCATTTACATTTTCATTATTGAGTGAGACATTTACATATTAACTAGCCATTTACATGTTCATTATTGAGTGAGACATTTACATATTTAACCAGCCATTTACATGTTCATTATTGAGTGAGACATTTACATATTTAACTACCCATTTACATGTTCATTATTGAGTGAGACATTTACATATTTAACCAACCATTTACATGTTCATTATTGAGTGAGACATTCACATATTTAACCAACCATTTACATGTTCATCATTGAGTGAGACATTTACATATTTAACCAACCATTTACATGTTCATTATTGAGTGAGACATTTACATATTTAACTACCCATTTACATGTTCATTATTGAGTGAGACATTTACATATTTAACCAACCATTTACATGTTCATTATTGAGTGAGACATTTACATATTTAACCAACCATTTACATGTTCATTATTGAGTGAGACATTCACATATTTAACCAACCATTTACATGTTCATCATTGAGTGAGACATTTACATATTTAACCAACCATTTACATGTTCATTATTGAGTGAGACATTTACATATTTAACTACCCATTTACATGTTCATTATTGAGTGAGACATTTACATATTTAACCAACCATTTACATGTTCATTATTGAGTGAGACATTCACATATTTAACCAACCATTTACATGTTCATTATTGAGTGAGACATTTACATATTTAACCAACCATTTACATGTTCATTATTGAGTGAGACATTTACATATTTAACTATCCATTTACATGTTCATTATTGAGTGAGACATTTACATATTTAACCAACCATTTACATGTTCATTATTGAGTAAGACATTTACATATTTAACCAACCATTTACATGTTCATTATTGAGTGAGACATTTACATATTTAACTACCCATTTACATGTTCATTATTGAGTAAGACATTTACATATTTAACCAACCATTTACATGTTCATTATTGAGTGAGACATTTACATATTTAACCAACCATTTACATGTTCATTATTGAGTGAGACATTTACATATTTAGCTACCCATTTACACATTCTTTATTGAGTGAGACATTTACATATTTAACCAACCATTTACATGTTCATTATTGAGTGAGACATTTACATATTTAACCAACCATTTACATGTTCATTATTGAGTGAGACATTTACATATTTAACTACCCATTTACATGTTCATTATTGAGTGAGACATTCACATATTTAACCAACCATTTACATGTTCATTATTGAGTGAGACATTTACATATTTAACCAACCATTTACATGTTCATTATTGAGTAAGACATTTACATATTTAACTACCCATTTACATGTTCATTATTGAGTGAGACATTCACATATTTAACCAACCATTTACATGTTCATTATTGAGTAAGACATTTACATATTTAACCAACCATTTACATGTTCATTATTGAGTGAGACATTTACATATTTAACTACCCATTTACATGTTCATTATTGAGTTAGACATTTACATATTTAACCAACCATTTACATGTTCATTATTGAGTGAGACATTTACATATTTAACCAACCATTTACATGTTCATTATTGAGTGAGACATTTACATATTTAGCTACCCATTTACACATTCTTTATTGAGTGAGACATTTACATATTTAACTACTCATTTACATTTTCATTATTGAGTGAGACATTTACATATTTAGCTACCCATTTACATGTTCATTATTGAGTGAGACATTTACATATTTAACCAACCATTTACATGTTCATTATTGAGTGAGACATTTACATATTTAACTACTCATTTACATGTTCATTATTGAGTGAGACATTTACATATTTAACTACCCATTTACACATTCATTATTGAGTGAGACATTTACATTTATAACAAGCCATTTACATATTCATTATTTTGTGGGACATTTACATATTTAACTACCCATTTACATGTTCATTATTGAGTGAGACATTTACATATTTAACTACCCATTTACATGTTCATTATTGAGTGAGACATTTACATATTTAACCAACCATTTACATGTTCATTATTGAGTGAGACATTTACATATTTAACCAACCATTTACATGTTCATTATTGAGTGAGACATTTACATATTTAGCTATCCATTTACACATTCATTATTGAGTGAGACATTTGCATATTTAACTACTCATTTACATTTTCATTATTGAGTGAGACATTTACATATTTAACTACCCATTTACACATTCATTATTGAGTGAGACATTTACATATTTAACCAACCATTTACATGTTCATTATTGAGTGAGACATTTACATATTTAACTACCCATTTACACATTCATTATTGAATGAGACATTTACATATTTAACTACCCTTTTACATTTTCATTATTGAATGAGACATTTACATATTTAACTACCCTTTTACATTTTCATTATTGAGTGACACATTTACATATTTAACTACCCATTTACACATTCATTATTGAGCGAGTCATTTACATATTTCACCATGCATTTACATATTCATTATTTACTGAAACGCTGAACAATGAAGCAGCTTTTGCACAAGCTATGAAGGTGTTGCATGTGACAAATCTCAATTGCAGCAGTACAAAGTGCTTTACTCATTATGTGAAGCTCCCTCCTTAACCACACTGTACCAATGGTTATACTGTACTGCATTTGATACACATTCTGATGCAGGTCCTTTCTCGACCCTGATGGTTTTGCAGGAAGCATAGGCTCACCAACTGTGAATGGCTCTAACAAGCCTAGCTCCAAGACAACAGATCAATCCGGACAATCTCTCAGTGGCAAGTAAGCTGGAGCTAGAGGGAAGGGGACTTTTGTTTTAAAGACCAATGTATATTTGCTGGATGTTTTGAATAGGTTTTGAATCGGCCTCAATTACAGCCATTGAAGTGTTAGAAACAATTCTGCTTGAATTGTTGCTATCTACCTGTAATTATCCTGCACTCGCGAGGCGAAAGGTGGGCTTCAGCGATCGGTCGCGTACATGCATTCATATGTGTGTACGTACCATAAACACCTTAAATTAAGGACTGGAGGCACTCATGCCTGGATCCTACGCTGCGAAACAGGCCTGAAAATGACTTTACATATAGCCACGTAATTTGTCAACCAATAGTAAGAATTCAACCCAGTTTTCACTTAAATATTGTTCAGACATTTCTCCATCATATGTGCTAAAACAAAATTGTGATGACCGATGTAAAGTATGCATTTTGTAACATTGCTTAAACTATGCAATATCTATGGGGAATTTAGAGTCATTGTTTTCCCACACTAATTTAGCTCAGATTCATTATAATATAAGGTGTCTATGCATCAGATAATACTGCTACATGAATGTGATGAGCCAATCTGTTCAAAATTGCATAAGGTTCAACATATCAAACGAGTTTACCAGAAAAAACGTTTACGATCACCTGGTGTTGGCCTAATGGTTAGGGCGGCGGGCTTGGGATCCTAAGGACCTGAGTTCGAATCCCGTTGAATTAACGCCAGGTGGGGTTGACTCAGCCTCTCATCCTTTCGAGGTCAGCAAAATGAGTACTGTTACGGATTCGTCACTTCCGTCTTTTGTGGTTTTCATCCACTGGAAGCATTTTTAGTTTCATATACTATTATTGTTACAATTTGAGTGTGAAATGGAGATAACTGTCTTCAAAGGTAAAAATTAGTGTTTCAAAGGAAAAACGAAATGGATCGGGAGAAACCGGAAGAGGAGGAAGAAGAGGCTGGAGCGGATCGAGTGTGATCAGGAAAGGAAGGCCTATCTGCTTCGAGATGTCGAGCGGACGCTGGTGGACGTTGGTCACGAGCGAATATTGGTTTCCCCGGGAAAGGGATTCCTGTGACAGTGTCGTTATTGCTGTGCCAGATAAACCTGCGTGACGGGTTTTGTTTTTGGTTCCGAAAGTGAATCATTGCTGGAGAGCAGGTATGCCTCCATTACGGGCCCATCCGCCATTTCGCCTCGCACCAGCCATTTCACCTCGCACCAGCGATTCGCCTGGTTCTCGTGTGTGTCATGGATTTCGCTTGGGAATTCGCGGTTCTCCACTTGGGAACTGCTGCTCATTCATGTCAGCGTCATTGCCTGGTGAAACAAAGAGGTGAATTCCCAGTCACCTTTTGGGTGAACTTTTGCCTGACGGATGTCGCCCGATCTCACCCAGCGGCTCTTCTGCAGCGTCGACTGTCAGCCTTCCTGGGTTCAGGTCTCAGTACGACCTTTTTTTCTTGTGATCACCAGAGCGTGGATCGACTTTGGCCTGGTGTCGTGACAGTGACTTTGGGGGTGTTACAATTCACTCACGTGGAGTACCGTGAGTTATTGAGTTAAGAAACTGGTGGTACCATCAAAGGAATTATATGGCGTTTGCTGTGCAATTGAGGTTTTCTTTTACTTGCACAAGTTGTTATTATTGTGTTGTGGCGGACACAAGGGACAAGAATTCGGCGCACCAGCAGGTGGCGCGAACGTCCAGGCGGGGAATTGTAATGCATGCCCCGCCTATCGGCCAATCGGCCACGCCCGGGGGCAAGGCGTGGCCTCGGGACATATATGCGGGCTCTAAGCTCGAGCCCGCCCAGTGCTGAAGTGCGAGCTTTGAATAAAGACTCTTTGTTGTACCAACGCGTTGTGGCCTACCTCTCTGGCAATCGAGTAGTGTGTGCGCAGCACCACACTGGTGACCCCGATTGGTTCAGCCGTTGCTGACCCCCGAACGCGCCATGGCTACCAACGCCATCGCCGTCAAACTCCCGGAGTTTTGGGAAGCACAGACCGACGTTTGGTTTGTGCAGGCCGAAGCCCAATTTCAGCTTCGAGGCATCACGGCGGACGAGACCCGGTACTACCACGTGGTCGCCGCCCTCGGGCCCGGCACTGCCGCGCGAGTCGTGTCCATCCTTCGGCGCCCGCCGGGCGACAACAAGTACGAGGCGCTTAAACATCTCCTCCTCGCCACGTTCGGGCTCACGGAGATCGAACGGGCCGACCCCCTCCTGGACCTTCCCGCCCTCGGCGACACACGACCATCCGTCCGGATGGATTACATGCTGTCGCTGCTTGGAGACCAGCGCCCGGATTTCTTGTTTCGCGCGCTTTTCCTCTGCCAGCTACCGATACAGGTGCGCCTCGCGCTGGCCGGTTCCAAAATCACGGAACCCCGCGACCTGGCCGGAGAGGCCGACAAGTTTTTCGCGGCCTGCGACACGCGGTCGGTTTACGGTGCTGCCGTAGTGGATCCCGGGGCAGAGGCTACAGCGCCCCCGGCTTCCCTCGTGGCCGCTGCTGCGCCCCGCCCACTACCGCCACCGCCACCACCACGGCCGCCGAGGCCGTCACCGCCGCAAACCTGGTGCTACTACCACGCCAGGTTCGGCCGCAAGGCGAAAACGTGTCGCCCGCCGTGCTCTTTTGTCGGGTCGGAAAACGACCGGGCCGGCGCTCATTAGCGGCCCTGAGCGTCGGCCATTCCGGCAGCCTCCTGTTCATCACGGACACCTTGTCCGGGCGCCGTTTCCTTTGCGACACAGGAGCGCAGGTAAGCATCCTCCCCGCCTCCACGTCCGACAAGCAAACCGCGGGCCGGGGCCCCGCTTTGCTTGCCGCCAACGGTACACCCATCCGCACATTCAGGAAGCGTTGCCTCTCACTGCGGTTCGGAGGGCAGCGCTTTCAATGGTCGTTCGTGACCGCCAGCGTGCCAATGGCTTTGCTGGGCGCGGACTTCCTATGTGCGCATGGGCTGTTGGTCGACGTGAAGCGCAGACGTCTCGTACAGGCCGAAACCTTCAGCTCGCTCGCTTGTTCGCTGAGCGGCTCGTTGAGCGGCTCACTGAGCGGCTCACCGAGCGGCTTGCCAAGCAGCTTGCTGGAAGGTTCCGTCCCGGCGAGTTTAGTTTGCACGCTTCCGGCAGCGGACGACTTTACCCGCCTCCTAGCCAGTTTCCCGGCCCTCACACGGCCCACCTTCTCAGCGGTGGCCGTTAAACACGGGGTGGAGCACCATATACCCATAGTCGGGCCGCCGGTCTACGCCCGGGCACGCCGACTCGAACCCACGAAGCTCGCGGTGGCGAAAGCGGAGTTCGCCACGCTGGAGCGGCTGGGGATCGTATGGCGCTCCAACAGCGCTTGGGCTTCCCCTCTGCACATTGTGCCAAAGCCCGGCGGGGGACGGCGGCTGTGAGGGGACTACCGCCGGCTCAATGATGCCACCACCCCCGACCGCTACCCGGTCCCGCATATCCAGGACTTTTCCGCCCGGTTGGCAAACACGACCGTGTTTTCCAATGTGGACCTCATCCGGGGCTACCACCAGGACCCCGCACAACCGGGTGATGTCCCGAAGACGGCCGTCATCACCCCTTTCGGCCTCTTCGAGTTCCTGAGAATGCCTTTCGGGTTGAAGAATGCGGCCCAGGCATTCCAACGGCTTATGGACAGCGTCTTGCTCGACTTACCTTTCCTTTTCGTCTACCTGGACGACATCCTAGTCGCGAGCGCGTCCCGGGAGGAGCACCTGCTCCACCTCCGCACGCTTTTCGAATGCCTGGGCCAGCATGGCCTAATCATCAACCCCGCAAAGTGCCGTTTCGGCGTCGCCATCATCGACTTCTTGGGGCACCGCATCACCAGGCACGGGGCCGTCCCTTTACCGGCCAAGGTGGAGGCGGTCAGGGATTTCCCTCGCCCCCGCACGATCAAGGGGCTCCAGGAATTCCTGGGCATGGTAAATTTTTACCACCGCTTCGTGCCCCACGTCGCCCAGCTCCTCCGCCCCCTGCACGAGGCCCTCCTGGGCAAGCCAGGCAAAGGTGACGTCGCCTGGTCGGAGCCGATGGCCGCGGCGTTTGTGGGCGCCAAGCTGGCCCTGGCCAACGCCACCATGCAGGCGCACTGGCGCCCGATGCACCGATCGCCCTCACCACCGACGCGTCAGACTACGCGGTGGGTGCGGTGCACGTGCAGTGGGTGCGTGGTGCTTGAGAGCCGCTGGCGTTTTTTAGCCGGCAGCTTCGCCCGCACGAACGCCGCTATAGCACCTTCGACCGCGAGCTGCTCGGGCTCCACCTGGCGGTCCGACACTTCCGCCATCTGCTCGAGGGCCGCCCGTTCACGGCTTTCGTCGACCACAAGCCCCTTGTATTCACGATGGCCAAGGTCGCCGAGCCATGGTCGGCACGGCAGCAGCGTCACCTCTCTGCCGTGTCCGAGTACATGACGGACATCCGTCACGTGGCGGGTAAAGACAACCCGGTGGCGGATTGCCTTTCCCGGTCCGTCGTGCACGCGGTCCACCTCGGGATCGACTATACCCGGATGGCGGAGGACCAGTCCGCCGACCCTGGCGTCCAGGCCTTGCGGACCGCCGTCACGGGCCTCCGCGTCACCGAGGTGCCGTTCGACACCGCGGGCGCGGCCCTCCTATGCGACGTCTCCCTCGGCCGGCCTCGCCCCATTGTGCCCGCGGCTGGCGGCGCCCAGTTTTCGACGCCATCCACGGCCTGTCCCACCCGGGCACGAAGGCATCCCAGAAGCTCGTCGCGGCGAAGTTCGTCTGGCATGGCCTCAGGAAGGACGTCCGCGACTGGACCAGGACGTGCCTCGCGTGCCAGTGCACAAAGGTCCACCGCCACACCCAGGCCCCGTTGGCCCCATTTACGGTGCCAGAGCATCGGTTCGACCACGTTCACGTCGACTTGGTGGGACCTCTGCCCCCTCGCGGGGGTTCACACACCTCCTCACCATGGTGGACCGCACCACACGGTGGCCGGAGGCCGTGCCATTGGCGGCGGCGTCTGCGGCTGATGTGGCGCACGCCTTCATCGCCACTTGGGTTGCCCGGTTCGGTGCCCCCTCGGACATCTCGTCTGACCGCGGCCCCCAGTTCACATCGGAGCTCTGGGGCACAGTGGCGCAAGGGCTCGGTTTCAAACTACACCGCACCACGGCCTACCACCCCCAGGCCAATGGCCTGTGTGAGCGCTTTCATCGCTCAATGAAGGCCGCGCTCCGGGCCAGCCTCCGCGATGGCAGCTAGGCCGACAGGCTCCCCTGGGTCCTGCTGGGCCTCAGGACTGCGCCCAAGGACGACCTGCGCGCGTCCTCGGCGGAGCTGGTCTTCGGGCAACCACTGCGGGTACCGGGTGAATTTATCCCCGACTCCACGGCTCCTTGGACGGCGCAACAGCGCTCCACCCTGCAGGAGACCGCCCGGAGGTTCGCCCCGGTGCCGACGGCACACCACGGTTGCCCGTCTTCCCACGTCGCCCCGGAGCTTCGCACGGCGGAGTACGTCTTCGTCCGGCACGATGCCCACCGGGCACCGCTACCGCCCCCGTACGACGGGCCCTTCCGCGTGCTGGAGACCGGGGACAAATATTTCACCATCGACATCGGCGGTGCCCCGGATCGTGTCTCCGTGGACCGCCTCAAGCCAGCCCACCTCGATCTGGACCACCCCCCGCAAGCAGCTCTGCCTTCGCGTCGAGGCCGCCCCCCGGCGGTCAGACCCCCGGCACCCCCCAGCCCTGCCGTCCTGCTACCCCCCAGCCCTGCACGCATCGCCAGGGGGCGTTTTCGGCTGGGTCATCCGGCTTCCCCGCAAACTCACCCTTCAGGTGCGCGGGAATTCTGGGGGGGCGCGTGTGGCAGACACAAGGGACAATAATTCAGCGCACCAGCAGGTGGCGCGAACGTCCAGGCGGGGAACTGTAATGCATGCCCCACCTATCGGCTGATCGGCCACGCCCGGGGGCAAGGCATGGCCTCGGGACATATATGCGGGCTCTAAGTTCGAGCCCGCCCAGTGCTGAAGTGCGAGCTTTGAATAAAGACTCTTTGTTGTACCAACGCGTTGTGGCCTACCTCTCTGGCAATCGAGTAGTGTGTGCACAGCACCACAGTGTGATATTAATACAATACTTGGTTTTTGGTATCGATTGATTGGTGTGGTTTCACCATTGGTCATTGGCACACATAATAGCACATATTTCTGCAATGACTCCTTTCGGGGCTCGGAGGTACACCGTGACCGGGGTTTTGGGGAAGAGCACGTAACAGTACCAGATAACTGGTTATCGAGAGGCATTGCATCAGCGGCAGAAAAATGATGCAACCAGCAGCCGGGTGGCTGCACACAAACCACCACCACCAACTAGACCGGCACTCAGTCAAGCACATAACTCCACCAGTCTGAACTGTTTAAGTTTATATCCCACTGATGGGCAGGATGACAAACTTCCCTTGTTTTTAAAAATGGATAAATCTTCATTATCTGAGGAGTTGTGAGAAATGTTTCCCAAAACATGTGATGTGAGGTAAATTGAAGATCGAGTCTAGATCCGGACATGAACCAAAATCTAATCGGCATGTTTTTGACATCTAACCAACTCATCCATCCATAACTTGTCCATAACTTTTTGAGATATCATGTATTGTATAATAAATCTCTACTCTAGTAAGATGACTGAGAGACAGGGACTATCACTTTCTTGTGAACGATTTAATCAAACTTGCTGGAACAAACTCACTTCATTTACACATGTAAAACAGCACGCAAGACGTCGGGATGAGTTTCTTCCCTTCTTCAAGGGTACAGCTCGCTTTATACTTTCTGTAGTTCTTTGAAGTCCGTGCAAAGGCAGTAGAGTAATTAAAAGGTCATTGTAGTTGCCGCCCTAGCCGACGCCAGCGTCCAGATGTTTTTCATTCTTCACATGGTGTAGCTTAAGGGATATGCTTGTATAAGCCTAGAGGTCAGTACTTGAGCATTCTCTGGGGATTTAGCCAGGCTGGAAGTCTGCAGGTCTCAGCAAGGAGGAGAGGTGGGGGCATGGAGTCATCTGGACCTTGTCTCAGATAAAGAGCTGAGTCTGCATTTTCCAACAAAGCTGGCATCCACACCAGGTCAAAAGTCACTGCGTGCTCCATTCTTTATCTCCCTTCCCAATGTACATATTCTTATAATTCAAATGCAGTTTCATTGGCAGTTTCATATTTCTTAAACTTATAGTACCTTAACAATTATACAGACAGCACCTATGTCTCTGTTAGTACTCTGCATTAAAAAGCCTCCAATTACAATTTTAGCTGTGAATAAAAACACACTCACAAGGACATGATTCATCTTTCAATCATAAAGAAGTCCATGAAAAAGGACTTCTACAATCCTCCGTTTTTGTCCTTCTCATAGGACAATTAAAAAGGTCCTCAATTTACCAACTTGGATGTCCACTCTCCCATTACCTACCTAAGGCATACACCATCCTCCAGGAAGAATCTGGTTGTAAAAAAAAAGCGTTCCTTCGTTCATCGAATCGCTCCGTTGTTGATAGTTCAGTTCATTGCATTTGCATCATACGTATTTCTGCAAACAAACTTCACCTCTTGCAAATGCACAACAATTTCCAGTTCACCATAAACATTATCACTGTTATTTCCTTTATTCATTTCGCCATTATCTAAGTAATACTGTCAGCATAATTCAATATGAAACATCTGCAACATTTGGCAATTATGATTCCAGAATGCGTTTGCTGCAGAGTGAATGCTGAACTTGTGTTTGAAAAAGAGGCTGATCACTTGTGTGTTTGAAAATCCAGTATGAAACATCTTCTTCTGGTGTCTTCATAGCACCTACACTATTTCGCGTAGGGTTTCCGCTATCATGATAAATGGGCAAGATCATGAACTGACCCTGCTCCGCATGCAGCATCCTTGCCACTCTTGCCATGAGCTATAGTAGATTTTGAACAAGGCTGTTGTCCAGTTGTAGTTGACCTGCCTCCTCACTCATCATGAGTGGGCAGAAAGTGTTGATGTGATGTTGCTCGACCGGCAAGATGTGGAACAGAGATGATAGGTGCATCCATAGTGATGTTAGGACCATGGTGTTCAAATGCTACATATCATTTTCAAATACATGTAGCATGTGTAGAAAACACTTCTACACATGCTACATATCATTTTGGCCCCATCTTTTAATGGTGAAGAATCACTAAAATATATATATTATCACCAAAATCGTATTCGGATCTTCACCAAAATAGAATTGATTTGTTTTCGTCGCATACCCAACCTGTCCACCAAGTTTTATCCGAATCTGTCCATTACTTTGAGATGTCGTGCTATATATCGGTTTAGCCCTTTCACTCAATGGTGAAGAATCACTTAAAAAATTATCTGATCCGGTTCCGGATCTTCACCAAAATTGAATCATTTCGTCCTTGTCACGGGTTTCCTCCCTTTCAGTTTCATGTTAAACAGCAGTAGCGAATGTTTCAAAAGGCTGCCACGAAAAACGCCATGTTAGCGGCAGGAAGGGTCATGGTATTAACCTTGTGGGGTATATAGTTTACAGTAGATCTTCGCTCAATTCCATCAGTAGAATTTGCCTCACGGATGTCGGGATTCCTCCAAATTCCTTTCAGTTTTGTGTTACACAGCATTAGCGACTGTTTAAAAAGGTAATCACATGTGTTTGCAGTTTATAATATTGTTGCGGTTTTGCTATAAAGGCAAACCCCCTATAGTTAATTGCACGACAACATGTAGCCTGCAGTAGTTAGTTATTTCTTATTGAATGTAAAGATTAGCCCCGGGGTAATAAACTCCCCTTAGTACGTCGACGAACCCGGGATCCACAACAAACTTTTTACTTCTTGAAGGAGCCATTGC
The DNA here is from genome assembly GCF_964187855.1 of Myxine glutinosa. Taxonomy (NCBI): domain Eukaryota; kingdom Metazoa; phylum Chordata; class Myxini; order Myxiniformes; family Myxinidae; genus Myxine; species Myxine glutinosa. The sequence goes on along the minus strand of NC_136264.1, from coordinate 39,250,398 downwards.
TCCCACCAAAATGGCATGATAAACTATTGTCGTGTGATTCCCCTCGGTGAAGACCGGGAAATCACAAATAGCCAAAGCGAGCTTTAACTCCGAGATGACGATCAAATGTGGACTCACGATCTACGCGGCGGAAGAACGAAGAAGAAAAAGCTGGAAAGCCTGACCTGGTCGATCCCACCGGCAGTTCCCAAAGCTGCAAAAATAACTCAAACGGGAACACGGGTTAAAATGTACAGGGAAAACAATACAAGGGTTTATTAACAGAAATGCCGATAACAAGAAAAACCCGCCGTTAAAAACTATAATCTTAATTTGGGATCCCACATGCCAGACTTGCACACAGACACCGGGATAAAAGAAAGTGGAAAAGGAATGGGGCGGTGTGTTGGATTATTGACTTAGCTCCTATCACTGGTGAAACCTCGTCAGGCTCGTCAAAGTCGTCTGGGGTGTCAAAGACGTTGCGCGCTAAGTGCGCGCGTTGGCGGGAACCACTGCTCCCGCGCTGCTAGGCCTCAGTACATTCTCTTCACTTGGCCGCGCCTGGCTTCGTCCACAAAGTTGCTCGCGCGGTCCGAAAACATGAAGGAAAAGGAAGGAATAGTCAGCACACAACCGTCTTCCACCGACGCTCGGAATGGAAAGGTAAGTGAAGCAAGGGAGGCATAGAGACAAAGAAAGCAAAGGGGGCGAGGCAAGAGAACCAGAGCGCAAGAGAGCATAATGTCGCCCAGCGCCTTATTTTACGTCCCGTCGTCTGACGTCATTCTCGCTTCTCCTCCAATTCCCGCAGGCCAAATCTTCAATGCCTCACTCTACACATATCACACACAGTCCGCCCTTTGATGTCATCGGCGTGCTCTGCCAATCAGCGTGCAGTTCGCCTTTGTGACGCAATCCGCCTGTCCATCAAAACCTCCCGCCCAATCACGGTCCTCCTGGGCGTGGCTCTCGGCCTGTCTGCGCAATATGTGCCTTCCAAGGTGGTGTCATGGGTGACAAAGCTTCCTTCTGGGCTTCCGGTGGTTTTATTATTATTTGAGTGCAGTTAAATGTGGGATTCCTGACTAGTGTCTAAATGCATTGCCATAAAGGATAATGGGATAAATCACAGAGGTTTTACGAACAGGGGAATTAACATAATCCCTACCTAGTTAACATGCCCCATTCCTCGTAACAGGGACAGATATACACCTTAGCTGAACGCACAGTCTAAACAGAACTTATTACATCGAGGTTTCCTCTCCCGACAGTCGGAGCATACTACCTATACAGATCTACCTAAATCTACATATTACTACCCCAAAATTCATAACACTATTTATACACATTAGCATGGCATTTGTTCAATGAGGAAACACCCCTTGGGGAGGTGGGATATTATCTCACTATAATTCACCAAATGTCCGTCCATCTGTCTGCCCATCTGTCTGTCTGTCTGTCCGTTCGAAGGTACCGCAAAAACTGCTGAACCGATCGCAATGATATTTTGGGTGGGTAATCCTGGGATCTCCAGGAGTAAAATAGGCTATTTAGTTTTTCCAATTTCAGCTTTGCTCTCCAGCATTTTCAGGTTTGGACTCCCGCATAACATTCGCGTTCGCATAACGTTCATTGTGACGATGTTTTCATTGTGACGATGTTTGTGTTCACGGTAGTGTTTGACGTGACGGTGTGAACGTAATTTCGTAAAGTTTTTCGTTTTTATTTTCGTAATCCTTTTATGAACGTTTAATGTTTAATGAACGTTTCATGAGCATAAGAATGAACGTCATGAAATATATATCGTGTAAGTGACGATGTTTTCATTGTGACGTTGTTTGTGTTCACGGTAGTGTTTAACGTGACGGTGTGAACGTAATTTCATAATGTTTTTCGTTTTTATTTTCGTAATCCTTTCATGAACGTTTAATGTTGAATGAACGTTTAATGTTGAATGAACGTTTAACGAGCATAAGAATGAATGTCATGAAATATAAATCGTTGAAGTGACGATGTTTTCATTGTGACGATGTTTTCATTGTGACGATGTTGTGACGATGTTTGTATTTACGGTAGTGTTTGACGTGATGGTGTGAAGAACTCTTCCGATATAAACGTGTAGCTCCGAAGTAACACGGCAGCGTGTGCAAAGCGACTGAGAAACAGGTGTAGCGGCCGCTTCCGTGTTACAGATTCGGCGCACACTCTGCACACATAAACGTGTGACTGAGAAAGATGTGTAGCGGTCGCTTCTGTTTTGCAGAATTCTATCTTTTTTCAAAATGGGCACGATGTACTGTTTAGATTTTGATGATTTGCATGTGATATGATTCAACGGATGTTTACATGAATCGTTTAAAATAAAAAAGCCTTCAATTTCTGATATTTTGCCTTTTCATTTGGGCTTCCCAATTGAAGCCCCGCCCAAAGGGCGGGTACCGTTGCTAGTCCAACAAATCAACACATCCGCCAAACCAACACATCAGCCAAACTAACACATCCACCAAAGCAATACATTCACCAAACCAATACATCCCACAAACCAACACATTAGCCAATCCAACACATGCACCATTCCAATGCATCAGTCAAACCAACACATCAGCCAAACCAACACATCCACCATTCCAATGCATCAGTCAAACCAACATATCTGTCAAACGTACACATCCGGTAAACTAAGACATCCACCAAACCAACACATCCGCCAAACCAACACATCCGTCAAACCACCACATCCACCAAACCAATACATCCACCAAACTAACACATCCGCGAAACGAAGACATCTACCAAACCAACACATCAGCCAAACCAATACATCCACCAAATCAACACATCCGCCAAACTAACACATCCGCCAAACTAACACATCCACCAAACCAACACATCCGTCAAACTAACACATCCGCTAAACGAAGACATCCACCAAACCAACACATCAGCCAAACAAACACATCCGCAAAAGTAACACATGCGCCAAATCAACACATCCGCCAAACCAACACATCCGTCAAACCAACACATCCACCAAACCAATACATCCGCCAAACGAACACATCCACCAAACTAACACATCCACCAAACCAACACATGCCCCAAACAACACGTGCCCCAAACCAACACATCCGCCAAACGAACACATCCGCCAAACCAACACATCCATCAAACAAACACACCAGCCAAACTAACACATCCGCCAAAACAATACATCCGCCAAACCAATACATTCCCCAAACCAACACATTCCCCAAACCAACACATCAGCCAAACGAACACATCCACCATTCCAATGCATCCATCGAACCAACAAATCCGTCAAACCAACACATGCGTCAAATGAACACATCCACCATTCCAATGCATCCGATAAACCTACACAACCGCTAAACCAACACATCCGTCAAACGAACACATCCGCCAAACTAACACGTGCGCCAAACCAACACATCCGCCAAACTAACACATCCGTCAAACCACCACATCCACCAAACCAATACATCCGCCAAACGAACACATCCGCTAAACTAAGACATCCACCAAACCAACACATCAGCTGAACCAAGACATCCGCCAAATCAACACATCCGCCAAACTAACACATCCACCAAACTAACACATCCACCAAACCAACACATCCGTCAAACCAACACATCCGTCAAACCAAAGGTGTGCCAAACCAAAACATCCGTCAAACCAACACATCAGCCAAACCAACACATCCGCCAAACCAACACATCAGCCAAAGTAACACATGCGCCAAACCAACACTTCAGCCAAACTAACACATCCACCAAACTATCACATCCACCAAACCAATACATCCGCCAAACTAATACATACGCTGAACCAACACATCTGCCAAAGTAACACATGCGCCAAATCCACACACCTGCCAAACCAACACATCCGTCAAACCAACACATCCACCAATCCAACACATCCACCAAACCAATACATCCGCCAAACTAACACATCCACGAAACTAACACATCCACCAAACCAATATATCCGCTAAACGAACTAATCCACCAAACCAATACATCCGCTAAACTAACACATCCACCAAACCAATACATCTGCCAAACTAACACATCCACCAAACCAATACATCCGCCAAACTAACACATCCACCAAACTAAAACATCCGCCAAACTAACACTTCAGCCAAACCAACACATCCACCATTCCAATGCATAAGTCAAACCAACACATCTTTCAAACTAACACATCCGCCAAACTAAGACATCCACCAAACAAACACATCTGCCAAACCAATACATCAGCCAAACCAACACATCCACCAAACGAACACATCCGCCAAACCAATACATCCGCCAAACCAATACGTCAGCCAAACTAACACATCTGCCAAAGTAATACATGCCCCAAACCAACACATCAGCCGAACTAACACATGCCCCAAACCAACACATCCGCCAAACCAACACATCAGCCAAAGTAACACATGCGCCAAATCAACACATCCGCCAAACCAACACATCCGTCAAACCACCACATCCACCAAACCAATACATCCGCCAAACTAACACATCCGCCAAAGCAATACATCCACCAAACCAACACATCTGCCAAACCAACACATGCCCCAAACAACACGTGCCCCAAACCAACACATCCGCCAAACGAACACATGCGCCAAACCAACATATCCGTCAAACAAACACACCAGCCAAACAAACTATTTTACGTCCCATCGTCTGACGTCATTCTCGCTTCTCCTCCAATTCCCGCAGGCCAATAACAGAAATGCTGATACCGGATCGAGCTGCGTGCTGCGCAGACCAGCCCAAGTGGCCACCATCGGGTCAATCCCAGCACGTACATCGGCACGAGAATAACCGGTGTGTCAACCCCTGTGTGTGTGAGAGTGTGAAGGCTCCAGTCGGGTTTATTATAGGTAAGCATTGACAAGATTGCATCTTCATCTCTTTTTCTCTGTGCCTTCAAAATAAAAGGCTGTACATTTTGTTACTTTCAAACCTTTTCAGGTACGTCTTTTCTCTATTGGCCTAGCTTCATCCGAGACCGAATTTGGCTTGAATCAGGTCCGTAAATCGCGTCAGGTAACGCCGCTTTCCACACCGTGCGAATCCGCTTGGCACGCAATAAGGTGTGTGAAAGCGAGGGTTCGATCTCCGAGCTCTTCGGTCGCGTGTCTTGAAGGTATTTGGGATTAATTGACCAGCAAACTTCGGCGCATGGCTGGGAGGTTGGCGATCGGAATTGCTTAGCAGTCCGTCAATAACGAGCTTAGCCGTGGTCGGCGGCCTCAGTGGACCCAGAGTTTGAGGGGCAGCGGGGTAATAAACTCCCCTTAGTACGTCGACGAACCCGGGATCCGTAACAAACTTTTTACTTCTTGAAGGAGCCATTGCTCCCACCAAAATGGCACGATAAACTATTGTCGTGTGATTCCCCTCGGTGAAGACCGGGAAATCACAAATAGCCAAAGCGAGCTTTAACTCCGAGGTGACGATCAAATGTGGACTCACGATCTACATGGCAGAAGAACGAAGAAGAAAAAGCTGGAAAGCCTTAGCTGGTCGATCCCGCCGGCAGTTCCCGAAGCTGCAAAAATAACTCAAACGGGAACACGGGTTAAAATGTACAGGGAAAATAATACAAGGGTTTATTAACAGAAATGCCGATAACAAGAAAAACCCGCCGGTAAAAACTATAATCTTAATTTGGGATCCCACATGCTAGACTTGCACACAGACACCGCGATAAAAGAAAGTGGGAAAGGAATGGGGCGGTGTGTTGGATTATTGACTTAGCTCCGATCACTGGTGAAACCTCGTCAGGGTCGTCAAAGTCGTCTGGGGTGCTGAAGACATTGCGCGCGAAGCGCGCGCGTTGGCGGGAACCACCGCTCCCGCGCTGCTAGGCCTCAGTACATTCTCTTCACTTGGCCGCGCCTGGCTTCGTCCACAAAGTCGCTTGCGCGGTCCGAAAACATGAAGGAAAAGGAAGGAATAGTCAGCACACGACCGTCTTCCACCGACGCTCGGAATGGAAAGGTAAGTGAAGCAAGGGAGGCATAGAGACAAAGAAAGCAAAGGGGGTGAGGCAAGAGAACCAGAGCGCAAGAGAGCATAATGTCGCCCAGCGCCTTATTTTACGTCCCGTCGTCTGACGTCATTCTCGCTTCTCCTCCAATTCCCGCAGGCCAAATCTTCAATGCCTCGCTCCACACCTATCACACACAGTCCGCCCTTTGATGTCATCGGCATGCTCTGCCAATCAGCGTGCAGTTCGCCTTTGTGACGCAATCCGCCTGTCCATCAAAACCTCCCGCCCAATCACGGTCCTCCTGGGCGTGGCTCTCTGCCTGTCTGCGCAATGTGTTCCTTCCAAGGTGGTGTCATGGGTGACAAAGCTTCCTTCTGTGCTTCCGGTGGTTTTATTATTATTTGAGTGCAGTTAAATGTGGGATGCCTGACGTGTCTAAATGCGGTGCCATAAAGGATAATGGGATAAATCACAGAGGTTTTACGAACAGGGGAATTAACATAATCCCTACCTAGTTAACATGCCCCATTCCTCGTAACAGGGACAGATATACACCTTAGCTGAACGCACGGTCTAAACAGAACCTATTACATCGAGGTTTCCTCTCCCGACAGTCGGAGCATACTACCTATACAGATCTACCTAAATCTACATATTACTACCCCAAAATTCATAACACTATTTATACACATTAGCATGGCATTTGTTCAATGAGGACACACCCCTTGGGGAGGTGGGATATTATCTCACTATAATTCACCAAATGTCCGTCCGTCTGTCTGCCCATCTGTCTGTCTGTCTGTCTGTCTGTCCGTTTGAAGGTACCGCAAAAACTGCTGGACCGATCGCAATGATATTTTGGGTGAGTAATCCTGGGATCTCCAGGAGTAAAATAGGCTATTTAGTTTTTCCAATTTCAGCTTTGGTCTCCAGCATTTTCAGGTTTGGACTCCCACATAACATTCGCGTTCGCATAACGTTCATTGTGACGATGTTTTCATTGTGACGATGTTTGTATTCACGGTAGTGCTTGACGTGACGGTGTGAACGTAATTTCGTAATGTTTTTCGTTTTTATTTTCGTAATCCTTTAATGAATGTTTAATGTTTAATGAACGTTTAATGAGCGTAAGAATGAACGTCATGAAATATATATCGTGTAAGTGACGATGTTTTCATTGTGACGTTGTTTGTGTTCACGGTAGTGTTTAACGTGACGGTGTGAACGTAATTTCATAATGTTTTTCGTTTTTATTTTCGTAATCCTTTAATGAATGTTTAATGTTGAATGAACGTTTAATGTTGAATGAACGTTTAATGAGCATAAGAATGAACGTCATGAAATATAAATCGTTGAAGTGACAATGTTTTCATTGTGACGATGTTTTCATAGTGACGATGTTGTGACGATGTTTGTGTTTACGGTAGTGTTTGACTTGATGGTGTGAAGAACTCGTTCGATATAAACGTGTAGCTCCGAAGTAACACGGCAACGTGTGCAAAGCGACTGAGAAACAGGTGTAGCGGCCGCTTCCGTGTTACAGATTCGGCGCACACTCTTCACACAACAACGTGTGACTGAGAAAGATGTGTAGCGGTCGCTTCTGTTTTGCAGAATTCTATCTTTTTTCAAAATGGGTGGGATGTACTGTTTACATTTTGATGATTTGCGTGTGATATGATTCAACGGATGTTTATATGAATCGTTTAAAATAAAAAAGCCTTCAATTTCTGATATTTTGCCTTTTCATTTGGGCTTCCCAATTGAAGCCCCGCCCAAAGGGCGGGTACCGTTGCTAGTACCACTTCTCACAGTTGTGTTAGTGTTGCAGAACCACTTTCCGCACTTGTGTTGGCATTGAAAACCACTTTCCACACTTGTGTTGGTGTTGCAAAACCACTTTCCACACTTGTGCTTGCAATGCAAAACCACTTTATACACTTGTGCGAGTAATGCAAAGCCACTTTCCCCACTTGTGTTCGTTTCGCAAAACCACTTTCCACACTTGTGCTAGTGATGCAAAACCACTTTCCACACTTGTGCTGGCAATGCAAAACCACTTTTCGCACTTGTGCGAGTATTGCAAAGCCAATTTCCCCACTTGTGTTCGTGTTGCAAAACCACTTTCCACACGTGCTCGGGATGCAAAACCACTTTCCACACTTGTGCTCGTGATGCAAAACCACTTTCCACACTTGTGCTTGAAATGCAAAATGACTTTTCGCACTTGTGTTAGTGTTGAAAACCACTTTTCGCACTTGTGGTCGTGTTGCAAAACCACTTTCCACACTTGTATTAGTGTTGCAAAACCACTTTCCACACTTGTGTTGGTGTTGCAAAACCACTTTACACACTTGTGTTGGTGTTGCAAAACCACTTTACACACTTGTGCTTGAAATGCAAAACGACTTTTCGCACTTGTGTTAGTGTTGAAAACCACTTTTTGCACTTGTGGTCGTGTTGCAAAACCACTTTCCACACTTGTATTAGTGTTGCAGAACCACTTCCTGCACTTGTGCTTGCGTTGAAAACCACTTTCCCCAATTGTGTTAGTGTTGCAAAACTACTTTTCGCACTTGTGTTAGTGTTGTAAACAACTTCTCACAATTGTGTTAGTGTTGTAAACAACTTCTCACAATTGTGTTCGTGTTGCAAAACCACTTTCCACACTTGTGCTGGTGATGCAAAACCACTTTCCACACTTGTGTTCGTGTTGCAAAACCACTTTCCACACTTGGGCTAGTGATGCAAGACCACTTTCCACACTTGTGCTAGCAATGCAAAACCACGTTTCGCACTTGTGTTCTTGTTGCAAAACCACTTTACACACTTGTGCTTGTCATGCAAAACGACTTTTCGCACTTGTTTTAGTGTTGAAAACCACTTTTCGCACTTGTGGTCGTGTTTCAAAACCACTTTTCGCACTTGTGTTAGTGTTGTAAACCACTTCTCACAGTTGTTTTAGTGTTGCAGAGCCACTTTCCGCACTTGTGCTTGTAATGCAAAACGACTTTTCGCACTTGTGTTAGTGTTGAAAACCACTTTTCGCACTTGTGGTCATGTTACAAAACCACTTTTCGCACTTGTGTTAGTGTTGCAAAACCACTTTCCACACTTGTGCTTGTCATGCAAAACGAGTTTTTGCACTTGTGTTAGTGTTGAAAACCACTTTTCCACACTTGTGTTAGTGTTGAAAACCACTTTCCACACTTGTGTTCATGTCGCAAAGCCACTTTCATCACTTGTGCGAGTGTTACAGAACCACTTTCCGCACTTGTGCTTGTAATGCAAAACGACTTTTTGCACTTGTTTTAGTGTTGAAAACCACTGTTCGCACTTGTGGTCTTGTTGCAAAACCACTTTTCGCACTTGTGTTAGTGTTGTAAACCACCTCTCACAGTTGTTTTAGTGTCGCAGAGCCACTTTCCGCACTTGTACTTGTAATGCAAAACGACTTTTCGCACTTGTGTTAGTGTTGAAAACCACTTTTCGCACTTGTGGTCATGTTACAAAACCACTTTTCGCACTTGTGTTAGTGTTGTAAACCACCTCTCACAGTTGTTTTAGTGTCGCAGAGCCACTTTCCGCACTTGTACTTGTAATGCAAAACGACTTTTCGCACTTGTGTTAGTGTTGCAGAACCACTTTCCACACTTGTGTTGGCATTGAAAACCACTTTCCACACTTGTGTTGGTGTTGCAAAACCGCTTTCCACACTTGTGATAGCAATGCAAAACCACTTTATACACTTGTGCGAGTATTGCAAAGCCAATTTCCCCACTTGTGTTCGTGTTGCAAAACCACATTCCACACTTGTGCTGGTGATGCAAAACCACTTTCCACACTTGTGCTTTTAATGCAAAACGACTTTTCGCACTTGTATTAGTGTTGAAAACCACTTTTCGCACTTGTGGTCGTGTTGCAAAACCACTTTCCACACTTGTGCTTGTCATGCAAAACGACTTTTCGCACTTGTGTTAGTGTTGAAAACCACTTTTCGCACTTGTGGTCGTGTTGCAAAACCACTTTTCGCACTTGTGGTCGTCTTGCAAAACCACTTCCCGCACTTGTGTTGGCATCGAAAACCACTTTCCACACCTGTGTTGGTCTTGCAAAACCACTTTCCACACTTGTGTTAGTGTTGAAAACCACTTTTCGCACTTGTGGTCGTCTTGCAAAACCACTTTCCGCACTTGTGTTTGCATTGAAAACCACTTTCCACACTTGTGTTGGTGTTGCAAAACCACTTTCCACACTTGTGCTGGTGATGCAAAACGACTTTTCGCACTTGTGTTAGTGTTGAAAACCACTTTTCGCACTTGTGGTCGTGTTGCAAAACCACTTTCCACACTTGTGCTTGTCATGCAAAACGAGTTTTCGCACTTGTGTTAGTGTTGAAAACCACTTTCCACACTTGTGTTAGTGTTGAAAACCACTTTCCACACTTGTGTTCGTGTCGCAAAACCACTTTCAACACTTGTGCTTGTGATGCAAAACCACTTTCCATACTTGTGCTAGTGATGCAAAACGACTTTTCGCACTTGTGTTAGTGTTGAAAACCACTTTCCACACTTGTGCTTGTCATGCAAAACGAGTTTTCGCACTTGTGTTAGTGTTGAAAACCACTTTTCGCACTTGTGTTAGTGTTGTAAACCACTTCTCACAGTTGTGTTAGTGTTACAGAACCACTTTCCGCACTTGTGCTTGTAATGCAAAACGACTTTTTGCACTTGTTTTAGTGTTGAAAACCACTTTTCGCACTTGTGGTCTTGTTGCAAAACCACTTTTCGCACTTGTGTTAGTGTTGTAAACCACCTCTCACAGTTGTGTTAGTGTTGCAGAACCACTTTCCACACTTGTGTTAGTGTTGAAAACCACTTTTCGCACTTGTCGTCGTCTTGCAAAACCACTTTCCGCACTTGTGCGCTTGTTGCAAAACCACTTTTCGCACTTGTGTTAGTATTGTAAACCACCTCTCACAGTTGTGTTAGTGTTGCAGAACCACTTTCCACACTTGTGCTAGCAATGCAAAACCACATTATACACTTGTGCGAGTAATGCAAAGCCACTTTCCCCACTTGTGTTCGTGTTGCAAAACCGCTTTCCACACTTGTGTTGGTGTTGTAAAACCACTTTCCACACTTGTGCTGGCAATGCAAAACCACTTTTCGCACTTGTGCGAGTATTGCAAAGCCAATTTCCCCACTTGTGTTCGTGTTGCAAAACCACTTTCCACACGTGCTCTGATGCAAAACCACTTTCCACACTTGTGCTCGTGATGCAAAACCACTTTCCACACTTGTGCTTGAAATGCAAAATGACTTTTCGCACTTGTGTTAGTGTTGAAAACCACTTTTCGCACTTGTGGTCGTGTTGCAAGACCACTTTCCACACTTGTATTAGTGTTGCAAAACCACTTTACACACTTGTGCTTGAAATGCAAAACGACTTTTCGCACTTGTGTTAGTGTTGAAAACCAATTTACCCAATTGTGTTAGTGTTGCAAAACCACTTTTCGCACTTGTGTTAGTGTTGTAAACAACTTCTCACAGTTGTGTTAGTGTTGCATAACCAGTTTCCACACTTGTGTTGGTGTTGAAAAACCACTTTCCACACTTGTGCGAGCAATGCAAAACCACTTTTCGCACTTGTGCGAGCATTGCAAAGCCACTTTCCCCACTTGTGTTCGTGTTGCAAAACCACTTTCCACACTTGTGTTGGTGTTGCAAAACCACTTTCCACACTTGTGCTAGTGTTGCAGAACCACTTTCGACACTTGTGCTTTTAATGCAAAACGACTTTTCGCACTTGTATTAGAATTGAAAACCACTTTTCGCACTTGTGGTCGTGTTGCAAAACCACTTTCCACACTTGTGCTTGTCATGCAAAACGACTTTTCGCACTTGTTTTAGTGTTGAAAACCACTTTCCGCACTTGTGGTCGTGTGTTAAACCACTTCTCACAGTTGTGTTAGTGTTGCAGATCCACTTTCCGCACTTGTGTTGGCATTGAAAACCACTTTCCACACTTGTGTTGGTGTTGCAAAACCACTTTCCACACTTGTGCTGGCTTGTGTTAGTGTTGTAAACCACTTCTCACAGTTGTGTTCGTGTTGCAGATCCACTTTCCGCACTTGTGTTGGCATTGAAAACCACTTTCCACACTTGTGTTGGTGTTGCAAAACCACTTTCCATACTTGTGCTAGCAATGCAAAACCACTTTCCACACTTGTGCTTGTAATGCAAAACGACTTTCCGCACTTGTGTTAGTGTTGAAAACCACTTTTCGCACTTGTGGTCGTGTTGAAAACCACTTTTCGCACTTGTGTTAGTGTTGCAAAACCACTTTCCACACTTGTGTTGGTGTTGCAAAACCACTTTACACACTTGTGCTTGAAATGCAAAACGGCTTTTTGCACTTGTGTTAGTGTTGAAAACCACTTTTCGCACTTGTGTTCGTGTTGCAAAACCACTTTCCACACATGTGTTCGTGTTGCAAAACCACTTTCCACACTTGGGCTAGTGATGCAAGACCACTTTCCACACTTGTGCTGGTGATGCAAAACCACTTTCCACACTTGTGTTGGTGTTGCAAAACCACTTTCCACACTTGTGCGAGCAATGCAAAACCACTTTTCGCACTTGTGCGAGCATTGCAAAGCCACTTTCCCCACTTGTGTTCGTGTTGCAAAACCACTTTCCACACTTGTGCTGGTGATGCAAAACCACTCTCCACACTTGTGTTCGTGTTGCAAAACCACTTTCCACACTTGGGCTAGTGATGCAAGACCACCTTCCACACTTGTGCTGGTGATGCAAAACCACTTTCCACACTTGTGTTGGTGTTGCAAAACCACTTTCCACACTTGTGCTTGTAATGCAAAACCACTTTTCGCACTTGTGCGAGTATTGCAAGGCCACTTTCCCCACTTGTGTTCGTGTTGGAAAACCACTTTTCGCACTTGTGTTAGTGTTGTAAACCACTTCTCACAGTTGTTTTAGTGTTGCAGAACCACTTTCTGCACTTGTGCTTGTAATGCAAAACGACTTTTCGCACTTGTGTTAGTGTTGAAAACCACTTTTCGCACTTGTGTTAGTGTTGTAAACCACTTCTCACAGTTGTTTTCGTGTTGCAGAACCACTTTCCGCACTTGTGCTTGTAATGCATAACCACTTTCCACACTTGTGCTAGCAATGCAAAACCACTTTATACACTTGTGCGAGTAATGCAAAGCCACTTTCCCCACTTGTGTTCGTGTCACAAAACCACTTTCCACACTTGTGTTGGTGTTGCAAAACCACTTTCCACACTTGTGCTGGCAATGCAAAACCACTTTTCGCACTTGTGCAAGGATTGCAAAGCCAATTTCCCCACTTGTGTTCGTGTTGCAAAACCACTTTCCACACGTGCTCGTGATGCAAAACCACTTTCCACACTTGTGCTTGAAATGCAAAATGACTTTTCGCACTTGTGTTAGTGTTGAAAACCACTTTTCGCACTTGTGGTCGTGTTGCAAAACCACTTTCCACACTTGGGCTAGTGATGCAAGACCACTTTCCACACTTGTGCTGGTGATGCAAAACCACTTTCCACACTTGTGTTGGTGTTGCAAAACCACTTTCCACACTTGTGCTTGTAATGCAAAACCACTTTTCGCACTTGTGCGAGTATTGCAAGGCCACTTTCCCCACTTGTGTTCGTGTTGGAAAACCACTTTTCGCACTTGTTACCTTCGCAAAAGCGGAAGGTTATGTTTTGATCGCTGTGTATTTATTTGTATGTCTGTGTGTGTGTGTGTGTGTATGTTATTCGCATAACTCAAAAAGTATTCAACCGAATTGCATGAAATTTGGTGGGATGATTGGTTATTATACGGGACACATTTGATTAGATTTTTGGAGCAATCGGGTCAAAGGTCAAGGTCAAGGTCACGAAAAGGTCAAAATCGTATTTTTGTTGTTCTGTTCCCTACACTCCCATGCCAAGTACAGAACAGTAGCTGCGGCGAAGGTATGCGCTCTACCGAGTGCCCGTTCTAGTGTTAGTGTTGTAAACCACTTCTCACAGTTGTTTTAGTGTTGCAGAACCACTTTCTGCACTTGTGCTTGTAATGCAAAACGACTTTTCGCACTTGTGTTAGTGTTGAAAACCACTTTTCGCACTTGTGTTAGTGTTGTAAACCACTTCTCACAGTTGTTTTCGTGTTGCAGAACCACTTTCCGCACTTGTGCTTGTAATGCATAACCACTTTCCACACTTGTGCTAGCAATGCAAAACCACTTTATACACTTGTGCGAGTAATGCAAAGCCACTTTCCCCACTTGTGTTCGTGTCACAAAACCACTTTCCACACTTGTGTTGGTGTTGCAAAACCACTTGCCACACTTGTGCTGGCAATGCAAAACCACTTTTCGCACTTGTGCAAGGATTGCAAAGCCAATTTCCCCACTTGTGTTCGTGTTGCAAAACCACTTTCCACACGTGCTCGTGATGCAAAACCACTTTCCACACTTGTGCTTGAAATGCAAAATGACTTTTCGCACTTGTGTTAGTGTTGAAAACCACTTTTTGCACTTGTGGTCGTGTTGCAAAACCACTTTCCACACTTGGGCTAGTGATGCAAGACCACTTTCCACACTTGTGCTGGTGATGCAAAACCACTTTCCACACTTGTGTTGGTGTTGCAAAACCACTTTCCACACTTGTGTTCGTGTTGCAAAACCACTTTCCACACTTGGGCTAGTGATGCAAGACCACTTTCCACACTTGTGCTGGTGATGCAAAACCACTTTCCACACTTGTGTTGGTGTTGCAAAACCACTTTCCACACTTGTGCTTGTAATGCAAAACCACTTTTCGCACTTGTGCGAGTATTGCAAGGCCACTTTCCCCACTTGTTTTCGTGTTGGAAAACCACTTTTCGCACTTGTGTTAGTGTTGTAAACCACTTCTCACAGTTGTTTTAGTGTTGCAGAACCACTTTCTGCACTTGTGCTTGTAATGCAAAACGACTTTTCGCACTTGTGTTAGTGTTGAAAACCACTTTTCGCACTTGTGTTAGTGTTGTAAACCACTTCTCACAGTTGTTTTCGTGTTGCAGAACCACTTTCCGCACTTGTGCTTGTAATGCATAACCACTTTTCGCACTTGTGGTCGTGTTGCAAAACCACTTTCCACACTTGGGCTAGTGATGCAAGACCACTT
The DNA here is from genome assembly GCF_964187855.1 of Myxine glutinosa. Classification (NCBI taxonomy): domain Eukaryota; kingdom Metazoa; phylum Chordata; class Myxini; order Myxiniformes; family Myxinidae; genus Myxine; species Myxine glutinosa. The sequence continues at coordinate 39,235,176 of NC_136264.1, read as the reverse complement.
TCCACACTTGTGCTGGTGATGCAAAACCACTTTCCACACTTGTGTTGGTGTTGCAAAACCACTTTCCACACTTGTGCTTGTAATGCAAAACCACTTTTCGCACTTGTGCGAGTATTGCAAGGCCACTTTCCCCACTTGTGTTCGTGTTGGAAAACCACTTTTCGCACTTGTGTTAGTGTTGTAAACCACTTCTCACAGTTGTTTTAGTGTTGCAGAACCACTTTCTGCACTTGTGCTTGTAATGCAAAACGACTTTTCGCACTTGTGTTAGTGTTGAAAACCACTTTTCGCACTTGTGTTAGTGTTGTAAACCACTTCTCACAGTTGTTTTCGTGTTGCAGAACCACTTTCCGCACTTGTGCTTGTAATGCATAACCACTTTCCACACTTGTGCTAGCAATGCAAAACCACTTTATACACTTGTGCGAGTAATGCAAAGCCACTTTCCCCACTTGTGTTCGTGTCACAAAACCACTTTCCACACTTGTGTTGGTGTTGCAAAACCACTTTCCACACTTGTGCTGGCAATGCAAAACCACTTTTCGCACTTGTGCAAGGATTGCAAAGCCAATTTCCCCACTTGTGTTCGTGTTGCAAAACCACTTTCCACACGTGCTCGTGATGCAAAACCACTTTCCACACTTGTGCTTGAAATGCAAAATGACTTTTCGCACTTGTGTTAGTGTTGAAAACCACTTTTCGCACTTGTGTTCGTGTTGCAAAACCACTTTCCACACTTGTGTTGGTGTTGCAAAACCACTTTACACACTTGTGCTTGAAATGCAAAACGACTTTTCGCACTTGTGTTTTTGTTGAAAACCACTTTTTGCACTTGTGGTCGTGTTGCAAAACCACTTTCCACACTTGTATTAGTGTTGCAGAACCACTTACTGCACTTGTGCTTGCGTTGAAAACCACTTTACCCAATTGTGTTCGTGTTGCAAAACCGCTTTCCGCACTTGTGTTAGTGTTGTAAACAACTTCTCACAGTTGTGTTAGTGTTGCAGAACCAGTTTCCACACTTGTGTTGGTGTTGAAAAACCACTTTCCACACTTGTGCGAGCAATGCAAAACCACTTTTCGCACTTGTGCGAGCATTGCATAGCCACTTTCCCCACTTGTGTTCGTGTTGCAAAACCACTTTCCACACTTGTGCTGGTGATGCAAAACCACTTTCCACACTTGTGTTCGTGTTGGAAAACCACTTTCCACACTTGGGCTAGTGATGCATGACCACTTTCCACACTTGTGCTGGTGATGCATAACCACATTACACACTTGTGTTGGTGTTGCAAAACCACTTTCCACACTTGTGCTAGCAATGCAAAACCACTTTTCGCACTTGTGCGAGTATTGCAAGGCCACTTTCCCCACTTGTGTTCGTGTTGGAAAACCACTTTCCACACTTGTGCTAGTGATGCAAAACCACTTTCCACACTTGTGGTAGTGTTGCAAAACCACTTTCCACACTTGTGCTTTTATGCAAAACGACTTTTCGCACTTGATTTAGTGTTGAAAACCACTTTTCGCACTTGTGGTCGTGTTGCAAAACCACTTTTCGCACTTGTGTTCGTGTTTTAAACCACTTCTCACAATTGTGTTAGTGTTGCAGATCCACTTTCCGCACTTGTATTGGCATTGAAAACCACTTTCCACACTTGTGTTGGTGTTGCAAAACCACTTTCCACACTTGTGCTGGCAATGCAAAACCATTTTCCACACTTGTATTGGTGTTGCAAAACCACTTTCCCCACTTCTGTTCGTGTTGCAAAACCACTTGCCACACTTGTGCTAATGATGCAAAACCACTTTCCACACTTGTGCTCGTGATGCAAAACCACTTTCCCCACTTCTGTTCGTGTTGCAAAACCACTTTCCACACTTGTGCTAGTGATGCAAAACCACTTTCCACACTTGTGCTAGTGATGCAAAAGCACTTTCCACACTTGTGGTCGTGATGCAAAACCACTTTCCACACTTGTGTTGGTGTTGCAAAACCACTTTGCACACTTGTGCTTGTAATGCAAAACGACTTTTCGCACTTGTGTTAGTGTTGAAAACCACTTTTCGCACTTGTGGTCGTGTTGCAAAACCACTTTTCGCACTTGTGTTAGTGTTGTAAACCACTTCTCACAGTTGTGTTAGTGTTGCAGAAGCACTTTCCGCACTTGTGTGGGCATTGAAAACCACTTTCCACACTTGTGTTGGTGTTGCAAAACCACTTTCCACACTTGTGCTTGCAATGCAAAACCACTTTTCGCACTTGTGTTCGTGTTGCAAAACCACTTTCCCCACTTGTGTTCGTGTTGCAAAACCACTTTCCACACTTGTGCGAGTGATGCAAAAACCACTTTCCACACTTGTGCTGGTGATGCAAAACCACTTTCCACACTTGTGCTCGCAATGCAAAACCACTTTTCGCACTTGTGCGAGTATTGCAAAGCCACTTTCGCCACTTGTGTTCGCGTTGCAAAACCACTTTCCACACTTGTGCTGGTGATGCAAAACCACTTTCCACACTTGTGCTCGCAATGCAAAACCACTTTTCGCACTTGTGCGAGTATTGCAAAGCCACTTTCCCCACTTGTGTTCGTGTTGCAAAACCACTTTCCACACTTGTGCTAGTGATGCAAAACCACTTTTCACACTTGTGCTAGTGATGCAAAACCACTTTCCACACTTGTGCTTTTAAAGCAAAACGACTTTTCGCACTTGTGTTCGTGATGAAAAACCACTTTCCACACTTGTGTTGGTGCTGCAAAACCACTTCCACACTTGTGCTCGCAATGCAAATCCACTTTTCGCACTTGTGCGAGTATTGCAAAGCCACTTTCCCCACTTGTGTTCGCGTTGCAAAACCACTTTCCACACTTGTGCTAGCAATGCAAAACCACTTTTCGCACTTGTGCGAGTATTGCAAAGTCACTTTCCCCCACTTGCTTTCCTGTTGCAAAACCACTTTCCACACTTGTGCTAGTGTTGCAAAACCACTTTCCACACTTGTGCTTTTAATGCAAAACGACTTTTCGCACTTGTATTAGAATTGAAAACCACTTTTCGCACTTGTGGTCGTGTTGCAAAACCACTTTCCACACTTGTGCTTGTCATGCAAAACGACTTTTCGCACTTGTTTTAGTGTTGAAAACCACTTTTCGCACTTGTGGTCGTGTTTTAAACCACTTCTCACAGTTGTGTTAGTGTTGCAGATCCACTTTCCGCACTTGTGTTGGCATTGAAAACCACTTTCCACACTTGTGTTGGTGTTGCAAAACCACTTTCCACACTTGTGCTGGCTTGTGTTAGTGTTGTAAACCACTTCTCACAGTTGTGTTCGTGTTGCAGATCCACTTTCCGCTCTTGTGTTGGCATTGAAAACCACTTTCCACACTTGTGTTGGTGTTGCAAAACCACTTTCCATACTTGTGCTAGCAATGCAAAACCACTTTCCACACTTGTGCTTGTAATGCAAAACGACTTTCCGCACTTGTTTTAGTGTTGAAAACCACTTTTCGCACTTGTGGTCGTGTTGAAAACCACTTTTTGCACTTGTGTTAGTGTTGCAAAACCACTTTCCACACTTGTGTTGGTGTTGCAAAACCACTTTACACACTTGTGCTTGAAATGCAAAACCACTTTCCACACTTGTGCTTGTAATGCAAAACGACTTACCGCACTTGTGTTAGTGTTGAAAACCACTTTTCGCACTTGTGGTCGTGTTGAAAACCACTTTTCGCACTTGTGTTAGTGTTGTAAACCACTTCTCACAGTTGTGTTAGTGTTGCAGAAGCACTTTCCGCACTTGTGTTGGCATTGAAAACCACTTTCCACACTTGTGTTGGTGTTCCAAAACCACTTTCCACACTTGTGCTTGCAATGCAAAACCACTTTTCGCACTTGTGTTCGTGTTGCAAAACCACTACCACACTTGTGCTAGTGATGCAAAACCACTTTTCACACTTGTGCTGGTGATGCAAAACCACTTTCCACACTTGTGCTTGTAATGCAAAACGACTTTCCGCACTTGTGTTAGTGTTGAAAACCACTTTTCGCACTTGTGGTCGTGTTGAAAACCACTTTTCGCACTTGTGTTAGTGTTGCAAAACCACTTTCCACACTTGTGTTGGTGTTGCAAAACCACTTTACACACTTGTGCTTGAAATGCAAAACGGCTTTTTGCACTTGTGTTAGTGTTGAAAACCACTTTTCGCACTTGTGTTCGTGTTGCAAAACCACTTTCCACACTTGTGTTCGTGTTGCAAAACCACTTTCCACACTTGGGCTAGTGATGCAAGACCACTTTCCACACTTGTGCTGGTGATGCAAAACCACTTTCCACACTTGTGTTGGTGTTGCAAAACCACTTTCCACACTTGTGCGAGCAATGCAAAACCACTTTTCGCACTTGTGCGAGCATTGCAAAGCCACTTTCCCCACTTGTGTTCGTGTTGCAAAACCACTTTCCACACTTGTGCTGGTGATGCAAAACCACTTTCCACACTTGTGTTCGTGTTGCAAAACCACTTTCCACACTTGGGCTAGTGATGCAAGACCACTTTCCACACTTGTGCTCGTGATGCAAAACCACTTTCCACACTTGTGCTTGAAATGCAAAATGACTTTTCGCACTTGTGTTAGTGTTGAAAACCACTTTCCACACTTGTGCTGGTGATGCAAAACCACTTTCCACACTTGTGTTCGTGTTGCAAAACCACTTTCCACACTTGTATTAGTGTTGCAAAACCACTTTACCACACTTGTGTTGGTGTTGCAAAACCACTTTACACACTTGTGCTTGAAATGCAAAACGACTTTTCGCACTTGTGTTAGTGTTGAAAACCACTTTTTGCACTTGTGGTCGTGTTGCAAAACCACTTTCCACCCTTGTATTAGTGTTGCAGAACCACTTCCCTGCACTTGTGCTTGCGTTGAAAACCACTTTCCCCAATTGTGTTAGTGTTGCAAAACCACTTTTCGCACTTGTGTTAGTGTTGTAAACAACTTCTCACAATTGTGTTAGTGTTGCAGAACCAATTTCCACACTTGTGTTGGTGCTGAAAAACCACTTTCCACACTTGTGCTGGTGATGCAAAACCACTTTCCACACTTGTGTTCGTGTTGCAAAACCACTTTCCACACTTGTGTTCGTGTTGCAAAACCACTTTCTACACTTGGGCTAGTGATGCAAGACCACTTTCCACACTTGTGCTGGTGATGCAAAACCACTTTCCACACTTGTGTTGGTGTTGCAAAACCACTTTCCACACTTGTGCGAGCAATGCAAAACCACTTTTCGCACTTGTGCGAGCATTGCAAAGCCACTTTCCCCACTTGTGTTCGTGTTGCAAAACCACTTTCCACACTTGTGCTGGTGATGCAAAACCACTTTCCACACTTGTGTTCGTGTTGCAAAACCACTTTCCACACTTGGGCTAGTGATGCAAGACCACTTTCCACACTTGTGCTGGTGATGCAAAACCACTTTCCACACTTGTGTTGGTGTTGCAAAACCACTTTCCACACTTGTGCTTGTAATGCAAAACCACTTTTCGCACTTGTGCGAGTATTTCAAGGCCACTTTCCCCACTTGTGTTCGTGTTGGAAAACCACTTTTCGCACTTGTGTTAGTGTTGTAAACCACTTATCACAGTTGTTTTAGTGTTGCAGAACCACTTTTCGCACTTGTGTTCGTGTTGCAAAACCACTTTCCCCACTTGTGTTCGTGTTGCAAAACCACTTTCCACACTTGTGCTAGTGATGCAAAAACCACTTTCCACACTTGTGCTGGTGATGCAAAACCACTTTCCACACTTGTGCTCGCAATGCAAAACCACTTTTCGCACTTGTGCGAGTATTGCAAAGCCACTTTCCCCACTTGTGTTCGCGTTGCAAAACCACTTTCCACACTTGTGCTAGCAATGCAAAACCACTTTTCGCACTTGTGCGAGTATTGCAAAGTCACTTTCCCCCACTTGCTTTCCTGTTGCAAAACCACTTTCCACACTTGTGCTCGTGATGCAAAACCACTTTCCACACTTGTGCTCGTGATGCAAAACCACTTTCCACACTTGTGCTTTTTATGCAAAACCACTTTTCGCACTTGTGTTCGTGTTGCAAAACCACTTTCCACACTTGTGCTAGTGATGCAAAACCACTTTCCACACCTGCGCTAGTGATGCAAAACCACTTTCCACACTTGTGTTAGTGTTGAAAACCACTTCTCACAGTTGTGTCAGTGTTGCAGAACCACTTTCCGCACTTGTGCTTCTTATGCAAAACGACTTTTCGCAGTTGGGTTAGTGTTGAAAACCACTTTTCGCACTTGTGGTCGTGTTACAAAACCACTTTTCACACTTGTGTTAGTGTTGTAAACCACTTCTCACAGTTGTGTTCGTGTTGCAGATCCACTTTCCGCACTTGTGTTGGCATTGAAAACCACTTTCCACACTTGTGTTGGTGTTGCAAAACCACTTTCCACACTTGTGCTAGCAATGCAAAACCACTTTCCACACTTGTGCTTGTAATGCAAAACGACTTTCCGCACTTGTGTTAGTGTTGAAAACCACTTTTCGCACTTGTGGTCGTGTTGAAAACCACTTTTCGCACTTGTGTTCGTGTTACAAAACCACTTTTCGCACTTGTGTTGGTGTTGCAAAACCACTTACCACAGTTGTGGTAGCAATGCAAAACCACTTTATACACTTGTGCGAGTATTGCAAAGCCAATTTCCCCACTTGTGTTCGTGTTGCAAAACCACATTCCTCACTTGTGCTTGTGATGCAAAACCTCTTTCCACACTTGTGCTTTTAATGCAAAACGACTTTTCGCACTTGTGTTAGTGTTGAAAACCACTTTTCGCACTTGTGGTCGTGTTGGAAAACCACTTTCCGCACTTGTGCTTGTCATGCAAAACGACTTTTCGCACTTGTGTTAGTGTTGAAAACCAATTTTCGCACTTGTGGTCGTGTTGAAAACCACTTTTTGCACTTGTGTTAGTGTTGCAAAACCACTTTCCACACTTGTGTTGGTGTTGCAAAACCACTTTACACACTTGTGCTTGAAATGCAAAACGGCTTTTTGCACTTGTGTTAGTGTTGAAAACCACTTTTCGTACTTGTGTTCGTGTTGCAAAACCACTTTCCACACTTGTGTTCGTGTTGCAAAACCACTTTCCACACTTGGGCTAGTGATGCAAGACCACTTTCCACACTTGTGCTGGTGATGCAAAACCACTTTCCACACTTGTGTTGGTGTTGCAAAACCACTTTCTACACTTGGCTAGTGATGCAAGACCACTTTCCACACTTGTGCTGGTGATGCAAAACCACTTTCCACACTTGTGTTGGTGTTGCAAAACCACTTTCCACACTTGTGCGAGCAATGCAAAACCACTTTTCGCACTTGTGCGAGCATTGCAAAGCCACTTTCCCCACTTGTGTTCGTGTTGCAAAACCACTTTCCACACTTGTGCTGGTGATGCAAAACCACTTTCCACACTTGTGTTGGTGTTGCAAAACCACTTCCACACTTGTGCTTGTAATGCAAAACCACTTTTCGCACTTGTGCGAGTATTTCAAGGCCACTTTCCCCACTTGTGTTCGTGTTGGAAAACCACTTTTCCCACTTGTGTTAGTGTTGTAAACCACTTCTCACAGTTGTTTTAGTGTTGCAGCACCACTTTCCGCACTTGTGCTTGTAATGCAAAACGACTTTTCGCACTTGTGTTAGTGTTGAAAACCACTTTTTGCACTTGTGTTAGTGTTGTAAACCACTTCTCACAGTTGTTTTAGTGTTGCAGAACCACTTTCCGCACTTGTGCTTGTAATGCAAAACGACTTTTGCACTTGTGTTAGTGTTGAAAACCACTTTTCGCACTTGTGTTCGTGTTACAAAACCACTTTTCGCACTTGTGTTAGTGTTGTAAACCACTTTCCACACTTGCGCTAGTGATGCAAAACCACTTTCCACACTTGTGTTAGTGTTGAAAACCACTTCTCACAGTTGTGTCAGTGTTGCAGAACCACTTTCCGCACTTGTGCTTCTTATGCAAAACGACTTTTCGCAGTTGGGTTAGTGTTGAAAACCACTTTTCGCACTTGTGGTCGTGTTACAAAACCACTTTTCACACTTGTGTTAGTGTTGTAAACCACTTCTCACAGTTGTGTTCGTTTTGCAGATCCACTTTCCGCACTTGTGTTGGCATTGAAAACCACTTTCCACACTTGTGTTGGTGTTGCAAAACCACTTTCCACACTTGTGCTAGCAATGCAAAACCACTTTCCACACTTGTGCTTGTAATGCAAAACGACTTACCGCACTTGTGTTAGTGTTGAAAACCACTTTTCGCACTTGTGGTCGTGTTGAAAACCACTTTTCGCACTTGTGTTAGTGTTGTAAACCACTTCTCACAGTTGTGTTAGTGTTGCAGAAGCACTTTCCGCACTTGTGTTGGCATTGAAAACCACTTTCCACACTTGTGTTGGTGTTGCAAAACCACTTTCCACACTTGTGCTTGCAATGCAAAACCACTTTTCGCACTTGTGTTCGTGTTGCAAAACCACTACCACACTTGTGCTAGTGATGCAAAACCACTTTTCACACTTGTGCTGGTGATGCAAAACCACTTTCCACACTTGTGCTTGTAATGCAAAACGACTTTCCGCACTTGTGTTAGTGTTGAAAACCACTTTTCGCACTTGTGGTCGTGTTGAAAACCACTTTTCGCACTTGTGTTAGTGTTGCAAAACCACTTTCCACACTTGTGTTGGTGTTGCAAAACCACTTTACACACTTGTGCTTGAAATGCAAAACGGCTTTTTGCACTTGTGTTAGTGTTGAAAACCACTTTTCGCACTTGTGTTCGTGTTGCAAAACCACTTTCCACACTTGTGTTCGTGTTGCAAAACCACTTTCCACACTTGGGCTAGTGATGCAAGACCACTTTCCACACTTGTGCTGGTGATGCAAAACCACTTTCCACACTTGTGTTGGTGTTGCAAAACCACTTTCCACACTTGTGCGAGCAATGCAAAACCACTTTTCGCACTTGTGCGAGCATTGCAAAGCCACTTTCCCCACTTGTGTTCGTGTTGCAAAACCACTTTCCACACTTGTGCTGGTGATGCAAAACCACTTTCCACACTTGTGTTCGTGTTGCAAAACCACTTTCCACACTTGGGCTAGTGATGCAAGACCACTTTCCACACTTGTGCTCGTGATGCAAAACCACTTTCCACACTTGTGCTTGAAATGCAAAATGACTTTTCGCACTTGTGTTAGTGTTGAAAACCACTTTCCACACTTGTGCTGGTGATGCAAAACCACTTTCCACACTTGTGTTCGTGTTGCAAAACCACTTTCCACACTTGTATTAGTGTTGCAAAACCACTTTCCACACTTGTGTTGGTGTTGCAAAACCACTTTACACACTTGTGCTTGAAATGCAAAACGACTTTTCGCACTTGTGTTAGTGTTGAAAACCACTTTTTGCACTTGTGGTCGTGTTGCAAAACCACTTTCCACCCTTGTATTAGTGTTGCAGAACCACTTCCCTGCACTTGTGCTTGCATTGAAAACCACTTTCCCCAATTGTGTTAGTGTTGCAAAACCACTTTTCGCACTTGTGTTAGTGTTGTAAACAACTTCTCACAATTGTGTTAGTGTTGCAGAACCAGTTTCCACACTTGTGTTGGTGCTGAAAAACCACTTTCCACACTTGTGCTGGTGATGCAAAACCACTTTCCACACTTGTGTTCGTGTTGCAAAACCACTTTCCACACTTGTGTTCGTGTTGCAAAACCACTTTCTACACTTGGGCTAGTGATGCAAGACCACTTTCCACACTTGTGCTGGTGATGCAAAACCACTTTCCACACTTGTGTTGGTGTTGCAAAACCACTTTCCACACTTGTGCGAGCAATGCAAAACCACTTTTCGCACTTGTGCGAGCATTGCAAAGCCACTTTCCCCACTTGTGTTCGTGTTGCAAAACCACTTTCCACACTTGTGCTGGTGATGCAAAACCACTTTCCACACTTGTGTTCGTGTTGCAAAACCACTTTCCACACTTGGGCTAGTGATGCAAGACCACTTTCCACACTTGTGCTGGTGATGCAAAACCACTTTCCACACTTGTGTTGGTGTTGCAAAACCACTTTCCACACTTGTGCTTGTAATGCAAAACCACTTTTCGCACTTGTGCGAGTATTTCAAGGCCACTTTCCCCACTTGTGTTCGTGTTGGAAAACCACTTTTCGCACTTGTGTTAGTGTTGTAAACCACTTATCACAGTTGTTTTAGTGTTGCAGAACCACTTTTCGCACTTGTGTTCGTGTTGCAAAACCACTTTCCCCACTTGTGTTCGTGTTGCAAAACCACTTTCCACAATTGTGCTAGTGATGCAAAAACCACTTTCCACACTTGTTCTGGTGATGCAAAACCACTTTCCACACTTGTGCTCGCAATGCAAAACAACTTTTCGCACTTGTGCGAGTATTGCAAAGCCACTTTCCCCACTTGTGTTCGCGTTGCAAAACCACTTTCCACACTTGTGCTAGCAATGCAAAACCACTTTTCGCACTTGTGCGAGTATTGCAAAGTCACTTTCCCCCACTTGCTTTCCTGTTGCAAAACCACTTTCCACACTTGTGCTAGTGATGCAAAACCACTTTCCACACTTGTGCTCGTGATGCAAAACCACTTTCCACACTTGTGCTTTTTATGCAAAACCACTTTTCGCACTTGTGTTCGTGTTGCAAAACCACTTTCCACACTTGTGCTAGTGATGCAAAACCACTTTCCACACCTGCGCTAGTGATGCAAAACCACTTTCCACACTTGTGTTAGTGTTGAAAACCACTTCTCACAGTTGTGTCAGTGTTGCAGAACCACTTTCCGCACTTGTGCTTCTTATGCAAAACGACTTTTCGCAGTTGGGTTAGTGTTGAAAACCACTTTTCGCACTTGTGGTCGTGTTACAAAACCACTTTTCACACTTGTGTTAGTGTTGTAAACCACTTCTCACAGTTGTGTTCGTGTTGCAGATCCACTTTCCGCACTTGTGTTGGCATTGAAAACCACTTTCCACACTTGTGTTGGTGTTGCAAAACCACTTTCCACACTTGTGCTAGCAATGCAAAACCACTTTCCACACTTGTGCTTGTAATGCAAAACGACTTTCCGCACTTGTGTTAGTGTTGAAAACCACTTTTCGCACTTGTGGTCGTGTTGAAAACCACTTTTCGCACTTGTGTTCGTGTTACAAAACCACTTTTCGCACTTGTGTTGGTGTTGCAAAACCACTTACCACAGTTGTGGTAGCAATGCAAAACCACTTTATACACTTGTGCGAGTATTGCAAAGCCAATTTCCCCACTTGTGTTCGTGTTGCAAAACCACATTCCTCACTTGTGCTTGTGATGCAAAACCACTTTCCACACTTGTGCTTTTAATGCAAAACGACTTTTCGCACTTGCGTTAGTGTTGAAAACCACTTTTCGCACTTGTGGTCGTGTTGGAAAACCACTTTCCACACTTGTGCTTGTCATGCAAAACGACTTTTCGCACTTGTGTTAGTGTTGAAAACCAATTTTCGCACTTGCGGTCATGTTGCAAAACCACTTTTCGCACTTGTGTTAGTGTTGTAAACCACTTCTCACAGTTTTGTTAGTGTTGCAGAACCACATTCAGCACTTGTGCTTGTAATGCAAAACGACTTTTCGCACTTGTGTTAGTGTTGAAAACCACTTTTCGCACTTGTGGTCGGCTTGCAAAACCACTTCTGCACTTATGGTGGCATTGAAAACCACTTTCCACACTTGTGTTGGTGTTGCATAACCACTTTCCACACTTGCGCTAGCAATGCAAAACCACTTTATACACTTCTGCGAGTAATGCAAAGCCACTTTCCCCACTTGTGTTCGTGTCGCAAAACCACTTTCCACACTTGTGTTGGTGTTGCAAAACCACTTTCCACACTTGTGCTGACAATGCAAAACCACTTTTCGTACTTGTGCGAGTATTGCAAAGCCAATTTCCCCACTTGTGTTCGTGTTGCAAAACCACTTTCCACACGTGCTCGTGATGCAAAACCACTTTCCACACTTGTGCTCGTGATGCAAAACAACTTTCCACACTTGTGCTTTTAATTCAAAACGACTTTTCGCACTTGTGTTAGTGTTGAAAACCACTTTTCGCACTTGTGTTCGTGTTGCAAAACCACTTTCCACACTTGTGTTGGTGTTGCAAAACCACTTTACACACTTGTGCTTGAAATGCAAAACGACTTTTCGCACTTGTGTTAGTGTTGAAAACCACTTTTTGCACTTGTGGTCGTGTTGCAAAACCACTTTCCACACTTGTATTAGTGTTGCAGAACCACTTACTGCACTTGTGCTTGCGTTGAAAACCACTTTACCCAATTGTGTTAGTGTTGCAAAACCGCTTTTCGCACTTGTGTTAGTGTTGTAAACAACTTCTCACAGTTGTGTTAGTGTTGCAGAACCAGTTTCCACACTTGTGTTGGTGTTGAAAAACCACTTTCCACACTTGTGCGAGCAATGCAAAACCACTTTTCGCACTTGTGCGAGCATTGCAAAGCCACTTTCCCCACTTGTGTTCGTGTTGCAAAACCACTTTCCACACTTGTGCTGGTGATGCAAAACCACTTTCCACACTTGTGTTCGTGTTGGAAAACCACTTTCCACACTTGGGCTAGTGATGCAAGACCACTTTCCACACTTGTGCTGGTGATGCAAAACCACTTTCCACACTTGTGTTCGTGTTGGAAAACCACTTTCCACACTTGGGCTAGTGATGCAAGACCACTTTCCACACTTGTGCGAGTATTGCAAGGCCACTTTCCCCACTTGTGTTCGTGTTGGAAAACCACTTTCCACACTTGTGCTAGTGATGCAAAACCACTTTCCACACTTGTGGTAGTGTTGCAAAACCACTTTCCACACTTGTGCTTTTAATGCAAAACGACTTTTCGCACTTGTTTTAGTGTTGAAAACCACTTTTCGCACTTGTGGTCGTGTTGCAAAACCACTTTTCGAACTTGTGTTCCTGTTTTAAACCACTTCTCACAGTTGTGTTAGTGTTGCAGATCCACTTTCCGCACTTGTGTTGGCATTGAAAACCACTTTCCACACTTGTGTTGGTGTTGCAAAACCACTTTCCACACTTGTGCTGGCAATGCAAAACCATTTTCCACACTTGTATTGGTGTTGCAAAACCACTTTCCCCACTTCTGTTCGTGTTGCAAAACCACATGCCACACTTGTGCTAATGATGCAAAACCACTTTCCACACTTGTGCTCGTGATGCAAAACCACTTTCCCCACTTCTGTTCGTGTTGCAAAACCACTTTCCACACTTGTGCCAGTGATGCAAAACCACTTTCCACACTTGTGCTAGTGATGCAAAAGCACTTTCCACACTTGTGGTCGTGATGCAAAACCACTTTCCACACTTGTGTTGGTGTTGCAAAACCACTTTACACACTTGTGCTTGTAATGCAAAACGACTTTTCGCACTTGTGTTAGTGTTGAAAACCACTTTTCGCACTTGTGGTCGTGTTGCAAAACCACTTTTCGCACTTGTGTTAGTGTTGTAAACCACTTCTCACAGTTGTGTTAGTGTTGCAGAAGCACTTTCCGCACTTGTGTTGGCATTGAAAACCACTTTCCACACTTGTGTTGGTGTTGCAAAACCACTTTCCACACTTGTGCTTGCAATGCAAAACCACTTTTCGCACTTGTGTTCGTGTTGCAAAACCACTTTCCCCACTTGTGTTCGTGTTGCAAAACCACTTTCCACACTTGTGCTAGTGATGCAAAAACCACTTTCCACACTTGTGCTGGTGATGCAAAACCACTTTCCACACTTGTGCTCGCAATGCAAAACCACTTTTCGCACTTGTGCGAGTATTGCAAAGCCACTTTCCCCACTTGTGTTCGTGTTGCAAAATCACTTTCCACACTTGTGCTCGCAATGCAAAACCACTTTTCGCACTTGTGCGAGTATTGCAAAGCCACTTTCCCCACTTGTGTTCGTGTTGCAAAACCACTTTCCACACTTGTGCTAGTGATGCAAAACCACTTTTCACACTTGTGCTAGTGATGCAAAACCACTTTCCACACTTGTGCTTTTAAAGCAAAACGACTTTTCGCACTTGTGTTCGTGATGAAAAACCACTTTCCACACTTGTGTTGGTGCTGCAAAAACACTTTCCACACTTGTGCTCGCAATGCAAAACCACTTTTCGCACTTGTGCGAGTATTGCAAAGCCGCTTTCCCCACTTGTGTTCGCGTTGCAAAACCACTTTCCACACTTGTGCTAGCAATGCAAAACCACTTTTCGCACTTGTGCGAGTATTGCAAAGTCACTTTCCCCCACTTGCTTTCCTGTTGCAAAACCACTTTCCACACTTGTGCTAGTGATGCAAAACCACTTTCCACACTTGTGCTCGTGATGCAAAACCACTTTCCACACTTGTGCTTTTTATGCAAAACGACTTTTCGCACTTGTGTTAGTGTTGAAAACCACTTTTCGCACTTGTGTTCGTGTTGCAAAACCACTTTCCACACTTGTGCTAGTGATGCAAAACCACTTTCCACACTTGCGCTAGTGATGCAAAACCACTTTCCACACTTGTGTTAGTGTTGAAAACCACTTCTCACAGTTGTGTCAGTGTTGCAGAACCACTTTCTGCACTTGTGCTTGTAATGCAAAACGACTTTTCGCACTTGTGTTAGTGTTGAAAACCACTTTTCGCACTTGTGTTAGTGTTGTAAACCACTTCTCACAGTTGTTTTCGTGTTGCAGAACCACTTTCCGCACTTGTGCTTGTAATGCAAAACGACTTTTCGCACTTGTGTTCGTGTTGCAGATCCACTTTCCGCACTTGTGTTGGCATTGAAAACCACTTTCCACACTTGTGTTGGTGTTGCAAAACCACTTTCCACACTTGTGCTAGCAATGCAAAACCACTTTCCACACTTGTGCTTGTAATGCAAAACGACTTTCCGCACTTGTGTTAGTGTTGAAAACCACTTTTCGCACTTGTGGTCGTGTTGAAAACCACTTTTCGCACTTGTGTTAGTGTTGTAAACCACTTCTCACAGTTGTGTTCGTGTTGCAGATCCACTTTCCGCACTTGTGTTAGTGTTGTAAACCACTTCTCACAGTTGTGTTAGTGTTGCAGAAGCACTTTCCGCACTTGTGTTGGCATTGAAAACCACTTTCCACACTTGTGTTGGTGTTGCAAAACCACTTTCCACACTTGTGCTTGCAATGCAAAACCACTTTTCGCACTTGTGTTCGTGTTGCAAAACCACTACCACACTTGTGCTAGTGATGCAAAACCACTTTTCACACTTGTGCTAGTGATGCAAAACCACTTTCCACACTTGTGCTTTTAAAGCAAAACGACTTTTCGCACTTGTGTTAGTGATGAAAAACCACTTTCCACACTTGTGTTGGTGCTGCAAAACCACTTTCCACACTTGTGCTCGCAATGCAAAACCACTTTTCGCACTTGTGCGAGTATTGCAAAGCCACTTTCCCCACTTGTGTTCGTGTTGCAAAACCACTTGCCACACTTGTGCTAGCAATGCAAAACCACTTTTCGCACTTGTGCGAGTATTGCAAAGTCACTTTCCCCACTTGCTTTCCTGTTGCAAAACCACTTTCCACACTTGTGCTTGTGATGCAAAACCACTTTCCACACTTGTGGTCGTGATGCAAAACCACTTTCCACACTTGTGCTTTTAATTCAAAACGACTTTTCGCACTTGTGTTAGTGTTGAAAACCACTTTTCGCACTTGTGTTCGTGTTGCAAAACCACTTTCCACACTTGTGCTAGTGATGCAAAACCACTTTCCACACTTGCGCTAGTGATGCAAAACCACTTTCCACACTTGTGCTTTTAATGCAAAACGACTTTTCGCACTTGTGTTAGTGTTGAAAACCACTTCTCACAGTTGTGTTAGTGTTGCAGAACCACTTTCCGCACTTGTACTTCTAATGCAAAACGACTTTTCGCACTTGTGTTAGTGTTGAAAACCACTTTTCGCACTTGTGGTCGTGTTACAAAACCACTTTTCGCACTTGTGTTAGTGTTGTAAACCACTTCTCACAGTTGTGTTTGTGGTGCAGATCCACTTTCCGCACTTGTGTTGGCATTGAAAACCACTTTCCACACTTGTGTTGGTGTTGCAAAACCACTTTCCACACTTGTGCTAGCAATGCAAAACCACTTTCCACACTTGTGCTTGTAATGCAAAACGACTTTCCGCACTTGTGTTAGTGTTGAAAACCACTTTTCGCACTTGTGGTCGTGTTGAAAACCACTTTTCGCACATGTGTTAGTGTTGTAAACCACTTCGCACAGTTGTGTTCGTGTTGCAGATCCACTTTCCGCACTTGTGTTGGCATTGAAAACCACTTTCCACACTTGTGTTGGTGTTGCAAAACCACTTTCCACACTTGTGCTAGCAATGCAAAACCACTCTCCGCACTTGTGCTTGTAATGCAAAACGACTTTCCGCACTTGTGTTAGTGTTGAAAACCACTTTTCGCACTTGTGGTTGTGTTGAAAACCACTTTTCGCACTTGTGTTAGTGTTGTAAACCACTTCTCACAGTTGTGTTAGTGTTGCAGAAGCACTTTCCGCACTTGTGTTAGCATTGAAAACCACTTTCCACACTTGTGTTGGTGTTGCAAAACCACTTTCCACACTTGTGCTTGCAATGCAAAACCACTTTCCGCACTTGTGTTAGTGTTGAAAACCACTTTTCGCACTTGTGGTCGTGTTGAAAACCACTTTTCGCACTTGTGTTAGTGTTGTAAACCACTTCTCACAGTTGTGTTAGTGTTGCAGAAGCACTTTCCGCACTTTAGTTAGGTCCAAAACTTCAATTCCGTGACCATTTTCTGGCTAGTAAGGTTTGACGATTGATTTGACTTCTATTGACATTTTATAACAAAAATAGCCTCTATGTCCCTCCCAAAAATCCCGGCATTTTTCGCCAGAGGCCCGAATCCAAGATGACCGCTGGCACTATCTTGAAAAATTAAGTTTTGAACCAGAACACCTAGAATCACGTACAAAGACACTTTTTTGGGTAATTTGACCACGAGGAATTCCGAATCTGACATTACTTTGACGTTATGACATTATTTTGACCCAGAAATCCAAGATGGCCACCATCCACTAGAGCGAAAATGCAACTTTTAAATGGGAGAACATATGATCATGAATTAACACATTATTTTGGCTAAATCTATACTGGCCACGGAATTGAGGTCCTGATTAGTGAATTGCTATTTTCTTGTTTTTTATTTGTCTGTGTGTGTAATGTCATATACTTATTTCTGTCTTTCCAGGGAGTATACGAGCGAATGAGACGGCACTGAGAAGCGCAGTATTCAGAAGATAGCTGTCAAGAGAATGTCCACCGTTCCGTGTGTCCTCCAGTGTGGCGGGCTTTGCAATGAAGCCACTGATGTCGTTACCTCCGTTGAGAGTTGGGAAAATCTCAAGAAAAAAGCCCTGTTATGGAGCGGTCTTGACAAGTTCGGAGACGTTTATGCAACAGTCAATTGGGATAATGGTCCCAGCAGACAATGTGTCCATAAATCATGTAGGCTGACCTTATGGAATGCTAATAAACTGGAGCAGGCCAAGACAAGACAGAAAAAACGAGAAGTCAAGGAATGCCAATCTCAGTCTTCGTCCATGTCTGAGGCTTTCCCCCCGGCTGCTTCTCCACCTGCCAAGCGGCTGCGATCAAGTGTAGAAGGGCTGATACATGAAAAAACAAAATGTGTCTGGTGCTGTAAACCGGAGTCGGCAAAGCACCCAGAATCAAAGCTGTCCCTGATTTCGTATGATAATGCATGGGCAACGTTCAAGAGTCACACGGTGGTCCTCGAAGATCAGAGCATGCGAGACAGAATCAACTGTGTGATCAATTATGCAGCTGATGACCCATATGCGATTGAGATCAGATATCACAACAAATGCTGGTTGAAATATGTGCGTAGTTACCAGAAAATGAGTGAAGATGACAAACTCCCACGCATGCACAATGTCAATCTCCGTGAGGCTCAGACTATCTTCTTTGACCACATCAGAACAGTTATCTTTGAGGAACGTGAGCTAAGGTCACTACAGAGCCTCCTCAAAGACTACAGCTCTATCATATCTCGGTATGGCTTCTCAACATCCAGCATCAAGTCATCCTTTATCAAAGATATCCTGACCTGGGAGTTTGAGGGCAAGATCGGCTTCCACTCCCGCCCTCAGAGAAACCAGAGCGACCTAGTCTATGACACGTCTGGGGGTGGTTCATATGTTGAAGCAGCACTCTCCGCCATCGGTGTTGGCAGTGAACAACTGGTGCACAATGTGGCTAAGCGGCTCAAGGATGATGTCAAGTCAATCAAACCCATCCCATGGCCGCCAAGAGTCGAGGAGCTAGAAGAGGAGGAAGAGCTCTCGCCTCTCATGGTGCAGCTGCTATCTGCTTTGCAGGGGAAGAAGGAGGTAGATCTGTCTCCCAGCACACTCTCTCTCACCTCTCTCATCACGCAGTACATTACAAAGCGACCCACCACTACCGCCATCAATGCCACCGTCACCCTTCATGGGATGACTCGCAGCAAGGAGCTTATTGACTCTTACTACAAGCTGGGCATGGGGATCAGCTACCCGAACGCGCTTCTCCTACGTGACCTCTGGACCATGCATGACCTCGAGCGATGTTTGATCTGTCCTGATGAGATCGCTGAGGGAGAACCAAGCATTAGTATCATTGACAATGATGACTTTACCAACGACACGTTGACAGGAGGGGGTACTGCACACTGCTGTAACTGGATGTTTCTGCAGCGTCTAGAACGTCTTGTACCGGATTATGAGGCTAACATCCAGGATGAGCAAACACGCATCACAGACGCAAAGACTGTGTCACAGGCACTAACTGAGAAGGCATCTGAGATGCAGGTAGTTAAGCCGTATAGGACGATAAAACGTGGGGAGCCTCCCATCCGGCCAAAGCCCACTATGTTCTCATCAAGTACAAAGCATCAGTGCAAGCGGAGCATTTTTCATGCCCTTGCTCGTGTGGACGTGGATGGTGACCGCCCTGATGCAGCTGAGCAGGCTATCCCTTCATACAATGGGTTTTATGCTGGTTTAAATGCGGAGCAAGGGAAGAGCAAGGCTTATTTTCATATGTCCTACAATCAACCGCCCATCAAGTCAGTTGTGAATGACATCATGGACAAGCTTTCTATCATCATTGCCACCAAGCACATGCCTTTCGCCTTCTTAGTGGGAGATCATCCCGTGTACGTCCTCATTACCCTGCTCAAGGCCGAGAACCTAAAGAAATACCATGACATTGTGCCCTTTCTAGGTCCCTTCCATACACAGTGTGTGATGATGAGTGCTATATACAAGCGCTACAACGGGAGTGAGTTAGGAGATGTACTCGTGGCAGCAGGAGTTATTGCCGAGGGCTCCGTTGATCGTGCGCTGAAAGGCAAGCATTACAAAAGGGGGCTGCGTTGCTTGAGGCTTATGTATGAGGCGCTCATGAGTCAGCTGGTGCAGGAGAGGCTCGTGCCCTGCCTGGCTGATGAGACGAGGGAGAAGCTCGAGTTTCTGAGAGATACTAGTCTTTCCCAAGAATCCCGTGCTGCTGCTCATGCAGCACTGGAGGAGGATGCTGACCTGGACAGCCTTATCACTAACTTATTCATCCATGTGGAGGCCAGTGACATGGCAGACTACTGGAGGGACTTCCTGTCCATGACAGATGCACTAATGCAGAATGTCCACGCAGTCCATATCTGTAACTGGGACGAGTACGTCAGCTCTCTGCGCGCCATGCTGCCATGGATGGTAGCGTACGACAACAATAGGTACGGGAGGTGGCTATCTGACTTCTGGGCAATGCTGACAAATCTCCCTGCTGATCAGGTCACCTTCCTTCGTACTGACTCCGCTCAGTCCATCACAGGCAACCCCTACTCCAACATGGCCTGGGACATGTGGATCGAATGCACCATGAACAAGGGCAGCAAAATGAAGTCTGGCTGGCTCTCCATCCTCAAGAATGAGAAGCAGCTGCTGGTGCACTCCAGAAATGTGAACAATGTAGCCCAGATCCGGGCGGCTCATAATGCCCTGGCCAACCGAAAAAAAGCCAAGAGGAAGCACATTGAATGTGGCCCAAAACGAATGCGAGAAGATGAGCAGTGCGTGCAGGACCTGGTAGCCTGCATACATGAGTTTGACTCCTTTCCATTCGACCCATCCTCACCCACACTCCGCACCCTACAGTCAGCCATGCCTGCCTCTAATGAGCTCGTTGTGGATTTCAATTCTGCCCATGCTGCAGGGGAGGAAAAGTTGACCAGCTTCTTGCAGGAGCGGGTATTCAGTAAGAATACATCCCTTCATGCACCTGTCCCTCTGAGTAAACGCTTGACATTTGCCAAGATGCCAGACATGGAGAAGCCCAGGGAGGAACTCAAAACGAGAGCTGCTGAAATGGAGCAGAATGCTCTCAAGGCAATGATCAACCTGGTTGAGGTCAGTCATCTTGTGGACCTCACTGAGTTGCTGGAACATCGTGTTGTTGAGGAGTGTGTGGCTTTATTCAACTCCAACAGAACATACAGGAAGACACAGAAGAGTAAGCTCATCCAGAAACTCTCTCTGCAATCTGTAGATCTGCAGGAACCCTACACCGCTCTCATCGACATGGGCATGATTTGGAGGATGGCAACTCCATCAGCAGAGGATCGACAGACGCAACATGGCACCCCATACAAGTGGTCAGACTATGTCCACAAGGTGTCTTCCATCATTCCTTGCCCGCCATGGTGATGCTGAACGTATCTTCTGTGTGAATGACCCATATGACACACCATACTCTACTAAAGATGACGAGCGAGACCTGCGGGTACAGGGTAAGGCACATATACCCAACACCTACATGAAATTGAATGACCCCTTCCCTTCTGCCCAAGCATTCAAAACACTTCTATGTAGCGTCAGCAACAAGGGGCGGATGCAAAAGCTGATATGCACCTACCTGACAGATCTTGCAGAGAGTGTTGATGCAGAGATTGTCTACTCTGTTGGCTCCCACTGCACCAATTTGAAAACCCAGCAACCAATGGAGAACTACAGCTTTGACCAGTCTGAGGCTGATACTGTCCTCTTTTCTGCTTACGCAGTTCTGCGTGAATCAGGCTACAGTGGCCCTGTTGTCATTGATACCGCTGATACCGATGCCTATGTCGCGGCAGCAGTCATCTCGCAGCAGCTGCCCGGAAAGCTCTGTATCAAGAGGAAGAAGGAGACTATCTTATGTCATGGCCTGGTTAATGACGAGATGGCAGACTGTATTGTGCAGCTGCACTGTATGACAGGCTGTGATGCCAACTCAGGCTTCTATGGCAAGGGTAAGAAGTTGGTGTATGACCGGGTGGCGAAGAGCCCTGTGGCTCGACGGCAGCTCTTGCTGTGTGGAGATAGCCTTGACCTTGAGGAGGAGGTGCTAGAGGAGCTCTTCCAGTTCACACGACATGTCATCTATGGCGACGAAAAGAGTAGCACCATGGCTGAGGCCTGTGCAGCAAAGTGGAAGACACTGAAAAACAAATCATTTATCCGTCTCCCTCCAGATGCAGACAGCCTACGCCAACACTGCCTCCGAGCAAACTACTTGGCATATCTTGTGCGTCATCCCTCCAAGAAACACCACCCCTCGCCAGTCGGACATGGCTGGGAGCTGGTGGGTGGTCGCTGTCGCCCTGTCCGCCACACGCAACCTGCTCTCCCGACACATCTACCTGCACCAGGGCCAGCTGAAGAGAGTGAGGAAGATGAGAGCCAGGAGGGGAATGAGGAGCGAGATGATGATGTACAAAGGCGGGGAGATTCATCGGAATCTGATGATTCAGATTCTAGTGAAGCAGAATGCTCTGATTCGGACTAATCATATAATTAAAGGTCATATTGATTAATTACTTCATTTGAAAACTGTTCAAGTCACAGCTATTAAAAATAGCTTATTTTGAAGTGTAATGAGTTTACTTGTCATGCAATCATCAATTACTTTACTGCAAGATATCCTTATGGAGGTAGTTTCTTTAACGTGTTTAAGTACAAAAGTTGCATTTTCGCTCTACTGGATGGTGGCCATCTTGGATTTCTGGGTCAAAATAATGTCATAACATCAAACTAATGTCAGATTCGGAATCCTCGTGGTCAAATTACCCAAAAAAGTGTCTTTGTACGTGATTGTAGGTGTTCTGGTTCAAAACTTAATTTTTCAAGATAGTGCCGGCGGTCATCTTGGATTCGGGCCTCTGGCGAAAAATGACGGGATTTTTGGGAGGGACATAGAGGCTATTTTTGTTATAAAATGTTAATAGAAGTCAAATCAATCGTCAAACCTTACTAGCCAGAAAATGGTCACGGAATTGAAGTTTTGGACCTAACTACTTGTGTTGGCATTGAAAACCACTTTCCACACTTGTGTTGGTGTTGCAAAACCACTTTCCACACTTGTGCTTGCGATGCAAAACCACTTTTCGCACTTGTGTTCGTGTTGCAAAACCACTTTCCACACTTGTGCTAGTGATGCAAAACCACTTTCCACACTTATGTTGGTGTTGCAAAACCACTTTACACACTTGTGCTTGTAATGCAAAACGACTTTTCGCACTTGTGTTAGTGTTGAAAACCACTTTTCGCACTTGTGGTCGTGTTGCAAAACCACTTTTCGCACTTGTGTTAGTGTTGTAAACCACTTCTCACAGTTGTGTTAGTGTTGCAGAAGCACTTTCTGCACTTGTGTTGGCATTGAAAACCACTTTCCACACTTGTGTTGGTGCTGCAAAACCACTTCCCACACTTGTGTTAGCAATGCAAAACCACTTTATACACTTGTGCGAGTATTGCAAAGCCACTTTCGACACTTGTGCTGGTGATGCAAAACCACTTTCCACACTTGTGTTGGTGTTGCAAAACCACTTTCCACACTTGTGCTCGCAATGCAAAACCACTTTTCACACTTGTGCGAGTATTGCAAAGCCACTTTCCCCACTTGTGTTCGTGTTGCAAAACCACTTTCCACACTTGTGCTCGCAATGCAAAACCACTTTTCGCACTTGTGCGAGTGTTGCAAAGCCACTTTCCCCACTTGTGTTCGTGTTGCAAAACCACTTTCCACACTTGTGCTAGTGATGCAAAACCACTTTCCACACTTGTGCTTTTAAAGCAAAACGACTTTTCGCACTTGTCTTAGTGATGAAAAACCACTTTCCACACTTGTGTTGGTGCTGCAAAACCACTTTCCACACTTGTGCTCGCAATGCAAAACCACTTTTCGCACTTGTGCGAGTATTGCAAAGCCACTTTCCCCACTTGTGTTCGTGTTGCAAAACCACTTTCCACACTTGTGCTAGCAATGCAAAACCACTTTTCGCACTTGTGCGAGTATTGCAAAGTCACTTTCCCCACTTGCTTTCCTGTTGCAAAACCACTTTCCACACTTGTGCTAGTGATGCAAAACCACTTTCCACACTTGTGCTCGTGATGCAAAACCACTTTCCACACTTGTGCTTTTAATGCAAAACGACTTTTCGCACTTGTGTTAGTGTTCAAAACCACTTTTCGCACTTGTGTTCGTGTTGCAAAACCACTTTACACACTTGTGCTAGTGATGCAAAACCACTTTCCACACTTGTGCTAGTGATGCAAAACCACTTTCCACACTTGTGGTTTTAATGCAAAACGACTTTTCGCACTTGTGTTAGTGTTGAAACCCACTTCTCACAGTTGTGTTAGTGTTGCAGAACCACTTTCCGCACTTGTGCTTCTAATGCAAAACGACTTTTCGTACTTGTGTTAGTGTTGAAAACCACTTTTCGCACTTGTGGTCGTGTTACAAAACCACTTTTCGCACTTGTGTTGGTGTTGTAAACCACTTCTCACAGTTGTGTTCGTGTTGCAGATCCACTTTCCGCACTTGTGTTGGCATTGAAAACCACTTTCCACACTTGTGTTGGTGTTGCAAAACCACTTTCCAAACTTGTGCTAGCAATGCAAAACCACTTTCCACACATGTGCTTGTAATGCAAAACGACTTTCCGCACTTGTGTTAGTGTTGAAAACCAATTTTCGCACTTGTGGTCGTGATGAAAACCACTTTTCGCACTTGTGTTGGTGTTGTAAACCACTTCTCACAGTTGTGTTAGTGTTGCAGA
This sequence comes from Myxine glutinosa, assembly GCF_964187855.1. Classification (NCBI taxonomy): domain Eukaryota; kingdom Metazoa; phylum Chordata; class Myxini; order Myxiniformes; family Myxinidae; genus Myxine; species Myxine glutinosa. Next base: position 39,210,883 of record NC_136264.1, on the reverse strand, counting down.
AGCACTTTCTGCACTTGTGTTGGCATTGAAAACCACTTTCCACACTTGTGTTGGTGTTGCAAAACAACTTTCCACACTTGTGCGAGCAATGCAAAACCTCTTTATACACTTGTGCGAGTATTGCAAAGCCACTTTCCCCACTTGTGTTCGTGTTGCAAAACCACTTTCCACACTTGTGCTAGTGATGCAAAACCACTTTCCACACATGTGCTAGTGATGCAAAACCACTTTCTACACTTGAGTTGTTGTTGCAAAACCACTTTCCACACTTGTGCTAGCAATGCAAAACCACTTTTCGCACTTATGCGAGTATTGCAAAGCCACTTTCCCCACTTGTGTTCGTATTGCAAAACCACTTTCCACACATTGTGCTAGTGATGCAAAACCACTTTCCACACTTGTGCTGGTGATGCAAAACCACTTTGAACACTTGTGCTTTTAAAGCAAAACGACTTTTCGCACTTGTGTTAGTGATGCAAAACCACTTTCCCCACTTGTGTTGGTGTTGCAAAACCACTTTCCAAACACTTGTGTTGGTGTTGCAAAACCACTTTCCACACTTGTGTTAGCAATGCAAAACCACTTTTCTCACTTGTGCGAGTATTGGAAAGCCACTTTCCCCACTTGTGTTCGTGTTGCAAAACCACTTTCCACACTTGTGCTCGTGATGCAAAACCACTTTCCACACTGGTGCTAGTGATGCAAAAGAAGTATAAAACACAAGGACACCAAGGACTTCCAGGACAGAAGTTGGTATTTCAAAAAAGTGTAGGATTTGGGGTGAAATTAGCGGGGTTAGAATAGATCAAGGTTTTGGATGGGGGAAGATAAGAGATGGTGGTGAACAGCTGTTTTAAAGACCTGGAGGGTGGAGTGGGATTGAAGAGAGGGAGGGAGTTTGTTCCAGAGGCGGGAGAAAAGAGGAATGAAGGAGTGAAGGTGAGCAGAGAGTCTTGTTTTTGGCAGTTTAACCATAAGAGGGTTGCAAGCAGATCTTGTGCGACCTGTAGTAATATTTGGGGGACAGAGCCCAGAGAGAGCTGGGGGGTGGGGGGGGGGGGCAAGGCCAGAGAGGAGTCGGTAGAAGACAGAAAGACGACCAACCTGCCTGCGGTGAGTAAGTGAAAGGCCCTCGGAGGTAGCTTCATCAAGGGAGATTCCAATGATTCTGAACGCTTTGGTTTCAACAGTGTGAAGACGAGCTAGGTGTGAGGCAGGAGCACCAGCCCAGAGGGGAGAGCAGTATTCCATTGAGCTGCGGATGAAAGCCTTGTATGTGGTGAGGAGCTCAGGTGTGCCAAGGAAGGACTTCGCACGATGGAGGATGCCCAGTCGGCGACTGGCTTTGGAGGCCAGATTTGAAATGTGGTTTTCCCAGGAAAGATCATGGCAGATAGTGAGACCCAAAAGCTTGAGTGACAGAACTTATTGGAGAGGATTATTTAGAAAGTGGATGGGAGGGTTGTCCAGTCGGTCTTTTCGGAGAGACATCGTAAGAGTGTGAGATTTGTCAGGATTGAAAGACATGTTCCACTTGTTTGCCCAGTCTGTGATTTTGTCCAGGTCTGCAGAGAGTGAGGAGGCTGCAGACTGCCGATGTGAGGGATGAGGAATGGAGCGACAGAGAGTAGAGTCATCAGCAAATAGATCGAGAGGATTTTCAAGAGAGTCGGAGAGATCATTGATGAAGACCAGAAAAAGCACAGGGCCCAGAACACTGCCTTGGGGAACTCCAGCCTGAACAGGAAGAGGAGATGAGAGAAACCCATTCAGGGCCACACGTTGACTACGACTGGAGAGGAAGTCCGCCAGCCATGCATGGAGATTTCCATGGATACCAAAGGAGGAGGGTTTGGTGAGCAGAGCGGGGTGCCAGACCGTATCGAAGGCACGTGAAATGTCAAGGGAGACAGCTCTAATTTCCTGTTTGGCGTTGAGGACCTTCATCCATTGTTGAGAAAGCAGAAGCAGCATGTCCAGAGTAGAGTGACCATGTCTGAAACCAAATTGATAGTCAGAGATCAAGCCATTGGAGAAGAGGAACGATTTCATATCTGAAGCAATGATGGATTCCATGACTTTGCTGATAATTGGGAGAAGGCTGATTGGTCTGTAGTTGCTAGGATCTGTTTTTGCACATTTTTTGTGCAAAGCGGTGATGTTGACTGATTTCCAAGCAGATGGCAGATGACCTTGAGCAAAAGAGAGGGTGAAGAGAACAGAGAGAGGGAGTGAAAGAGCGGAAGAACATGATTTTAGGACCCGTGGGCTGATGCCGTCAGGACCAGTTGCAGAATCAGAGTCGAGGGTTGACAGAAACTTTTCCACCTTGTCAGGAGGAAAGGACACAGAGTCCAGGAGCAGCTGGGTTCGACTGGGTTCCGTGGGTACAGAGAGGGGTGGGTTTGGGACACAAGATTGAGAGGCAAACACAGAGTTGAGGCATTCAGCTTTTTCATGTGCGGAGTCAGCCGTGTAGCCGTTTGAGGTGAGGGAGGGGATGGAGGGGGAACAAACACCAGAAACAGATTTGACCAGATGCCACCAGGATTTGGAAGAGGGAGACAGATAAGAGAGTTCGGTCTTGAGAACGGAGAGATATTGTTTCCTGGCTCTCCTGAGGGTGGACACACACTTGTTTCGGGCTTTGTGAAAGGAAATGAGATTTCCTTCCGTTGGATTTGCTTTCCAGGAGACGAAAGCAAGTTGTTTCTGGGCAACAGCCTCACCACAAGATTCCGTGTACCATGGACGGGAGGAAGGGTATGACAACTGAAGACGAGATGGGATAAATCTGTGCATGAGAGAGAGCAATTTACTTTGGAAGAATTCCCAGGATGAGTTGATGTCAGAGGCGGTCGAGATGGGAGACCAGTCCAGATGATTGATGGCTGCTTGAAGACCGTGCCAGTTGGCCTGAGTGAAATGCCAGACTCGTCGACGCTGAGGAGGCTCTCTGAGAATGGTCAGAGAGATGTCCACTTTCACAAGCACATGATCAGATGAGCCGATTGGAGCAGAAGAAGAGCAGCAGACATTTTCAGGGAAGTTAGTCATAACTCATAACCAAGTCCAGAAGAGAAGATGCTCCATTGACTGAGATATGGGTCGGGAAATTGACCGATTGTGTCAGTCCCAGTGAGTCGCAGAAGTCCTTGTGTTGGTTTGGATGTGTTGGTTTGGAAGGATGTGTTAGTTTGGTGGATGTGGTGGTTTGACGGATGTGTTGGTTTGGCGGATGTTTTGATTTGGCGCATGTGTTACTTTGGCGCATGTGTTGGTTCGGCGGATGTGTTGGTTTGGCGGATGTGTTCGTTTGGCTGATGTGTTGGTTTGGTGGATGTGTTGCTTTCGCGGATATGTTGGTTTGGCGGATGTGTTGGTTTGGCGGATGTGTTGGTTTGGCGGATGTGTTGGTTTGGCGGATGTGTTGATTTGGCGCATGTATTAGTTTGGCAGATGTGTTGGTTCAGCGGATGTGTTGGTTTGGCGGATGTGTTTGTTTGGCGGATGTGTTTGTTTGTCTGATGTGTTGGTTTGGCGGATACATTGCTTTGGCGGATGTGTTTGTTTGGCGGATGGGTTGGTTTGGTGGATGTATTGGTTTGGCAGATGTATTGCTTTGGCGGATGTGTTTGTTTTGCTGATGTTTTGCTTTGGAGGATGTGTTGGGTTGACGGATGTGTTGTTTTGGCGGATGTGTTGGTTTGGTGGATGTGTTAGTTTGGCGGATGTGTTGGTTTGGTGGATGTGTTAGTTTGGCGGATGTGTTGGTTTGGCGGATGTGTTGGTTTGGTGGATGTGTTAGTTTGGCGGATGTGTTGGTTTGGTGGATGTGTTAGTTTGGCGGATGTGTTGGTTTGGCAGATGTATTGGTTTGGTGGATGTTTTGCTTTGGCGGAGGTGTTAGTTTGGCGGATGTGTTGGTTTGGCGGATGTATTGGTTTGGTGGATGTGTTGGTTTGGTGGATGTGTTGGTTTGACGGATGTGTTGGTTTGGCGGATGTGTTGATTTGGCGCATGTGTTACTTTGGCTGATGTGTTCGTTCGGCGGATGTGTTGGTTTGGCGGATGTGTTAGTTTGGCGTATGTGTTGGTTTGGGGCATGTGTTACTTTGGCTGATGTCTTGGTTTGACGGATGTGTTGATTTGGCATGTGTTACTTTGGCGGATGTATTGGTTTGGCGGATGTGTTAATTTGGTGGATGTGTTGGTTTGGCGGATGTGTTCGGTTGGTAGATGTGTTGGTTTGGTGGATGAGTTAGTTGGGCGGATGTGTTGGTTTGGTGGTTGAGTTCGTTTGGTGGATGTGTTTATTTGGCGGATGTATTGGTTTGGCGTATGTGTTGGTTTGGTGGATGTGTTGGTTTGGTGGATGAGTTAGTTTGGCGGATGTGTTCGTTTGGCGGATGTGTTGATTTGGTGGATGTGTTTGTTTGGCGGATGTGTTGGTTTGGTGGATGTATTGCTTTGGCGGATGTGTTAGTTTGGCGCATGTGTTGGTTTGGTGGATGTGTTAGTTTGGCTGATGTGTTGGTTTGGTGGATGCGTTAGTTTGGTGGATGTGTTGGGTTGACGGATGTGTTGGTTTGGAGGGTGTATTGGTGTGGTGGATGTGTTGGGTTGACGAATGTGATGTGTTGATCGATGTGTTGGTTTGACGGATGTGTTGGTTTGGTGGATGTGTTGGTTTGGCGGATGTGTTGGGTTGACGGATGTGTTGGTTTGGAGGATGTGTTGGTTTGGCGGATGTGTTGTGTTGACGGATGTGTTGGTTTGGAGGATGTGTTGGTTTGGCGGATGTGTTGGTATGACGGATGTGTTGGTATGATGGATGTGTTGGTATGACGGATGCCCCGCTTACATTTTTGCGTTGCCACAACGTTGCTGCAATATTTCACTTTCGTTGTTGCAACGTTTTGCTCTGACCTCTTGAGAACATTGAAATGTTGAGTTTTGTTTATGTTTCCACAATGTTTGTCATGACGTTATGCTATCGTTATTATAACTTTGCAGCAACCTTTTATAACGTTATTGCATGTACGTTTGCACAACAATGACAGGAACATTTACACAACGTTGCAGGAACTTTCAAACGTTGAGTTTTCTGACGTTTTCACAACGTTTTATCACAACGTTGTGTAAACGTTATTATTACTTTGCAGCAACCTTAACTTTACAGGAAAATTTGCACAACGTTGCAGGAACGTTCAAACGTTGGGTTTTGCTAACGTTTCCACAACGTTGCGTTAACGTTATTATAACTTTGCAGCAACGTTTTATAACGCCATTGCAGGTACGTTTACACAACCTTTACAGGAACATTTACACAACGTTGCGGGACCGTTGAAACGTTGGGTTTTGCTGACGTTTCCATAACGTTTTATCATAACGTTGCATTAACGTTCTTATAACTTTGCAGCAACGTTTTATAACCACATTGCAGGGACATTTACATAAGGTTTTTTTTGTTTCATAACTTTATGGTTTAACATTCAGAAATCAATAAAAACAGGACACTGAGATTTTGTTTGTGACATTTGTTACCCTCGCCAGAGGAGAGGGTATTGCATTTGAGTCCGTTTGTTTGTCTGTCTCTTTGTCTGTCTGTTTGTCCGCACAGAATAAATACGATTTTCTCTGCAACCGTTGGTCCGATTGACAGGAAATTTTCACCATAGGTGTAACTCCATCTGTAGAATTTTTAAATGATAATTATGACGTAATAGGTCACGTGGTTCGGCCGCCATCTTGGAAAAACCAAAAAACTTTGCACCTCTATATCTCTGAAAGCACTGAATTGACAAAATTGAGACATGACTCATTGTAAAGAACTCTCCATGGGAAATAAAATATGTTAATGATTATGTCATAGGTGCCTCCATTATGACGTCATAATTCGACAAGTACAAAACTTCATCCGATTAAGATGAAATTTATTGAGCATAATCTCGGAATAAATTCGTTTAGAAAAAAAAATAATGATGACGTCATTGGTCACGTGGTTCGGCCGCCATATTTGATTTAACACAAAAGTTAAATCAAACCACTGAAGATACATCCTGGCGAGGGTTTGCAACTTGATTGCTCTTTTTCTTGTTCGTCTTAATTTTGTTTTGTAATAACATTAATATTATGCTTTTGTTATTTGTAGTGGCCTTGGAAAAATGCCACGATAAAGCTATCTTAACACGGATATACACCTCAACACGCAACCCCATTGGTGGAGAAATCCCCCTTAGGGAGGGAATTAATTTGTTACAACCTTCATTTTGTGACCCTCAGTCCTCCTGCTAAGTTTGGTTGAGCTTGGTTAAGTAACGACCGAATGTATCGCGGTCTAAAATCATCAGACAGACCGACAGATACCAAATTGCATATTTTAGTATGATTATTGACAAGGAGTTGAATATGTTTGTCGCTGCTTCCACATATAAATTAATGCATTTATCAATAAAATAATATATGGAAGCAAAATCACAATTCTAAGTTTCTGAATAATCACTTTTTGGACAACGCAGAATTTAAGCAATATGGCAAAATGCATAGCATACACCAGTCGATGGTGATCATAATTTTTTAGGACATAGGATGGAGAAATGTCTTAACTATACACAAAGAATTAAGTTAAGCACCCCCCCGTTTTTTTACAACCTCGCACATTACAAGTTTGTTGTCGTCAAAACAGTGTAATATACCCATGATATTGCTATATTTTCTGGAGAAGTGATATTATGGTCACATAAAAACATAACAATCATGCCGTTTTCAATATTTTATTCTGAATAATTTAAGGTGAAATTTTTTGGGAATTTTAGGCATATTTTCACCTCAATTTAAGTATGGAGCTATAGGTCCATCACGGACAGTGTGGATGACGTTTATGTTTTCTAACGTACAGTCATTGTTCTGAGAAGACCTCTAGCGATCTTTGCGTCAATAACGTGTGTAGGACCCACGTGATCGGATGGAGCAAGGTGCTGTGACAACCATCCCCTGGCCTGCGTACAGTCCTGACCTGAACCCCCTCGAGCACGTTTGGGACATGTTGGGACGACAAATTGCGAAGATGGTCCCTCCAATAGCCAATCTGGATGAATTGGAACGTGCATTACATCGGGAATGGAACAACCTGCCACAGCAACGCATACGACGGCTTACAGGGTCTATGAGACGTAGGGTTGAGTCAGTGATCCGATCACGTGGGTCCTACACACGTTATTGACGCAAAGATCGCTAGAGGTCTTCTCAGAACAATGACTGTACGTTAGAAAACATAAACGTCATCCACACTGTCCGTGATGGACCTATAGCTCCATACTTAAATTGAGGTGAAAATATGCCTAAAATTCCCAAAAAATTTCACCTTAAATTATTCAGAATAAAATATTGAAAACGGCATGATTGTTATGTTTTTATGTGACCATAATATCACTTCTCCAGAAAATATAGCAATATCATGGGTATATTACACTGTTTTGACGACAACAAACTTGTAATGTGCGAGGTTGTAAAAAAACGGGGGGGTGCTTAACTTAATTCTTTGTGTATATATTTGAGTGAAAATTAGGTTTAATTGTGTCTTTTGGTTGACAAATTACGTAGCTCTATGTAAAGTCATTTTCAGGCCCGTTTCAAAACGTAGGGCCCAAGGCCCAGACCCCGAGCGTAAGTGCCTACAGTCCTTAATTTCAGGTAATGTAACGTATGTACGTGTCTGCATTTTTTAAAATTCATTTTATTGGCATCTGTTGGTCCGATTGAGACAAAATTTTCAACAAACTATGCGTCTACTCATGTAGAATTTTGAGTGATAATTTTGACGAATTGGTCCCGTGATATGGAAAACATCTTGGAAAACAAAACAATTTGGACCTCTGATTGAAACATGGCTCATTATAAAGAACTCTGCATGGGGAACTAGAACTTCACTCAGTAGAGAAAATACCTCCGCCTAGTGAACAGTTTATGTTTTGTATCCACTTGGGACCCTGGTTAACCCTGGTGTTGGCTTAGCGGTTAGGGTGCCGGCTTGGGATCCCAGGATCCTGGGTTCGAATCCCGGTCGATCGCTGAATTAACACCAGGGTGGTTGACTCAGCCTGTCATCCTTCCGAGGTCGGCAAATTGAGTACCAGCTTGCTGGGATGAATGATCCCGGTGTGTACCCCAATTTAGAATAGGTACACCGTATCCCTGTGCATCGTAAGAGCGTGACCAAGGGTTGGCGTCAGGAAGGGCATCCGGCCATAAAAACATTGCCTCAAACAGGGAACCATGATTGTCATGGGGCCCGCAAGGCTAACCCCCGCTCTAGCGGGGAAAACGGCCTTAAAACGATCATTCATTCATCCACTGAAAGCCGGATCTGGATTCGGACCTGAACCAAAATCTAATCGGCTTGTTCTTGTCACCAAACCAACTCGTCCACCAAGTGTATTCATAACTCGTCCGTAACTTTTTAAAATATCATGATATATATCGCTTTTCACCTGATCTCTCAATGGTGAAGATCACTTTAAAATAAATAATTCTTGTAGCCGAATCCATATTCAGATCTTCACCAAAATCGAAACGATTAGTCCTTTTCACACACACAAACTCTCCACCAGGTTTCGTCCAAATCCGTCCACAGCTTTTTGAGATATCCTGCTGTATATCATTTTTGGCCATATCACTCAATGGTGAAGAATCACTTTTAAAATTCTACAAGCCTGATCCGGAGCCGGATCTTCACCTAAATTGAATCGATTCTTCCTTGTCAAACACACAACCTGTCCAACAAGTTTCGTCCAAATCCATCCATAACTTTTTGAGATATCCTGCTATGTGTTGGTTTTAGCCCCATCTCCCAATGGTGAAGAATCACTTATAAATTAAATAATTCTCATATCCGAATCCATATTAAGATTTTCACCAAAATCGAATCTATTTGTCCTTGTCAGACAACCAACCGGTCCACCAAGTTTCGTCCAAATCCATCCATAAATATTTGAGATATCCTGCTATGTGTCGTTTTTGGCCCGATCTCCCAATGGTGAAGAATCACTTTAAAAATTCTACTAGCCGAATCCGAATCCGGATCTTCAACAAAATCTAATCATTTCGTCCTTATCACATACGCTACATCTCTGCCAAATTTCGTCCGAATCCGTCCACAACCTTTTGAGATATCTTGTTCACAAACGGACTAAAAAACGGACAGACAGGGGTGAAAACATAACCTCCATCCACCTTTGGTGGCGGAGGTAATGTGTTTTTAACGATGACATCATTGGTGCCTTCATTATGACGTCATAATTCGACAAGTACAATGCTTAGTGCGATCAGTTTGAAATTTATTGAGGGTAATCTACGCAACAATTACATTGGAGAATGTAAATGTATGATGTCATCAGTCACGTGGTCCGGCAGCCATATTGGATCAAAAAAAATTTAACCTTAAAAAACAGAAGAGTTGGCTCGCACCAAGTCGACTGCGTGGGGTAAGTATTCTATGAATACCATGTAGTTGATCAATGTAATTTATTCATTTTTGCCTCTTGAAGAAAATATGATGCAAAATTATTTGCAAATGATCAGATGTTTCAGCTTCGTGGCCTTCTAGATAGATAGTACTTATGTGGAAAGAAGAAGTCATAAATTGAGCGACAAAAAGGGAAAAAGAGGTGAGGGTGCTGGAGGGTACAGGAATTGAGAGGACTGGGAAATCTTCTTGTTTAACAGCCACAATTATTCCCATGATCTTGTGAGATTGGCCAAGGGAAGTTTTTGCTCCCAATCTTTCACGATCTGGCTGGCCAGGCCTGACACTCAATTATTGATTAGTTATTATTAATTATTATAGTCAGGGGGTCAAATGCATATTTTGGCCTCACCTGGAAAGTGGTTCCAAAGTTTTTTTTCTCAGTGTTTTCATGTTATATAGGTATTGTACTCTATGAAACTGCATGATGGCATTCTCCCATCATTGAGCATTTTCATATAACAGGCTTTATATAATTGCGGCTATCGGGATGCAAAACACTGGTTTTAGGGGGGTGTGGAAAATAGAAATACCCTTATATATTTACAAGCATTCAAGCTAGTGTCTTGATTTTTTGCATATCGGTGTATCTTGACCATACCTATTCGTGGGTCAAAGGTCAAAGCCATAGGTCAAGGTCAAAGGTCAAATATCTGGGTCAAACGTGTACAACTCCGCATTGTTTATACAATGTGATATATGTCTCATTATACTGAACCTGTATCCGTTGTTATAACGTCTAATGTCTTGTTATAAGGTCTCATGAGCTCAATACTGAATGAAGAAATGCTAGACTACATCATATTTATTGAGTTCTTTATGATTTTATGTTCAAAGATTACATCAAATCTGGTTACGTAAATGATCTGTATATGGTGTGCCTATTCATAGGTTACTAAACCACCAAAATTGTACATATTCTGTATTTGGTTTTAAAATCTTTCTTATATCATAAACATCATCAATCATCAGTGTTATTGTAATCATCGCCATCTTCCCCTTGTGAAGAAGTGAAGTGAAGTGAAGTGAAGATGACCCAGTGCATACCACCACTTGACCACCAGCAGCACCCAGAGGGATCAATTGTGAACATAGTTACCGGAAGGGTACAGTCATCTTCAACAGTTAATGTTCACATATCAATTGAAATCGGGAGCAAACAATCCGGGGAATTTACAGAGGCTTTACCTCGAGGCTTTCATCACAAGATTGAAAGAAGGATAACTTCAATGGCAGACACGAAGAAGTCTGTAAATATCGGCACACAGAAGGTTTTTGATACAAACCTAATCTACAGTCGTGTCATATGTCTGCAGGCCAGTAATAGGGATATAGACATTGACCATCTGATGTCCCATGAATTGGCTCCACTGCCAACGGCTCTCTTTGCAGACTCTGGTGATTTGCGGATATCCACATCTAAATTCATCTTGAAAAGAGATATGAAAATTGAGGTGTCATCAAGAGTAGCTGAAGAAATAGAAGTCACTGTCATTGATGGGTGTGCCCTTCTCTGGATACCTGGATGGCTGTTGGAAATGTGCAGACTTACATTGATGCCTTCAAGCACAAAATAGCAGAGAAGCTCTCCAAATGTGATGTCTATCTAGTCTTTGATAGATACAATGAATTCAGCACCAAAGATTCAACACGATTAGCCAGGGGTACTGGCAGGGTGTATCAGTTGACACCCTCAACACCAATCCCCGCACAGAAAGCAGTATTGGCTGTTGCAGGCAATAAGAAGCAGCTCATCAAACTGATGTGCGAGGACTTGCAAAGAGATGAAGACTTTGTTCAGAACCATACACAGGAGCACACACTTTTGATAACAGGACAGGAGGAAACTATCGAGATTAGGAAGGGCAATGTCATAGAAAGACGAGATCTGTATAGCAGTCATGAGGAAGCTGACAATATTATCGTGCAGCAGCCATTTATGGCAGCTTCAGAGGGGGCATCCGGTGTAGCTGTGGTGGATGATGATACAGATGTGTGGGCCCTTCTGTTGCACCACTAACTGGAGCAGAATCTTGGCATCCCAATTATAATGCAATCTCCGATACATGGAAGAAGTGTCATAGACGTCAAGGCAACCACTGCCCAATATACAGACCTCATTCCAAACCTGCGTGCAGGACACTCCTTATCTGGATGTGATACTGTAGCAGGATGCTTTGGCATCGGGAAGAAGATGTTGAACACTATAAAACAACACTCACTGAGTCTTCTTGGACAAATTGAGGCCCCCTGGCCTGAAGTAGTGAAGCAGGCAACTCAATTCGCTGTTGCTACTTACGGTCAGAAAAGCTGCCATACTCTCTGTGAGGCTAGAGCAAAGGTATGGAAGACTAGAATAGGCAAGGGGAGCAGCACAATGCCAAAACTCTGTTCACTCCCACCAACTGATGCTGCTTTCCAGGAAAATCTGAAAAGAACACACCTACAAACTTTCTTGTGGAAGAATGCCTTGAGGTCTGAGCCTCAGAAGTTAGACCCGTTAGAGTATGGATGGAGCAAAGATGGGGATCTGCTCTGCCCAACTACAGTTCCTGCAGGAAGTCAACTGGTGCCCGAGTACATCCAAAAGATCATCAGTTGTGGCTGCTCCAGTGACACACCATGTGAAAGTATTCGATGTGGATGCGACAAAGCAGCAATGACTTGCTCAATCTTCTACTCAAGTCTCTGCTCAAGTCAGCAACAGGACGCAGCATCAGTATGTCACAACAGAGTGAATACTACATCACCTGATGGTGATGAAGAAACAAGTGATGAAGGGGAAGATGGTGATGATTACAATAACACTGATGATTGATGATGTTTATGATGTAAGAAAGATTTAAAAACCAAATACAGAATATGTACAATTTTGGTGGTTTAGTACCCTATGAATAGGTACACCATATACAGGTCATTTACGTAACCAGATTTGATGTAATCTTTGAACATAAAATCATAAAGAACTCAATAAATATGATGTAGTCTTGCATTTCTTCATTCAGTATTGAGCTCATGAGACCTTATAACAAGACATTAGACGTTATAACAATGGATACAGGTTCAGTATAATGAGACATATATCACATTGTATAAACAATGCTGAGTTGTACACGTTTGACCCAGATATTTGACCTTTGACCTTGACCTATGACTTTGACCTTTGACCCACGAATAGGTATGGTCAAGATACACCGATATGCAAAAAAATCAAGACCCTAGCTTGAATGCTTGTAAAGATATGAGGGTATTTCTATTTTCGCCACGCCCCTAAAACCAGTGTTTTGCGGCCCGATAGCCGCAATTGTATAAAGCCTGTTATATGAAAATGTTCAATGATGGGAGAATGCCATCATGCAGTTTCATAAAGTACAATACCTACATAACATGAAAACACTGAGAAAAAAAACTTTGGAACCACTTTCCAGGTTCAGCTCCTGGTCCCCTGACTATTAATCAATTAATTAGTTAGGGCAGGAATTTGGATTTTGGCCATGGTGCTGATAGCTCGCCTACTCTTCACGAAGGTCACCATGGCATCTTTAATATCCACCAACTAATGCCGGCAGTTTAACGTCCATCCGAGGGACGACAAACATTGATGAGTCGCCTTTCCGATGAAACACCAGGATGACAGTTTATAGGTGGCAAGTTGAGCTGAGATTCGAACCCAGGCTAGAAAGCTTAGAAGTGAAACTGAGTGACTGTAGGCCATACTGCTGGCCCAGATGATTCAGAAATATGGAAGAGAAAAAAGAAAATATATTGAGAAAAGAAAATAATATATTGTTAAAGACTTAAGATAAGAGGGGGAAATGGGGAGGGTGAAAAATTCTACCATTTTATCATACATAATGCATATGTAGGTTGCTCCTTATACAGTAAACCCTTGTTTTAAATGGGTTTGGTTTACATGGTTTCGACATTAGGCATGTAATTTTCTGTATACCATTTCTCTTTTTGCGTGCGTCCAGTCTCACTTTTACGTGTTATTTCTCCCCTGGTGTGGGTCGGTTCTCCTCTTCCTCCGGTAGGTGTGCTATGCTTCTTTCTCTGCCGTGGTGTTGTGTGAACTCAGCGGTGCTGCTGCGGTGTGGGTAGGAACTGAGATATGCAGTGCTTACAGTACTGTACTGTTCCTGTCTCTCTCCACGTCGACACTGCCGCTGCATGGAATCATAATCAAATCCTTCATTAGGTTTCCTCTGCATTTAATTGCAAGGAATGTCTATTGTTTTCCCTTTTTTTCCTAGAGTTTAAAAAAAATTCTTCCACCTGATTTTTTCAACTCTGAAAACTTTAAAATCAATGTTCTCAGCAACTGTTGGTCCGATTGACACAAAATTTTCACCAAGTGATTGGCTAGACATGTGGAGGTTTATACTGCTAATTATGACATCATGGGTCACATGGTAGGGGCGCCTCCTTGGAAAATACCTTCAACTTTGCTCCTCTATATCTCCGAAACGGCTCAATGGAAAAATTGAGTTATGGCTCATTCTAAAAAACTCTGTAATGGGACTAAAAAACATGTTTATTCAGGATGTTAAAGGTGCTAACGTTAAGAAGTTAGAATTTGACAAATAGACCCCTTGATGCCACGAATATATTTTTTTTTACATGACCTTAGTGAAATAAAATTCAGAATGCAACAAAATTTGACGTCATACGTCACATGGTTCGGCCGCCATATTGTTTTTCGTGAAAAACATTAAAACCCCTTTTTCTCTGAAATGGCTGAACAGATCGTGGCCAACCTTTGCATGCTGAATTGTATGCCCATGACAAACAAAAAGTTCCCACATGATGACGTCGTACGTCACATCGTTTAGGAGTTATGACGTTGTTGAGCATAAACTTCAAATTCTATCTCCTCCCTAATTTTTGAAGATTTCGAGTGGAAACTTTATACAAACGTTCCCCATGTGGGGAAGTTAAAATGTTACTTGGGAAGTTTCGATAAGTCACATGGTTTGGCCGCAATAAATAATTGAACAAAAATCTTAAAAGGCTTCTATCGCTTGAACCGCTGCATTGATCAACTTGAAATTTTAAAGTAATATATCTCTCATCAAGGGGAATAAGTGTTTAAAATTGCAATATGAGTGGTTGTACGGTCTGGAAGCTAGACGTCGTTACGGTATTGTTGAAAGAAGAAGAAACGCAACACTTTTTTTTCTCAGGCCATGTAACTGATTGGTTTCCTGCGTCGCGGCTTTGCATACTCTTCGTTATTTCAAGAGACGAGAACACGAGCAGAAGAATAAGGTAAGTTGGAAGTTTGTGGGATTTGTAGTTTTTAAGTTATCAGCAAATAAAGAAATCGCGCTTTTGCTGAGGGCCATGCCTTAATTTTCACTTGGCGCAATTCATACAGGCACGGGTTCATTTCAGGTCGGAATTAAATTTGGCTTTCGGATTTGATAGTCGCTAAGGTAGTTGAATACTCGACTACTGCAAACCTGGTCCAAATTGGATAAAATTTGAC
Source organism: Myxine glutinosa (assembly GCF_964187855.1). Lineage (NCBI taxonomy): Eukaryota > Metazoa > Chordata > Myxini > Myxiniformes > Myxinidae > Myxine > Myxine glutinosa. The sequence goes on along the minus strand of NC_136264.1, from coordinate 39,195,869 downwards.
CGAGTTACCTCAGGTCGTGAGGGGGAATTATATAATACTGTACACTTGGCGCGATTCATGCAGGTGGTCCGTACAGGCTCATTTCAAGTCAGAATTAAATTCGGCTTTCGGATTTGGTAGTCGCTAAGAAAGTTGAATACTCGACCACCACAAACCCGGCGAAAATTGGATAAAATATGGTCGTTACCTCAGATCGAGAGTGGGAAATTCATTAATTAACACACTGTACACAACATGCAGGCTGCATACGGAGCAACCTCATGGGCTCATTTCGACCTCAAATTAAATTCTGATTTCAGATTTGGCAGTTGCTGGGGTATACTCACACTCGACCAAAACATATTTGGCAAACTTTTGACTATTTTTGATGAAAATATGGCTATCGCATTTTATATGGAAAACCCCCAAGTAAGCCTGGGTATATGTGTATGTGTGTGTGTGGATGGGTGTGTATGTGTGTGTGTGGATGGGTGTGTATGTGTTTGAGGATGCAGGTGTGTGTGTGTATGAGGATGTGTGTGTGTGTGTGTGTGTGTGTGTGTGTGTGTGTGTGTGTGTGTGTGTGTGTGTGTGTGTGTGTGTGTGTGTATGGATGTGTGTGTGTGTGTTTGTGTGTGTGTGTGGGGGGGGGGGGATGTGTATGGGGATGTGTGTGTGTATGGGGATGTGTGTTTGTATGGTGATGTGTGTGTGTGAGAAACATAATAATAATGTGAAAGCAGGGTTGTATGAAAGCGGGAAGGTGGAGGAAACCGGTCATCACTGCCAGCAGTTATAAAGTGGCAGTTTCAGTTTTCGGTTATTATTGCCCTTAGTGATTTTAACCATAGCTACCAAGAGGAAAACTGTTGCTAGTGGTAAACGCTGTGCAAAAAAAGTCCAGAAAAGTGATGTCTTTGACACAGAAAGTGGACGTTTTGTATAAGCTTGGTTGAGGCGACAGAACGACGTCACTGGGCAGACAGTATGGCATTAACGAGTCCAGTATCCGCCAAATAAAATGCGCAGAAAACATCAAAGGTAGTGAACACTCTGGCTTTATGCCGTCGCATGTGAAGGTGACTCCCGTAAACCACTCCAGAACATGACATGGGAACCATAATTTGTACAGGTATCTGTCTCAATTACCTCAATTACAGTCATCATTTAAATTTTAGAAACAATTCTGCTTGAAGATGAGATGAAGGCGAGATGATTACAGGTGAGATGACCGAGCCCAGAACCTAACCCTCTTTTTCCCATCGGTCCTTGGTCTTATTATCTGCACCACTGAAGGTGGATGGAGGATATGTTTTCACCTGTCTGTCTGTTTATCTGTCTGTGAGCAAGATATCTTAAAAAATTGTGGACAGATTTGGACGAAATTAGGTGGACAGTTTGGGTACGTCATGAGGATGAATTGATTAGATTTTGGTGAAGATCCGGATCCGATAATTTTTTCATTTTTAAGTGATTCTTCACCATTGAGTGATCGGGCCAAAAACGATACATAGCATGATATTTCAAAAAGTTGTTGATGGATTATGACAAAACCTGGTGGATGAGTTATGTTGGTGATGTGGAATTGTAAAAGATATAGAGAGGCAAGTTATTGCCTACTGTTAAAATTAGTATTAAAAACAGAATGTGCTTTCAAAGCAATGCAGTGGAAATGGAACCAAGATGATAAGCGACCATCTGTAAGATTGAACCTTTGTCCTTTAGTGAAAGGCTCGTGGCAGAGTGTTGACTCAGCCCAGGTTTGAATGCAAGAGTCAACTGACTGAGATTAAATTGTAAAAGAGTGTTGACCTTTTCGGCCCAAACAGTGACCCTGTTCCCTTCTTCCCGTGATAGCCATCTTTTGTAAACCTCTTAGTGGCTCCATAATAGAAACCAGATGGGTTTTGGTGCCAAGAAGACTGAGTTGACCAAGTTCTGTGTTGACCTCGAAATTCCAACTGAACAAGATCAAAGCAGCTGAGATCTATTTAAGAGGACCCTCCGAGGCTGCGAGAGAGAATTCTCCCCATGGAACGACGCGTCGTATTTTGTCTGTAAAGTATAACTATTTTCGTGTAAAGTACTCTCCACAATATCGGAATAAATCTAGATTTAAACTGAGTGAGTCTCGCCGAGTCTGATTGAGTTTTGCTAAGAAAGGTGTCCAAAAGAAGCCACAACAGTGACAAGAACAGGCCAATTAGATTTTGGTTCAGGTTCGGATGCAGATCCAGCCTATCAGTGGGATACAAAATATAAACTGTTCAGCTGGCGGAGGTACGTGCTTGACTGAGTGCATTTGCCGTTTTAAGCAGATTTGGTTTATGTGGGGGTAGGATGTTCCAGGAACGTAACCCCTATGTAAAACAAGGATTTACTGTCATATTAATCAACTATCTTGCATAATAACACAACTATATTTTATTGTTAGACATCCATATTCATAAATTGTCATCTCACTCCTTGTCCTGGCAGGTATTTACACTCACCTTTGAGCTGTCTAACCTGGGTTTGAATGTCGAACCAGCTATAAACTGTCATCCTGGTGTTTCATATATGTGTTGCATACATGCAGATAAAAACATCATCCATTAACATCCAACAAAAGAGAGTTAAACTGGAGGATCCGTCTACTCGAGCTTGTTTTTGGTGGGTTTGAAGATCTCATGGTGTCTTTCGCAAAGTGTAGGTGGGCAAGGTATCGTTGGTACCCTGAATAAATTACAAATTACTGCTTTAACCTACATGGGGGACTACATCAGCATCTTAGCTGTGCTCTTAGAAATGATTTAAGCCAGCAGCCATGTGCTGCACACGAATTAATGAATCAAATTCCTGGCTGATCATACAATCAAACATACCAGTTGGTACCTGGCACCTGATTGTCTGAGATGGTGCCGGTCATCTGATGTCTGTATATAAAAACCACCGTTTGGAGGCCATTTTTCCCCGCAAAGCGGGGGTTGGCCTTTTCGGGGACCGTGGTTGTTGTTGTTTTTTTGGTCCCCTTTTTGAAGCAATGTTTTACGGCCGGATGCCCTTCCTGACGCCAACCCTTTTTGTCGCCTTTTTACGACAAGCAGGGAATTACCAGTGAACTGGTACTCAATTAGCCGACCTCGGAAGGATGACAGGCTGAGTCAACCCCCCTGGCGTTAATTCAGCGATCGACCGGGATTCGAAAACCACAGATCCTTGGATCCTAAGCTGGCACCCTAGCCGCTAGCCCAACACCAGGGACTGATGATGTCTGTATACAGACATCTGATGTCTGTATATGTAAGCTGTAATTGACTTTCCTGATTGTAATTGATGTAATTGTACAGTGTACTTTATTCCCTTATAAAATAGGGCCACATTGATGAGATGAGAGCCAACACTGTATGTTGGGATTATTTATATCACCAAAGTATTAAAAGTTAATTCTTTTTCAAGGTTTGACAAACGAAGCAGGCAAGACCTGCACCCACAAACTTCAGCTATACAGGTAAGTGAGTTGCACGTGCATGTTTTGGTTCATTGTTGCATGTATCATAAAGTACACTTTGTATGCAACTTGGAAAGCTGTTGTCGCGATTCTTTGCTGAATGATTATGAAATGCTTCAATGAAACTGGAGATTTTTTTTTCGGTGTAGCCCGTAGGGCAATGCCGTCTAGAACAGTGTTCATCTGTCCGTATGTATGTCCCCACAAACATACACCAATCAGAGCTGAGGATTTGGTCACATGACAGAGGGATGCGTTTCCTAACCATTATGTGCATCGTGTAGCACCACTTCTGGTGGGAGAGGGTATTACAAGTCCCCACCCTTTACAGTGCAGTATTTCTGTCCCCACGTTTTCCAGTGCAATGAGGTGTTTTGAATTACGCAGTGAAAGGTATTTTGGAGAGTTATTTTGAATCACACGTTTGAATAAGGATAACAACAACCCCTCCCCATAAGGATTGGGTACGGGAACAGGTGCTTCTAGTTAGACTTAAGGTACAGACCCTCGTTTGAGTTTGTGTAGTTTTAGGACTTTTGAACCCTGTATAAGGACACATGGATGTGGATAAGTTGTCTAGCTTGTTTGTCGGCTGCTGAGAGACAGTGTTGTAACCTTTAGTGTCTAGAAAGGTTAAGGTGACTTGTCCCTTCGTTCTCTTTTGTCAAAATGGGCATGAGCTGGGCGAGAAAGAAACGCATCTGGCATTTAACCGTTCATGCCACGGCACACCTTTCAAACACCCTTCCCTCACACCCTGGGAAAGAAGAAGTTCCAGCACTTCCAACACAGCCTCCCCTGATTTGAACCAAGCACGGTGGCACATGATTAGCCACTCTTCTCGGCAGACACAGCACTGATTGGGCCGGGATCGGCGCCACTGGTTGGGTTTCAATGCCGTCCCTATGTGTGGGGCACTGTGGTTGGATGGTGGCCAGATGACTATTTTGTAAAAGTGATGTGCCAGGAAATTTGTTAATCCAGCCCATAATACTGTCACGTGACTACCCTTGGCGAACACCTTAGGGTAGTACGGAAGGCCAAATGAGCTTTAACTCCGAAGCATTCAGTCCAATGGCAGATAATACGCGTGGGGAAACAAGAGGGGGGGGGGCGGAGAAACCGGAGCGCTTACCTTCACGGATCCCACCGGCAGTCCTCAAACCTGCAAAAAATAACTCAAACGAAAACTGATTTAAACTGTACAAAAATAACAGGTTTATTTTAAAGAAATGCCGGTACAAAGAAACGAACGATAAACTAAATTCCTAAATCGGATGTCCCCACAACAGACTTGAAAACAGACAAAAAGGGAAGGATAACTGAAAATAAATGTGTGTCGTTTGTTAGGGCACTTAGTTCACTCGATCGGTGCGTCCCATCAAGACTCATCCAGGCCCCGAGCGTGCAGTCTGGACGTGGCTCTGGTGTTGGCGGGAAAAATCCGCTCACTCCCGTGCTGCTAGGCCTCAGGACGCCCTCGTTCACTAGGCCGCGCCCGCTGGCGCGAAACAGGCCTTCCGCGCGAATCGAACGGGCCGCGTGCAGCCTGCTCTTCCACACCGTGCTCATCCAACCGTCCTCTGCACGGAAAACCGCAGTCCCTGAGCCGCGGCTGCTGTGCCTCTGCACGACCACCAGCAAGATGTCCCAACACGGTCAGTCCGATCGCTTCCTTCAGCCCGAGAGCAAAATGCCACCGTTCGTACGAGGTTCAGGGCGAGAATGCGCAAGAGGGAATCGCGACCGTTCGATATTGTCTTTGGTAGGACAAGGCACACGAGAGCGGTAAAGGTCGGTCAGAGTGAGAAGCCAAGGGGGAGGGAAGAGCGAAGGATGAAGAATGAAGAACGAAGAGTCGAAGACCGAAAAATGTCCTCCAGCACGTATCTTTATTGTCCAGACTCTGACGTCATCTGGGGTCCTTCGTCAATCAGCGAGTCCCATCTTACCCCGGCCTTCCTGTCAATCAAGCACCCCTCCCCAATCACGGCTCCACGGGGGTGTGTCCTCTAGGCCTGCCCGTCCTGTGTGATTCCAAGCCACTGTTATCAGCGGCAGCGCTTGATGCATGACTTCCGGTTAGGTTTTTTATTAGTGAGTTTAAATGCAGGCTATTGCATGGCTTGGCTATGTGTCTATGGTGTGGTGCCAAAAGGGACATAGGAAATAAATTTTAAAAGGTAACGACATACAAAGGATAATTACCCATAATCCCTGACCTAATGAACATACCCCACTCCTCGTAATGGGAATGAAGATACAAACGTAACCCGACAGCCCGGTCTAATACAAAGTCCCTATTTATTACATGCTGTGGTTCTTCTTCATGACAATCGGAGCACACTAATCTATACATTCTACCTGGTTCTAAGGTAATCACTGCCCACCCCCTACAAACATAACAATACGTATACACTGTAATTATACAATGTTTGCTAATCCCTTTTTTTTTCTGTAAGACGTACATTTTAACAGAAAGTACAGATCACTAAGATTCCAACTCCTCGAGAAAAACTATAGATTTATCAATTGAGTGGAATATAGAATTCATCATGCATATCAGAAGTACAGCATGTTCTCCACATATTTCTTTACATCTTGTCTTGTTTTGTGATGTAAACCAGATGTCTTTTTTTGTCAGTGGTGGATTCTTCCAAATATTATTTGGTTTTTGTTAGTATTTGGCAAAGTGATGGCAGATTTGTTTGTCAACAGGAGGGAACATTCTACATGGTAGAACTGGAAAGGGGACCTCAGGGATTTGGCTTCAGTGTCCGTGGTGGGCGAGAAGCTGGGATACCACTACTTGTGTTGCGGCTGGCTGATGGTGGGCCTGCTGCCCTTTCTGGACGTATGCAGGTCCTTCTTCCAATCTCTTCCTTTATTCTCAAGGAACATCATCATCATTCAATATATCTTATAGAACTTTAGCAACATTAAAGTGGGGTCCATTGACAAAATTTGGTGGAGAAGATTGGGGGATGGGGATTATGAGCATGAAGTATGAAGAGAGGCCTGGGAATGCCTTATGGAATAGATTAGTTTTGAGATGAGTACTTAAGGTGAAGAAGGAGTCCATTTGGCAGTAGGAGAGTAGAAGGGATTTTTAGAGGTAAAATGGTGTAAAGGGAGAAGATGCAGATGCAAGAGTTGTTTAACAGTGAGAAGATTGGTGGTGGTACAGCTAAAGAGAGGAGGTGAGGTGTAGGAGAAAATGAGGGCAGAAAGATGTGGAGGACCAGGATATTGGAGAATTTTTGAATTGTGAGTAGTTTGTAGTGTATGCCGGAGTGAGACGAGAGACCTTTACTGGCAGTGGCATTTTGAACAGACTCCTGGGGTCAAAGCAGGAGATGGGGAGATTGGAGATCAGGAGGTGATTGAGGTAGTACCAACAAGAGATGATGAGTATGTGGATAAATGTGGAGGATAGAGATGGAGATAAAACTATCGGTTTACTGATGACTATTAATGAGTGATGTTTGGACGATTTCCTCAAAAATTGCTAAAATAAATAAATAAATAAACGTCAAACAAAATTATTTCTTTATTAATTGACATGTGTTGGAAAATTACCCTGACCAAGCATGCAATTTTCCCAGATAGCTCAGATGGCAGAGCACAGGTTCAGTTCATTCAGAGAACTTGGGTTCGATTCCTGGTCTGGGTGTGTAATTTTCCCACACGTCAATTAATTAGTTATAATCCTGTTCGCTTATATTTAATTTTTTATTTACAAACATAATTCAAAACATTGAAATGTAACTGCAACAAATGATCGAATCATAATCATTTCCATCTTTCGATGGTCTGGAAACAAGTCATTCCACATGCCAGAAAAATACCTCAAGGAACTATTCATTGCAGCTTCACCCATTGGACTGTTTGAGTACTTCCTCATGATGTACTTTTTTTTTTTTTTTCTTTTTTTTTTTGCATACTGAATCGAGGCTCGTGAAAGAGCTAACATTTATTTCACAAACAAATCAACCAGACAAACAAAATATACAAAAAGAGGGAGCGGAAGACAAGATGGGGAGAGAAGGGGAAGCACACAACCACAACATTTGAGAGCAGGGAGAAGTGTCAGGCTTGGGGGGAGGAGGCGTGGGAAGGGGGGGGGGGGGGGGGGGAGAGGTATAAAACACAAGGGGACCGAAATTAGCGGGGGTAGAAAAGATCAAGGTTTTGGATGGGGGAGGATAAGAGATGGTGGTGAACAGCTGTTTTAAAGACCTGGAGGGTGGAGTGGGATTGAAGAGAGTGAGGGAGTTTGTTACAGAGGCGGGAGAAAAGAGGAATGAAGGAGTGAAGGTGAGCAGAAAGTCTTGATTTTGGCAGTTTTAACCATAAGAGGGTTGCAGGCAGATCTTGTGCGACCTGTAGGAATATTTGGGGGACAGAGCCCAGAGTGAGCTGGGGGGGCAATGCCAGAGAGGAGTCGGTAGAAGACGGAAAGACCACCAACCTGCCTGCGGTGAGTGAGTGAAAGGCCCTTGGAGTTAGCTTCATCGCGGGAGATTCCAATGATTCTGAACGCTTTGGTTTCAACAGCGTGAAGACGAGCTAGGTGTGAGGCAGGAGCACCAGACCAGAGGGGAGAGCAGTATTCCATAGAGCTGCGGATGAAAGCCTTGTATGTGGTGAGGAGCTCAGGTGTGCCAAGGAAGGACTTCGCACGACGGAGGATGCCCAGTCGGCGACTGGCTTTGGAGGCCAGATTTGAAATGTGGTTTTCCCAGGAAAGATCATGGCAAATAGTGAGACCCAAAAGCTTGAGTGACAGAACTTCTTGGAGAGGATTATTCAGAAAGTGGATGGGAGGGTTGTCCAGTCGGTCTTTTCGGAGAGACATCGTAAGAGTGTGAGATTTATCAGGATTGAAAGACATGTTCCATTTGTTGGCCCAGTCTGTGATTTTGTCCAGGTCTGCAGAGAGTGAGGAGGCTGCAGACTGCCGATCTGAGGGATGAGGAATGGAGCGACAGAGAGTAGAGTCGTCAGCAAAGAGATAGAGAGGATTTTCAAGAGAGTCAGAGAGATCATTGATGAAGACCAGAAAAAGCACAGGGCCCAGAACACTACCTTGGGGAACTCCAGCCTGAACAGGAAGAGGAGATGAGAGAAACCCATTCAGGGCCACACGTTGACTACGACCAGAGAGGAAGTCCGCCAGCCATGCGTGGAGATTTCCATGGATACCAAAGGAGGAGAGTTTGGTGAGCAGAGCAGGGTGCCAGACCGTATCGAAGGCACGTGAAATGTCAAGGGAGACAGCTCTAATTTCCTGTTTGGCATTGAGGACCTCCATCCATTGTTGAGAAAGCAGAAGCAGCATGTCCAGAGTAGAGTGACCAGGTCTGAAACCAAATTGATGATCAGAGATCAAGCCATTGGAGAAGAGGAAAGATTTGATATCTGAAGCAATGATGGATTCCATGACTTTGCTGATAATTGGGAGAAGGCTGATTGGTCTGTAGTTGCTAGGATCTGTTTTTGCACCTTTTTTGTGCAAAGCGGTGATGTTGGCTGATTTCCAAGCAGATGGCAGTTGACCTTGAGCAAAAGAGAGGGTGAAGAGAACAGAGAGAGGGAGTGAAAGAGCGGAAGAACATGATTTTAGGACCCGTGGGCTGATGCCGTCAGGACCAGTTGCAGAATCAGAGTCGAGGGTTGACAGAAACTTTTCCACCTTGTCAGGAGGAAAGGACACAGAGTCCAGGAGCAGCTGGGTAAGACTGGGTACGGTGGGTACAGAAAGGGATGGGTTTGGGACACAAGATTTAGAGGCAAACACAGAGTTGAGGCATTCAGCTTTTTCACGTGCGGAGTCAGCCGTTAAGCCGTTTGAGGTGAGGAGGGGATGGAGGGGGAACAAACACCAGAAACAGATTTGACCAGACACCACCAGGATTTGGAAGAGGGAGACAGATAAGAGAGTTCGGTCTTGAGAACGGTGAGATATTGTTTCCTGGCTCTCCTGAGGGTGGACACACACTTGTTTCGGGCTTTGTGAAAGGAAATGAGATTTCCTTCTGTTGGATTTGCTTTCCAGGAGACGAAAGCAAGTTGTTTCAGGGCAACAGCCTCACCACAAGATTCCGTGTACCATGGACAGGAGGAAGGGTATGACAACTGAAGACGAGATGGGATAAATCTGTGCATGAGAGAGAGCAATTTACTTTGAAAGAATTCCCAGGATGAGTTGATGTCAGAGGCGGTAGAGATGGGAGACCAGTCCAGATGATTTATGGCTGCTTGAAGACCGTGCCAGTTGGCTTGAGTGAAATGCCAGACTCGTCGACGCTGAGGAGGCTCTCTGAGAATGGTCAGAGAGATGTCCACTTTGACAAGCACATGATCAGATGAGCCGATTGGAGCAGAAGAAGAGCAGCAGACATTTTCAGGGAAGTTAGTCATAACCAAGTCCAGAAGAGAAGATGCTCCGTTGACTGAGATCCGGGTCGGGAAATTGACAGATTGTGTCAGTCCCAGTGAGTCGCAGAAGTCCTTTGCTGAAGAGCCATGGCTGGTGAGAGTGGTACCCACACCCAACCAACTGGCATGGTGACAATTGAAATCACCACATATGAGGAAGAGAGAGTTGGGATGGGTAGATAGAAGTTGGTCCATATTATCAGACAGCAAGATGTAGATGGAGTCATCACTGTTTGGTGGACGGTACAACACACATATGAACAAAAGGTGGGAGCGAAGGGGAAGCCGTAGCCAAAGGTATTCCTGGGGGTGAGGTGTAGAGAGGGCAGTGGAGGGCGAGTGAGGAAGAGAGTTTTTTTATAAAGATAGCAACCCCACCTCCAGGACGAGGCTCAAGTCTATCATACCGGAGGAGGGAGTAACCTGGGAGAGATACCAAGGCATCAGAGACATCATGAAGGAGGAAAGTTTCTGTTAAGCAGATCACATCTGGTTTGTCAGAAGCAACCTGTATGGAGAGATCAGTCAAGTTTGAGCGAAGGCCCCGGATGTTTGAGGTCCATACCGTTAATGAAGAGGAAGGGGGAGCATCGGATACAGAACAGGGGGGGGGGGGGAGGGGTAGAGTAAGATGTGGAAGAGGAGGAAGAGGTAGGGAGAGCTGTTGAAGGTGTGTCAGAGATTTCAGAGATTTCAGAATAGCTTGGAGAAAGGGAAGAATGGGGCGGACAAAAGGTTTGATGGAGATTGGGTGAGGCACAGTGAGGTGTTATTTGAGGAGGGGGAAGAGCGAGGCAGAAGGTTGGGGGAGATGAAGGTGAAAGTTGGAAGGGGGAAGAAGCAGGGAGGATGCTTTGAGGAGGAGGGGTGAGAGGGGAGTCTAGGAGGGGAGGAGCGAGGGAGAGTCTCAGAGGGGAGGGGTGTGGGGGGAGTTTAGGAGGGAGGGGAGGGGAGGGGCAAGGGGGGAGATTTGAAAGGGATGGGTGATGGGGAGGATTTGGAGGGGAGGGGTGATGGGGAGGTTTTGGAGGGGAGGGGGGATGGGGAAGTTTTGGAGGGAAGGGGGGATGGGGAAGATTTGGAGGGGAGGGGTGAGATTGGATTTTGAAAAGTGTACAATTCATGGGAAACGAACATTTTTTGCAAAATGAGTTTGAGACCTTCGAGTCAAAAATACGTTTGAGGACGCTGAAGGAGGGGTGGAGTTCTGGAGAGTTTAGGGAATGTAGAAAAGAGGAACTGTAAGAGATGGTATTATTATTATTTTTTGGAATGAATAGATTTGGTGAGCAAGACGAAAGCATCCTTTTGTAGGAGAAGAAGAAAAAGGTGTTATAATATATGAGAGAAAATAGTTGTTCAGGGGAGAGATTATACATTTCTAACCATGTGATCGCGTGATCACGAACAATGTGAACGAAGAACGAACGAACAAATAAGAACAACAATTAAACGAATAAGACCTGAGAAGGAAAAAAAATTTGGGGTTTTTTTTTTTTTTTGAGTAGAGATATTAAACAAGGAGGTATGGGGTGAACGACTGGGACGAAACAGAGAACGAAAATAATTGCAGCGCATTCGACGAACCGCTGAGAGAAAAACAAAACCACAAGGTCGGAGACGGTACGGTAGCCTAAGCCTACGAGTACTAGGCCTCAGAATACTCGATACGCATTAACCGACGATTGTGTATACATGTACGAAAAATTTGCACCGAAAATTTTCCTAAGGACACGCTATAGGTACACACACCGAAAGATAGATACAGTCTCGACAAAAACACAATTGTGAAAGATTACTTAGCTTCGAAAGCGTGAGCGCATGGAACAGCTTCGAAAAGACCAATTAGCAAGCTATTCCCCCGTTTTCTTGAAGACAAGTGTTATCAAATCCAGTATCACAACAGCAGCAATTCACCCTGCAGTAAACCAGTGTTCTAACACCAATTTCAACATCCATGTCCTGTACTACCATGTTGTATTATATTACCATGTCAAGTTCTGTCCTGGAAAACAAAAACAATCCTTTTGGAAATTTCTGTGGCTCGTCATGGGAAGGGGTAGAAATACGTACAGAACTAGTTTGTATACCTATGCATGTCAATAATAACGTGTGGGATTCAGTTGTAAACGATAGAAGATCAGACGTAAAAACACAATGCATTGAAAAACACCCTCACCTGGTCAGTGCATTTCCACCTCCAGATTGGTGATGAGCTTGTTGAGATCGGAGGTGAATCCTGCCACGGTATGAGTCACAGTCGTGCTCTGCAGCTCATCCGAGGCAGTGGGCAGCATGTCAGCCTCTTGCTGCATCGTGGGACAGGACGACTTCCAGGTGTGCCAAGCTGTGTTTTCAATATTGTTTTGAAAGCCACCACACCTTTATCCTTTGACCCTCAATGTCCCTCCCCAATTTTCATATTTTCATGGAAGCATCACCCCTCCCGACCTACCTTACCGATACTTCTCTGTTGTTGCAAATATATTGTAATTGCCCTTCGTGTGCGAAGCAAAAAGCAGAGTTAAGCAATTGGTTCACTTTGTCTGTCTGTCTGTCTGTCTAGACACGTCAGTTTATGATCGAGGAACGTTCATTTCAATTGAATGTTATATTTTGAACAAGAAACAGGACATGAATCGCAAAACGAACCTCAAATTTAGCAGTACGTTGCTTCTGAATTTGGCCCGAGCTGCATGTGCAGAGGAGAGAGATCATTTTGTTTGCTGTCTGCCTGGCGGGTGAAACAAAATTGAAAATCATTCAAAACTGGAAACTTACTGTTTTTAGGGACGTCATAAAGGACACAAACAACAGGCACTGATAACTAATGTAATGCGTTAAACACGGTGGTGTAAAAGGAGGCTGCATAAAAGGCGGTAAACTCCCGAAAAAGTTTGTACGGTGTAGCCCGTAAGGCAATGCCGTCTAGAACAGCGTTTGTATGTCCGGATGTATGTCCCCACAAACGTCCACCAATCAGAGCTGAGGATCTGGTCACATGACAGGGGGACAACGTTTATTTTCCTTTCGTTCTTGTTTTTGTCAAGATTTAAGTTCGAGGACAAAGCTGGCACGGATGGGCTTTGCATTTTGAGATGCTTTCTAGTTACCTCCGCCACTGAAGGTATCCACCTTCACCCCTGTCCATGAGGTTATGTTTTCACCCCTGTCTGCTTGTTAGGACGAAAATTTAAAATCTTTGTCATATGTCGGTTTGTCTCATTTGTTTGTTTGTCTGTGTGCGATAACTCGAACGCTTTCAGCTATCTTCATTAAACTTTACCAGAAGATTCCAAATGACAAAAGTGAGGCTGTCAATGTTATTTAACTATATATGTCAAAGGTCAAGGTGACAGTGACGGCATTTGCATAAAACACCACCATCTCTTATCTTCCCCATCCAAAACCTTGATCTTTTCTACCCCCACTAATTCACCCCAGATCCACCTTGTTTGTAATTCCAACTTCTTTCCTGGTAGTCCTGGCAGTGTCCATATGTTTTATGCCTCTCCCACCCCCTTTCCCATGCCTCCCCCCCAAAGCCCTCTCCCTCCCACAGATCTCTCGATGTCTCCATGTCTCTCGGTTCCTGCTCTCAAATGTTGTGTTTGTGTCCTTCCCCCTCTCTCCCCATCTTGTCTACCGCTCCCGATGCTTTTTGTTTTATGTGTCGGTTTGTCGGTTATGTGTCGGTTTGTCGGTTTGTCTTTCTGTGTGATAAATGTTCGCTCCTTCACGAGCCTCGATCTTGTATACAAAAAACAAACAAAAAAAAAAAAAACACATTTTGGGCTCCATGGTGCTTATAACATTTGGTGTAGCGAGACATCGTGGTCGGCAAAGAAAATTGCAAATTTGAGGACAAATCTATTTCGTTGATAGAAATCGTTCCTGAGCCAATGGTGGGAAAGATATCTTTAAAATAACCATGTTCAAAGGTCAAGGTCCTCTCGTTACTTGCCGGAAAATTTTTTCCGGCAAGTATGTTGATCTGTTCGTTTGTTACTTGCCGGAAAAATTTTTCCGGCAAGTATGTTGATCTGTTCGTTTGTCTGTCTGTTTGTCTGTCTGTCTGTCTGTCTGTCTGTCTGTCTGTCTGTCTGTTTGCAGCACTGCGTCTACACCGTTGCACGTAGAATCGCCAAACTTTGCACACATATTGGTCTTGCCCTGGAATAGACTGTGCCCAATTGATGACGTCATCGGTGACGTGGTTCGGCCGCCATCTTGGAAAAACCGAAAAACTTTGCACCTCTATATCTCCGAAAGTACTGAACAGAAAAAATTGAGACATGGCTCGTTGTAAAGAACTCTCCATGGGGAATAAAATATGTTAATGATGACGTCATCAGTCACGTGGTTCTGGCGCCATCTTGGAAAAACCGAAAAACGTTGCGCCACTATATCTCCAAAAGTGCTGAACAGAAAAAATTGAGACTTGGCTCATTGTAAAGAACTCTCCATGGGGAATAAAATATGTTAATGATGACGTCATCAGTCACGTGGTCGGCCGCCATCTTGGAAAAACCGAAAAATTTTGTACCTCCATATCTCTGAATGTGCTGAATAGAAAAAATTGAGACACGGCTCATTGTAAAGAACTCCATGGGGAATAAGATATGTTAATGATGACGTCATCAGTCACGTGGTCGGCCGCCATCTTGGAAAAACGGCAAAACTTTGCACCACTATATCTCCAAAAGTGCTGAACAGAAAAAATTGAGACATGGCTCATTGTAAAGAACTCTCCATGGGGAATAAAATATGTTAATGATGACGTCATATGTCACGTGGTTCGGCCGCCATCTTGGAAAAAAATTGCACCTCCATATCTCTGAAAGTGCTGAACAGAAAAAATTGAGACATGGCTCATTGTAAAGAACTCTCCATGGGGAATAAAATTTGTTACTGATGACGTCATATGTCACGTGGTTCGGCCGCCATCTTGTCTGTCTGTTTGTCTGTTTGCAGCACTGCGTCTACACCGTTGCACGTAGAATCGCCAAACTTTGCACACATATTGGTCTTGTTACTTGCCGGAAAAGATTCCGGCAAGTATGTTGATCTGTTCGTTTGTTACTTGCCGGAAATTTTTTTCCGGCAAGTATGTTGATCTGTTCGTTTGTTTGTCTGTCTGTCTGTTTGTCTGTCTGTTTGTCTGTCTGTTTGTCTGTTTGCAGCACTGCGTCTACACCGTTGCACGGAGAATCGCCAAACTTTGCACACATAATGGTCTTGCCCTCTAATATACTGTGCCTCAATGATGACGTCATCGGTGACGTGGTTCGGCCGCCATCTTGGAAAAACCGAATAAATTTGCACCTCTATATCTCCGAAAGTACTGAACAGAAAAAATTGAGACATGGCTCATTCGAAAGAACTCTCCATGCGGAATAAAATATGTAAATGATGACGTCATCAGTCACGTGGTTCGGTCGCCATCTTGGAAAAACGGCAAAAAGGTTGCGCCACTATATCTCCAAAAGTGCTGAACAGAAAAAATTGAGACATGGCTCATTGGAAAGAACTCTCCATGGGGAATAAAATATGTAAATGATGACGTCATCAGTCACGTGGTTCGGTCGCCATCTTGGAAAAACGGCAAAACGTTGCGCCACTATATCTCCAAAAGTGCTGAACAGAAAAAATTGAGACATGGCTCATTGGAAAGAACTCTCCATGGGGAATAAAATATGTTAATGATGCCATCATATGTCACGTGGTCGGCCGCCATCTTGGAAAAACGGCAAAACTTTGCACCACTATATCTCCAAAAGTGCTGAACAGAAATAATTGAGACATGGCTCATTGTAAAGAACTCTCCATGGGGAATAAAATATGTTAATGATGACGTCATCAGTCACGTGGTCGGCCGCCATCTTGGAAAAACGGCAAAACTTTGCACCACAAAATCTCCAAAAGTGCTGAACAGAAAAAATTGAGACATGGCTCATTGTAAAGAACTCTCCATGGGGAATAAAATATGTTAATGATGACGCCATCGGTCACGTGGTTCGGCCGCCATCTTGGAAAAATGGGAAAACTTTGCACCACTATATCTCCAAAAGTGCAGAATGGAAAAAATTGCGACATGGCTCATTGTAAAGAACTCTCAATGGGGAATAAAATATGTTAATGATGACGTCATATGTCACGTGGTTCGGCCGCCATCTTGGAAAAACCGAAAAATTGTGCACCTCCATATCTCTGAAAGTGCTGAATAGAAAAAATTGAGACATGGCTCATTGTAAAGAACTCTCCATGGGGAATAAAATATGTTAATGATGACATCATAGGTCACGTGGTTCGGCTGCCATCTTGGAAAAACCGAAAAACGTAGCACCTCCATATCTCCAAAAGTGCTGAATAGAAAAAGTTGAGACATGGCTCTTTGTAAAGAACTCTCCATGGGGAATAATATATGTTAATGATGACGTCATCTATCACGTGGTTCGGACGCCATATTTGTCTTAAATGGCCGATAAAAGAGTACATTCCGGCAAGTCCTCGGTCTCTGACCGATTTTTCATTTGTCTGTTTGTCTGTTTGTCTGTTTGTCTGTTTGTCTGTTTGCAGCACTACGTCTACACCGTTGCACGTAGAATCACCAAACTTTGCACACGTATTTGTCTTGCCCTCTAATATACTGTGCCCAAATGATGACGTCATCGGTCACATGGTTCGGCCGCCATCTTGGAAAAACCGAAAAATTTTGCACCTCCATATCTCCAAAAGTCCTGAACAGAAAAAATTGAGACATGGCTCATTGTAAAGAACTCTCCATGGGGAATAAAATATGTTAATGATGACGTCATCAGTCACGTGGTCGGCCGCCATCTTGGAAAAACGGCAAAACTTTGCACCACGATATCTCCAAAAGTGCTGAACAGAAAAAATTGAGACATGGCTCATTGTAAAGAACGCTCCATGGGGAATAAAATATGTTAATGATGACGTCATATGTCACGTGGTCGGCCGCCATCTTGGAAAAACGGCAAAACTTTGCACCACTATATCTCCAAAAGTGCTGAACAGAAAAAATTGAGACATTGCTCATTGTAAAGAACTCTCCATGGGGAATAAAATATGTTAATGATGACGTCATATGTCACGTGGTTCGGCCGCCATCTTGGAAAAACCGAAAAATTTTGCACCTCCATTTCTCTGAAAGTGCTGAATAGAAACAATTGAGACATGGCTCATTGTGAAGAACTCTCCATGGGCAATAAAATATGTTAATGATGATGCCATCGGTCACGTGGTTCGGCCGCCATCTTGGAAAAACGGGAAAACTTTGCACCACTATATCTCCAAAAGTGCAGAATGGAAAAAATTGAGACATGGCTCATTGTAAAGAACTCTCCATGGGGAATAAAATATGTTAATGATGACGTCATCAGTCACGTGGTTCGGTCGCCATCTTGGAAAAACCGAAAAACTTTGCACCACTATATCTCCAAAAGTGCTGAATAGAAAAAATTGAGACATGGCTCATTGTAAAGAACTCTCCATGGGGAATAAAATATGTTAATGATGATGCCATTGGTCACGTGGTTCGGCCGCCATCTTGGAAAAACGGCAAAACTTTGCACCACTATATCTCCAAAAGTGCAGAATGGAAAAAATTGAGAGATGGCTCATTGTAAAGAACTCTCCATGGGGAATAAAATATGTTAATGATGACGTCATGTATCACGTAGTTCGGCCGCCATATTTGTTCGAAATGGCCGATAAAAAAGTACATTCCGGCAAGTCCTCGGTCTCTGACCGATTTTTCATTACTTGCCGGAAATTTTTTTCCGGCAAGTATGTTGATCTGTTCGTTTGTTACTTGCCGGAAAAATTTTCCGGCAAGTATGTTGATCTGTTCGTTTGTTTGTCTGTCTGTCTGTTTGTCTGTCTGTTTGTCTGTTTGCAGCACTGCGTCTACACCGTTGCACGGAGAATCGCCAAACTTTGCACACATAATGGTCTTGCCCTCTAATATACTGTGCCTCAATGATGACGTCATCAGTGACGTGGTTCGGCCGCCATCTTGGAAAAACCGAATAAATTTGCACCTCTATATCTCCGAAAGTACTGAACAGAAAAAATTGAGACATGGCTCATTGTAAAGAACTCTCCATGGGGAATAAAATATGTTAATGATGACGTCATATGTCACGTGGTCGGCCGCCATCTTGGAAAAACGGCAAAAATTTGCACCACTATATCTCCAAAAGTGCTGAACAGAAAAAATTGAGACATGGCTCATTGTAAAGAACTCTCCATGGGGAATAAAATATGTTAATGATGACGTCATCAGTCACGTGGTCGGCCGCCATCTTGGAAAAACCGAAAAACTTAGCACCTCCATATCTCCGAAAGTGCTGAATAGAAAAAATTGAGACATGGCTCATTGTAAAGAACTCTCCATGGGGAACAAAATATGTTAATGATGATGTCATCGGTCACGTGGTTCGGCCGCCATCTTGGAAAAACCGAAACCTCCACATCTCCGAAAGTGCTGAATAGAAAAAATTGAGACATGGCTAATTGAAAAGAACTCTCCATGGGGAATAAAATATGTTAATGATGACGTCATCGGTCACGTGGTTCGGCCGCCATATTTGTCCTAAATGGCCGATAAAAAAGTACATTCCGGCAAGTCCTCGGTCTCTGACCGATTTTTCATTTGTCTGTCTGTCTGTTTGTCTGTCTGTTTGTCTGTCTGTTTGTCTGTTTGCAGCACTGCGTCTACACCGTTGCACGGAGAATCGCCAAACTTTGCACACATAATGGTCTTGCCCTCTAATATACTGTGCCTCAATGATGACGTCATCGGTGACGTGGTTCGGCCGCCATCTTGGAAAAACCGAATAAATTTGCACCTCTATATCTCCGAAAGTACTGAACAGAAAAAATTGAGACATGGCTCATTCGAAAGAACTCTCCATGCGGAATAAAATATGTAAATGATGACGTCATCAGTCACGTGGTTCGGTCGCCATCTTGGAAAAACGGCAAAAAGGTTGCGCCACTATATCTCCAAAAGTGCTGAACAGAAAAAATTGAGACATGGCTCATTGGAAAGAACTCTCCATGGGGAATAAAATATGTAAATGATGACGTCATCAGTCACGTGGTTCGGTCGCCATCTTGGAAAAACGGCAAAACGTTGCGCCACTATATCTCCAAAAGTGCTGAACAGAAAAAATTGAGACATGGCTCATTGGAAAGAACTCTCCATGGGGAATAAAATATGTTAATGATGCCATCATATGTCACGTGGTCGGCCGCCATCTTGGAAAAACGGCAAAACTTTGCACCACTATATCTCCAAAAGTGCTGAACAGAAATAATTGAGACATGGCTCATTGTAAAGAACTCTCCATGGGGAATAAAATATGTTAATGATGACGTCATCAGTCACGTGGTCGGCCGCCATCTTGGAAAAACGGCAAAACTTTGCACCACAAAATCTCCAAAAGTGCTGAACAGAAAAAATTGAGACATGGCTCATTGTAAAGAACTCTCCATGGGGAATAAAATATGTTAATGATGACGCCATCGGTCACGTGGTTCGGCCGCCATCTTGGAAAAATGGGAAAACTTTGCACCACTATATCTCCAAAAGTGCAGAATGGAAAAAATTGCGACATGGCTCATTGTAAAGAACTCTCAATGGGGAATAAAATATGTTAATGATGACGTCATATGTCACGTGGTTCGGCCGCCATCTTGGAAAAACCGAAAAATTGTGCACCTCCATATCTCTGAAAGTGCTGAATAGAAAAAATTGAGACATGGCTCATTGTAAAGAACTCTCCATGGGGAATAAAATATGTTAATGATGACATCATAGGTCACGTGGTTCGGCTGCCATCTTGGAAAAACCGAAAAACGTAGCACCTCCATATCTCCAAAAGTGCTGAATAGAAAAAGTTGAGACATGGCTCTTTGTAAAGAACTCTCCATGGGGAATAATATATGTTAATGATGACGTCATCTATCACGTGGTTCGGACGCCATATTTGTCTTAAATGGCCGATAAAAGAGTACATTCCGGCAAGTCCTCGGTCTCTGACCGATTTTTCATCTGTTTGTTACTTGCCGGAAAAATTTCCGGCAAGTATGTTGATCTGTTCGTTTGTTTGTCTGTCTGTCTGTTTGTCTGTCTGTTTGTCTGTTTGCAGCACTGCGTCTACACCGTTGCACGTAGAATCGCCAAACTTTGCACACATATTGGTCTTGCCCTGGAATAGACTGCGCCCAATTGATGACGTCATCGGTGACGTGGTTCGGCCGCCATCTTGGAAAAACCGAAAAACTTTGCACCTCTATATCTCCGAAAGTACTGAACAGAAAAAATTGAGACATGGCTCATTATAAATAACTCTCCATGGGGAATAAAATATGTTAATGATGACGTCATCAGTCACGTGGTTCGGTCGCCATCTTGGAAAAACGGCAAAACGTTGCGCCACTATATCTCCAAAAGTGCTGAACAGAAAAAATTGAGACATGGCTCATTGTAAAGAACTCTCCATGGGGAATAAAATTTGTTAATGATGACGTCATATGTCACGTGGTTCGGCCGCCATCTTGGAAAAACCGAAAAACTTAGCACCTCTATGTGTCCAAAAGTGCTGAATAGAAAAAATTGAGACATGCCTCATTGTAAAGAACTCTCCATGGGGAATAAAATATGTTAATGATGACGTCATCGGTCACGTGGTTCGGCCGCCATATTTGTCCTCAATGGCCAATAAAAAAGTACATTCCGGCAAGTCCTCGGTCTCTGACCGATTTTTCATCTGTTTGTCTGTCTGTTTGTCTGTTTGCAGCACTGCGTCTACACCGTTGCACGGAGAATCGCCAAACTTTGCACACATAATGGTCTTGCCCTCTAATATACTGTGCCCCAATGATGACGTCATCGGTGACGTGGTTCGGCCGCCATCTTGGAAAAACCGAATAAATTTGCACCTCTATATCTCCGAAAGTACTGAACAGAAAAAATTGAGACATGGCTCATTGTAAAGAACTCTCCATGGGGAATAAAATATGTAAATGATGACGTCATCAGTCACGTGGTTCGGTCGCCATCTTGGAAAAACGGCAAATCGTTGCGCCACTATATCTCCAAAAGTGCTGAACAGAAAAAATTGAGACATGGCTCATTGGAAAGAACTCTCCATGGGGAATAAAATATGTTAATGATGACGTCATATGTCACGTGGTCGGCCGCCATCTTGGAAAAACGGCAAAACTTTGCACCACTATATCTCCAAAAGTGCTGAACAGAAATAATTGAGACATGGCTCATTGTAAAGAACTCTCCATGGGGAATAAAATATGTTAATGATGACGTCATCGGTCACCTGGTCGGCCGCCATCTTGGAAAAACGGCAAAACTTTGCACCACTATATCTCCAAAAGTGCTGAACAGAAAAAATTGAGACATGGCTCATTGTAAAGAACTCTCCATGGGGAATAAAATATGTTAATGATGATGTCATATGTAACGTGGTTCGGCCGCCATCTTGGAAAAACCGAAAAACTTAGCACCTCTATGTGTCCAAAAGTGCTGAATAGAAAAAATTGAGACATGCCTCATTGTAAAGAACTCTCCATGGGGAATAAAATATGTTAATGATGACGTCATCGGTCACGTGGTTCGGCCGCCATATTTGTCCTAAATGGCGGATAAAAAAGTACATTCCGGCAAGTCCTCGGTCTCTGACCGATTTTTCATTACTTGCCGGAAAAATTTTCCGGCAAGTATGTTGATCTGTTCGTTTGTTACTTGCCGGAAAAATTTTCCGACAAGTATGTTGATCTGTTCGTTTGTTTGTCTGTCTGTCTGTTTGTCTGTCTGTTTGTCTGTTTGCAGCACTGCGTCTACACCGTTGCACGGAGAATCGCCAAACTTTGCACACATAATGGTCTTGCCCTCTAATATACTGTGCCTCAATGATGACGTCATCGGTGACGTGGTTCGGCCGCCATCTTGGAAAAACCGAATAAATTTGCACCTCTATATCTCCGAAAGTACTGAACAGAAAAAATTGAGACATGGCTCATTGTAAAGAACTCTCCATGGGGAATAAAATATGTTAATGATGACGTCATCAGTCACGTGGTCGGCCGCCATCTTGGAAAAACCGAAAAACTTAGCACCTCCATATCTCCGAAAGTGCTGAATAGAAAAAATTGAGACATGGCTCATTGTAAAGAACTCTCCATGGGGAACAAAATATGTTAATGATGATGTCATCGGTCACGTGGTTCGGCCGCCATCTTGGAAAAACCGAAAAACTCTGCACCTCCACATCTCCAAAAGTCCTGAATAGAAAAAATTGAGGTATGGCTCATTGTAAAGAACTCTCCATGGGGAATAAAATATGTTAATTATGACGTCATCGGTCACGTGGTTCGGCCGCCCTATTTGTCCTAAATGGCCGATAAAAAAGTACATTCCGGCAAGTCCTCGGTCTCTGACCGATTTTTCATCTGTTTGTCTGTTTGTCTGTTTGTCTGTCTGTTTGCAGCACTGCGTCTACACCGTTGCACGTAGAATCGCCAAACTTTGCACACATATTGGTCTTGCCCTGGAATAGACTGTGCCCAATTGATGACGTCATCGGTGACGTGGTTCGGCCGCCATCTTGGAAAAACCGAAAAACTTTGCACCTCTATATCTCCGAAAGTACTGAACAGAAAAAATTGAGACATGGCTCATTGTAAAGAACTCTCCATGGGGAATAAAATATGTTAATGATGACGTCATCAGTCACGTGGTCGGCCGCCATCTTGGAAAAACAGCAAAACTTTGCACCACTATATCTCCAAAAGTGCTGAACAGAAAAAATTGAGACATGGCTCATTGTAAAGAACTCTCCATGGGGAATAAAATATGTTAATGATGACGTCATATGTCACGTGGTCGGCCGCCATTTTGGAAAAACGGCAAAACTTTGCACCACTATATCTCCAAAAGTGCTGAACAGAAAAAATTGAGACATGGCTCATTGTAAAGAACTCTCCATGGGGAATAAAATATGTTAATGATGATGTCATATGTCACGTGGTCGGCCGCCATCTTGGAAAAACGGCAAAACTTTGCACCACTATATCTCCAAAAGTGCTGAACAGAAAAAATTGAGACATGGCTCATTGTAAAGAACTCTCCATGGGGAATAAAATATGTTAATGATGATATCATTGGTCACGTGGTTCGGCCGCCATATTTGTTCTAAATGGCCGATAAAAAGTACATTCCGGCAAGTCCTCGGTCTCTGACCGATTTTTCATTACTTGCCGGAAAAATTTTCCGGCAAGTATGTTGATCTGTTCGTTTGTTTGTCTGTCTGTCTGTTTGTCTGTCTGTTTGTCTGTCTGTTTGTCTGTTTGCAGCACTGCGTCTACACCGTTGCACGGAGAATCGCCAAACTTTGCACACATAATGGTCTTGCCCTCTAATATACTGTGCCTCAATGATGACGTCATCAGTGACGTGGTTCGGCCGCCATCTTGGAAAAACCGAATAAATTTGCACCTCTATATCTCCGAAAGTACTGAACAGAAAAAATTGAGACATGGCTCATTGTAAAGAACTCTCCATGGGGAATAAAATATGTTAATGATGACGTCATATGTCACGTGGTCGGCCGCCATCTTGGAAAAACGGCAAAAATTTGCACCACTATATCTCCAAAAGTGCTGAACAGAAAAAATTGAGACATGGCTCATTGTAAAGAACTCTCCATGGGGAATAAAATATGTAAATGATGACGTCATCAGTCACGTGGTTCGGGCGCCATCTTGGAAAAACGGCAAAACGTTGCGCCACTATATCTCCAAAAGTGCTGAACAGAAAAAATTGAGACATGGCTCATTGTAAAGAACTCTCCATGGGGAATAAAATATGTTAATGATGACGTCATATGTCACGTGGTCGGCCGCCATCTTGGAAAAACCGAAAAATTTTGCACCTCCATATCTCTGAATGTGCTGAATAGAAAAAATTGAGACATGGCTCATTGTAAAGAACTCTCCATGGGGAATAAAATATGTTAATGATGATGCCATCGGTCACGTGGTTCGGCCGCCATCTTGGAAAAACGGCAAAAACTTTGCACCACTATATCTCCAAAAGTGCAGAATGGAAAAAATTGAGACATGGCTCATTGTAAAGAACTCTCCATGGGGAATAAAATATGTTAATGATGACGTCATCAGTCACGTGGTTCGGCCGCCATATTTGTCCTAAATGGCCGATAAAAAAGTACATTCCGGCAAGTCCTCGGTCTCTGACCGATTTTTCATTACTTGCCGGAAAATATTCCGGCAAGTATGTTGATCTGTTCGTTTGTTTGTCTGTTTGTCTGTTTGTCTGTTTGCAGCACTACGTCTACACCGTTGCACGTAGAATCGCCAAACTTGGCACACATATTGGTCTTGCCCTCTAATATACTGTGCCCAAATGATGACGTCATCGGTGACGTGGTTCGGCCGCCATCTTGGAAAAACCGAAAAACTTTGCACCTCCATATCTCTGAAAGTACTGAATAGAAAAAATTGAGACATGGCTCATTGTAAAGAACTCTTGATGGGGAATAAAATATGTTAATGATGACGTCATCAGTTACGTAGTTCGGCCGCCATCTTGGAAAAACCGAAAAACCTACCACCTCCATATCTCCCAAAGTGCTGAATAGAAAAAATTGAGATGTGACTCATTGTAAAGAACTCTCCATGGGGAATAAAATATGTTAATGATGACGTCATAGGTAACGTGGTTCGGCCGCCATCTTGGAAAAACCGAAAAACGTTGCACCTCCATATCTCCAAAAATGCTCAATATAAAAAATTGAGACATGGCTCATTGTAAAGAACTCTCCATGGGGAATAAAATATGTTCATGATGACATCATCGGTCACGTGGTTCGGCCGCCATATTTGTCCTAAATGGTCGATAAAAAAGTAAATTCCGGCAAGTCCTCGGTCTCTGACCGATTTTTCATCTGTCTGTCTGTCTGTTTGCAGCACTGCGTCTACACCGTTGCACGTAGAATCGCCAAACTTTGCACCACTATATCTCCAAAAGTGCTGAACAGAAAATATTGAGACATGGCTCATTGTAAAGAACTCTCCATGGGGAATAAAATATGTTAATGATGACGTCATCAGTCACGTGGTCGGCCACCATCTTGGAAAAACGGCAAAACTTTGCACCACTATATCTCCAAAAGTGCTGAATAGAAAAAATTGAGACATGGCTCATTGCAAAGAACTCTCCATGGGGAATAAAATATGTTAATGATGACGTCATCGGTCACGTGGTTCGGCCGCCATCTTGGAAAAAACGAAAAACTTTGCACCTCCATATCCCCGAAAGTGCTGAATAGAAAAAATTGAGACATGGCTCATTGTAAAGAACTCTCCATGGGGAATCAAATATGTTCATCATGACGTCATTGGTCACGTGGTTCGGCTGCTATATTTGTCCTAAATGGCCAATAAAAAAGTACATTCCGGCAAGTCCTCGGTCTCTGACCGATTTTTCATCTGTTTGTCTGTCTGTTTGCAGCACTGCGTCTACACCGTTGCACGGAGAATCGCCAAACTTTGCACACATATTCGTCTTGCCCTGGAATAGACTGTGCCTAATTGATGACGTCATCGGTGACGTGGTTCGGCCGCCATCTTGGAAAAACCGAAAAACTTTGCACCTCTATATCTCTGAAAGTACTGTACAGATAAAATTGAGACATGGCTCATTGTAAAGAACTCTCCATGGGGAATAAAATATGTTAATGATGACGTCATATGTCACGTGGTCGGCCGCCATCTTGGAAAAACGGCAAAACTTTGCACCACTATATCTCCAAAAGTGCTGAACAGAAAAAATTGAGACATGGCTCATTGTAAAGAACTCTCCATGGGGAATAAAATATGTTAATGATGACGTCATCAGTCACGTGGTCGGCCGCCATCTTGGAAAAACCGAAAAAATTAGCACCTCCATATCTCCAAAAGTGCTGAACAGAAAAAATTGAGACATGACTCATTGTAAAGAACACCCCATGGGGAATAAAATATGTTAATGATGACGTCATCAGTCACGTGGTCGGCTGCCATCTTGGAAAAACGGCAAAACTTTGCACCACTATATCTCCAAAAGTGCAGAATGGAAAAAATTGAGAGATGGCTCATTGTAAAGAACTCTCCATGGGGAATAAAATATGTTAATGATGACGTCATGTATCACGTAGTTCGGCCGCCATATTTGTTCGAAATGGCCGATAAAAAAGTACATTCCGGCAAGTCCTCGGTCTCTGACCGATTTTTCATTACTTGCCGGAAATTTTTTTCCGGCAAGTATGTTGATCTGTTCGTTTGTTTGTCTGTCTGTCTGTTTGTTACTTGCCGGAAAAATTTTCCGGCAAGTATGTTGATCTGTTCGTTTGTTTGTCTGTCTGTCTGTTTGTCTGTCTGTTTGTCTGTTTGCAGCACTGCGTCTACACCGTTGCACGGAGAATCGCCAAACTTTGCACACATAATGGTCTTGCCCTCTAATATACTGTGCCTCAATGATGACGTCATCGGTGACGTGGTTCGGCCGCCATCTTGGAAAAACCGAATAAATTTGCACCTCTATATCTCCGAAAGTACTGAACAGAAAAAATTGAGACATGGCTCATTGGAAAGAACTCTCCATGCGGAATAAAATATGTAAATGATGACGTCATCAGTCACGTGGTTCGGTCGCCATCTTGGAAAAACGGCAAAAAGGTTGCGCCACTATATCTCCAAAAGTGCTGAACAGAAAAAATTGAGACATGGCTCATTGGAAAGAACTCTCCATGGGGAATAAAATATGTAAATGATGACGTCATCAGTCACGTGGTTCGGTCGCCATCTTGGAAAAACGGCAAAACGTTGCGCCACTATATCTCCAAAAGTGCTGAACAGAAAAAATTGAGACATGGCTCATTGGAAAGAACTCTCCATGGGGAATAAAATATGTTAATGATGCCGTCATATGTCACGTGGTCGGCCGCCATCTTGGAAAAACGGCAAAACTTTGCACCACTATATCTCCAAAAGTGCTGAACAGAAATAATTGAGACATGGCTCATTGTAAAGAACTCTCCATGGGGAATAAAATATGTTAATGATGACGTCATCAGTCACGTGGTCGGCCGCCATCTTGGAAAAACGGCAAAACTTTGCACCACAAAATCTCCAAAAGTGCTGAACAGAAAAAATTGAGACATGGCTCATTGTAAAGAACTCTCCATGGGGAATAAAATATGTTAATGATGACGCCATCGGTCACGTGGTTCGGCCGCCATCTTGGAAAAATTGGAAAACTTTGCACCACTATATCTCCAAAAGTGCAGAATGGAAAAAATTGAGACATGGCTCATTGTAAAGAACTCTCAATGGGGAATAAAATATGTTAATGATGACGTCATATGTCACGTGGTTCGGCCGCCATCTTGGAAAAACCGAAAAATTGTGCACCTCCATATCTCTGAAAGTGCTGAATAGAAAAAATTGAGACATGGCTCATTGTAAAGAACTCTCCATGGGGAATAAAATATGTTAATGATGACATCATAGGTCACGTGGTTCGGCTGCCATCTTGGAAAAACCGAAAAACGTAGCACCTCCATATCTCCAAAAGTGCTGAATAGAAAAAGTTGAGACATGGCTCTTTGTAAAGAACTCTCCATGGGGAATAATATATGTTAATGATGACGTCATCTATCACGTGCTTCGGACGCCATATTTGTCTTA
Organism: Myxine glutinosa; assembly: GCF_964187855.1. Lineage (NCBI taxonomy): Eukaryota > Metazoa > Chordata > Myxini > Myxiniformes > Myxinidae > Myxine > Myxine glutinosa. The sequence continues at coordinate 39,168,166 of NC_136264.1, read as the reverse complement.
AATGGCCGATAAAAGAGTACATTCCGGCAAGTCCTCGGTCTCTGACCGATTTTTCATCTGTCTGTCTGTCTGTCTGTTTGTCTGTTTGTCTGTCTGTTTGCAGCACTGCGTCTACACCGTTGCACGGAGAATCGCCAAACTTTGCACACATATTCGTCTTGCCCTGGAATAGACTGTGCCTAATTGATGACGTCATCGGTGACGTGGTTCGGCCGCCATCTTGGAAAAACCGAAAAACTTTGCACCTCTATATCTCTGAAAGTACTGTACAGATAAAATTGAGACATGGCTCATTGTAAAGAACTCTCCATGGGGAATAAAATATGTTAATGATGACGTCATATGTCACGTGGTCGGCCGCCATCTTGGAAAAACGGCAAAACTTTGCACCACTATATCTCCAAAAGTGCTGAACAGAAAAAATTGAGACATGGCTCATTGTAAAGAACTCTCCATGGGGAATAAAATATGTTAATGATGACGTCATCAGTCACGTGGTCGGCCGCCATCTTGGAAAAACCGAAAAAATTAGCACCTCCATATCTCCAAAAGTGCTGAACAGAAAAAATTGAGACATGACTCATTGTAAAGAACACCCCATGGGGAATAAAATATGTTAATGATGACGTCATCAGTCACGTGGTCGGCTGCCATCTTGGAAAAACGGCAAAACTTTGCACCACTAAATCTCCAAAAGTGCTGAACAGAAAAAATTGAGACATGGCTCAATGTAAAGAACTCTCCATGGGGAATAAAATATGTTAATGATGATGTCATATGTCACGTGGTCGGCCGCCATCTTGGAAAAACGGCAAAACTTTGCACCACTATATCTCCAAAAGTGCTGAACAGAAAATATTGAGACATGGCTCATTGTAAAGAACTCTCCATGGGGAATAAAATATGTTAATGATGACGTCATCAGTCACGTGGTCGGCCACCATCTTGGAAAAACGGCAAAACTTTGCACCACTATATCTCCAAAAGTGCTGAATAGAAAAAATTGAGACATGGCTCATTGCAAAGAACTCTCCATGGGGAATAAAATATGTTAATGATGACGTCATCGGTCACGTGGTTCGGCCGCCATCTTGGAAAAAACGAAAAACTTTGCACCTCCATATCCCCGAAAGTGCTGAATAGAAAAAATTGAGACATGGCTCATTGTAAAGAACTCTCCATGGGGAATCAAATATGTTCATCATGACGTCATTGGTCACGTGGTTCGGCTGCTATATTTGTCCTAAATGGCCAATAAAAAAGTACATTCCGGCAAGTCCTCGGTCTCTGACCGATTTTTCATCTGTCTGTTTGTCTGTCTGTTTGTCTGTTTGCAGCACTGCGTCTACACCGTTGCACGGAGAATCGCCAAACTTTGCACACATAATGGTCTTGCCCTCTAATATACTGTGCCTCAATGATGACGTCATCGGTGACGTGGTTCGGCCGCCATCTTGGAAAAACCGAATAAATTTGCACCTCTATATCTCCGAAAGTACTGAACAGAAAAAATTGAGACATGGCTCATTGGAAAGAACTCTCCATGCGGAATAAAATATGTAAATGATGACGTCATCAGTCACGTGGTTCGGTCGCCATCTTGGAAAAACGGCAAAAAGGTTGCGCCACTATATCTCCAAAAGTGCTGAACAGAAAAAATTGAGACATGGCTCATTGGAAAGAACTCTCCATGGGGAATAAAATATGTAAATGATGACGTCATCAGTCACGTGGTTCGGTCGCCATCTTGGAAAAACGGCAAAACGTTGCGCCACTATATCTCCAAAAGTGCTGAACAGAAAAAATTGAGACATGGCTCATTGGAAAGAACTCTCCATGGGGAATAAAATATGTTAATGATGCCATCATATGTCACGTGGTCGGCCGCCATCTTGGAAAAACGGCAAAACTTTGCACCACTATATCTCCAAAAGTGCTGAACAGAAATAATTGAGACATGGCTCATTGTAAAGAACTCTCCATGGGGAATAAAATATGTTAATGATGACGTCATCAGTCACGTGGTCGGCCGCCATCTTGGAAAAACGGCAAAACTTTGCACCACAAAATCTCCAAAAGTGCTGAACAGAAAAAATTGAGACATGGCTCATTGTAAAGAACTCTCCATGGGGAATAAAATATGTTAATGATGACGCCATCGGTCACGTGGTTCGGCCGCCATCTTGGAAAAATGGGAAAACTTTGCACCACTATATCTCCAAAAGTGCAGAATGGAAAAAATTGCGACATGGCTCATTGTAAAGAACTCTCAATGGGGAATAAAATATGTTAATGATGACGTCATATGTCACGTGGTTCGGCCGCCATCTTGGAAAAACCGAAAAATTGTGCACCTCCATATCTCTGAAAGTGCTGAATAGAAAAAATTGAGACATGGCTCATTGTAAAGAACTCTCCATGGGGAATAAAATATGTTAATGATGACATCATAGGTCACGTGGTTCGGCTGCCATCTTGGAAAAACCGAAAAACGTAGCACCTCCATATCTCCAAAAGTGCTGAATAGAAAAAGTTGAGACATGGCTCTTTGTAAAGAACTCTCCATGGGGAATAATATATGTTAATGATGACGTCATCTATCACGTGGTTCGGACGCCATATTTGTCTTAAATGGCCGATAAAAGAGTACATTCCGGCAAGTCCTCGGTCTCTGACCGATTTTTCATCTGTTTGTCTGTTTGTCTGTCTGTTTGTCTGTTTGCAGCACTGCGTCTACACCGTTGCACGGAGAATCGCCAAACTTTGCACACATAATGGTCTTGCCCTCTAATATACTGTGCCCCAATGATGACGTCATCGGTGACGTGGTTCGGCCGCCATCTTGGAAAAACCGAATAAATTTGCACCTCTATATCTCCGAAAGTACTGAACAGAAAAAATTGAGACATGGCTCATTGTAAAGAACTCTCCATGGGGAATAAAATATGTAAATGATGACGTCATCAGTCACGTGGTTCGGTCGCCATCTTGGAAAAACGGCAAATCGTTGCGCCACTATATCTCCAAAAGTGCTGAACAGAAAAAATTGAGACATGGCTCATTGGAAAGAACTCTCCATGGGGAATAAAATATGTTAATGATGACGTCATATGTCACGTGGTCGGCCGCCATCTTGGAAAAACGGCAAAACTTTGCACCACTATATCTCCAAAAGTGCTGAACAGAAATAATTGAGACATGGCTCATTGTAAAGAACTCTCCATGGGGAATAAAATATGTTAATGATGACGTCATCGGTCACCTGGTCGGCCGCCATCTTGGAAAAACGGCAAAACTTTGCACCACTATATCTCCAAAAGTGCTGAACAGAAAAAATTGAGACATGGCTCATTGTAAAGAACTCTCCATGGGGAATAAAATATGTTAATGATGATGTCATATGTAACGTGGTTCGGCCGCCATCTTGGAAAAACCGAAAAACTTAGCACCTCTATGTGTCCAAAAGTGCTGAATAGAAAAAATTGAGACATGCCTCATTGTAAAGAACTCTCCATGGGGAATAAAATATGTTAATGATGACGTCATCGGTCACGTGGTTCGGCCGCCATATTTGTCCTAAATGGCGGATAAAAAAGTACATTCCGGCAAGTCCTCGGTCTCTGACCGATTTTTCATTACTTGCCGGAAAAATTTTCCGGCAAGTATGTTGATCTGTTCGTTTGTTACTTGCCGGAAAAATTTTCCGGCAAGTATGTTGATCTGTTCGTTTGTTTGTCTGTCTGTCTGTTTGTCTGTCTGTTTGTCTGTCTGTTTGTCTGTTTGCAGCACTGCGTCTACACCGTTGCACGGAGAATCGCCAAACTTTGCACACATAATGGTCTTGCCCTCTAATATACTGTGCCTCAATGATGACGTCATCAGTGACGTGGTTCGGCCGCCATCTTGGAAAAACCGAATAAATTTGCACCTCTATATCTCCGAAAGTACTGAACAGAAAAAATTGAGACATGGCTCATTGTAAAGAACTCTCCATGGGGAATAAAATATGTTAATGATGACGTCATATGTCACGTGGTCGGCCGCCATCTTGGAAAAACGGCAAAAATTTGCACCACTATATCTCCAAAAGTGCTGAACAGAAAAAATTGAGACATGGCTCATTGTAAAGAACTCTCCATGGGGAATAAAATATGTAAATGATGACGTCATCAGTCACGTGGTTCGGTCGCCATCTTGGAAAAACGGCAAATCGTTGCGCCACTATATCTCCAAAAGTGCTGAACAGAAAAAATTGAGACATGGCTCATTGGAAAGAACTCTCCATGGGGAATAAAATATGTTAATGATGACGTCATATGTCACGTGGTCGGCCGCCATCTTGGAAAAACGGCAAAACTTTGCACCACTATATCTCCAAAAGTGCTGAACAGAATAATTGAGACATGGCTCATTGTAAAGAACTCTCCATGGGGAATAAAATATGTTAATGATGACGTCATCAGTCACGTGGTCGGCCGCCATCTTGGAAAAACGGCAAAACTTTGCACCACAAAATCTCCAAAAGTGCTGAACAGAAAAAATTGAGACATGGCTCATTGTAAAGAACTCTCCATGGGGAATAAAATATGTTAATGATGACGCCATCGGTCACGTGGTTCGGCCGCCATCTTGGAAAAATGGGAAAACTTTGCACCACTATATCTCCAAAAGTGCAGAATGGAAAAAATTGAGACATGGCTCATTGTAAAGAACTCTCAATGGGGAATAAAATATGTTAATGATGACGTCATATGTCACGTGGTTCGGCCGCCATCTTGGAAAAACCGAAAAATTGTGCACCTCCATATCTCTGAAAGTGCTGAATAGAAAAAATTGAGACATGGCTCATTGTAAAGAACTCTCCATGGGGAATAAAATATGTTAATGATGACATCATAGGTCACGTGGTTCGGCTGCCATCTTGGAAAAACCGAAAAACGTAGCACCTCCATATCTCCAAAAGTGCTGAATAGAAAAAGTTGAGACATGGCTCTTTGTGAAGAACTCTCCATGGGGAATAATATATGTTAATGATGACGTCATCTATCACGTGGTTCGGACGCCATATTTGTCTTAAATGGCCGATAAAAGAGTACATTCCGGCAAGTCCTCGGTCTCTGACCGATTTTTCATTTGTCTGTTTGTCTGTTTGTCTGTTTGTCTGTTTGTCTGTTTGCAGCACTACGTCTACACCGTTGCACGTAGAATCACCAAACTTTGCACACATATTTGTCTTGCCCTCTAATATACTGTGCCCAAATGATGACGTCATCGGTCACGTGTTTCGGCCGCCATCTTGGAAAAACCGAAAAATTTTGCACCTCGATATCTCAAAGTGCTGAACAGAAAAAATTGAGACATGGCTCATTGTAAAGAACTCTCCATGGGGAATAAAATATGTTAATGATGACGTCATCGGTCACGTGGTTCGGCCGCCATCTTGGAAAAAACGAAAATTTTTGCACCTCCATATCTCCGAAAGTCCTGAACAGAAAAAATTGAGACATGGCTCATTGTAAAGAACTCTCCATGGGGAATAAAATATGTTAATGATGACGTCATCAGTCACGTGGTTCGGCCGCCATCTTGGAAAAACCGAAAATTTTTGCACCTCCATATCTCCGAAAGTCCTGAACAGAAAAAATTGAGACATGGCTCATTGTAAAGAACTCTCCATGGGGAATAAAATATGTTAATGATGACGTCATCAGTCACGTGGTCGGCCGCCATCTTGGAAAAACCGAAAAACTTTGCACCTCCACATCTCCGAAAGTGCTGAATAGAAAAAATCGAGACATGGCTCATTGCAACGAACTCTCCATGGGGAATAAAATATGTTAATGATGACGTCATATGTCACGTGGTCGGCCGCCATCTTGGAAAAACGGCAAAATTTTGCACCACTATATCTCCAAAAGTGCTGAACAGAAAAAATTGAGACATTGCTCATTGTAAAGAACTCTCCATGGGGAATAAAATACGTTAATGATGACGTCATATGTCACGTGGGTCGGCCGCCATCTTGGAAAAACCGAAAAATTTTGCACCTCCATTTCTCTGAAAGTGCTGAATAGACAAAATTGAGACATGGCTCATTGTAAAGAACTCTCCATGGGGAATAAAATATGTTAATGATGATGCCATCGGTCACGTGGTTCGGCCGCCATCTTGGAAAAACGGGAAAACTTTGCACCACTCTATCTCCAAAAGTGCAGAATGGAAAAAATTTAGACATGGCTCATTGTAAAGAACTCTCCATGGGGAATAAAATATGTAAATGATGACGTCATCAGTCACGTGGTTCGGGCGCCATCTTGGAAAAACGGCAAAACGTTGCGCCACTATATCTCCAAAAGTGCTGAACAGAAAAAATTGAGACATGGCTCATTGTAAAGAACTCTCCATGGGGAATAAAATATGTTAATGATGACGTTATATGTCACGTGGTCGGCCGCCATCTTGGAAAAACCGAAAAATTTTGCACCTCCATATCTCTGAATGTGCTGAATAGAAAAAATTGAGACATGGCTCATTGTAAAGAACTCTCCATGGGGAATAAAATATGTTAATGATGATGCCATCGGTCACGTGGTTCGGCCGCCATCTTGGAAAAACGGCAAAAACTTTGCACCACTATATCTCCAAAAGTGCAGAATGGAAAAAATTGAGACATGGCTCATTGTAAAGAACTCTCCATGGGGAATAAAATATGTTAATGATGACGTCATCAGTCACGTGGTTCGGCCGCCATATTTGTCCTAAATGGCCGATAAAAAAGTACATTCCGGCAAGTCCTCGGTCTCTGACCGATTTTTCATTACTTGCCGGAAAATATTCCGGCAAGTATGTTGATCTGTTCGTTTGTTTGTCTGTTTGTCTGTTTGTCTGTTTGCAGCACTACGTCTACACCGTTGCACGTAGAATCGCCAAACTTGGCACACATATTGGTCTTGCCCTCTAATATACTGTGCCCAAATGATGACGTCATCGGTGACGTGGTTCGGCCGCCATCTTGGAAAAACCGAAAAATTCTGCACCTCCATATCTCTGAAAGTACTGAATAGAAAAAATTGAGACATGGCTCATTGTAAAGAACTCTTGATGGGGAATAAAATATGTTAATGATGACGTCATCAGTTACGTAGTTCGGCCGCCATCTTGGAAAAACCGAAAAACCTACCACCTCCATATCTCCCAAAGTGCTGAATAGAAAAAATTGAGATGTGACTCATTGTAAAGAACTCTCCATGGGGAATAAAATATGTTAATGATGACGTCATAGGTAACGTGGTTCGGCCGCCATCTTGGAAAAACCGAAAAACGTTGCACCTCCATATCTCCAAAAATGCTCAATATAAAAAATTGAGACATGGCTCATTGTAAAGAACTCTCCATGGGGAATAAAATATGTTCATGATGACATCATCGGTCACGTGGTTCGGCCGCCATATTTGTCCTAAATGGTCGATAAAAAAGTAAATTCCGGCAAGTCCTCGGTCTCTGACCGATTTTTCATCTGTCTGTCTGTCTGTTTGCAGCACTGCGTCTACACCGTTGCACGTAGAATCGCCAAACTTTGCACACATATTGGTCTTGCCCTGGAATAGACTGTGCCCAATTGATGACGTCATCGGTGACGTGGTTCGGCCGCCATCTTGGAAAAACCGAAAAACTTTGCACCTCTATATCTCCGAAAGTACTGAACAGAAAAAATTGAGACATGGCTCGTTGTAAAGAACTCTCCATGGGGAATAAAATACGTAAATGATGACGTCATCAGTCACGTGGTTCTGGCGCCATCTTGGAAAAACCGAAAAACGTTGCGCCACTATATCTCCAAAAGTGCTGAACAGAAAAAATTGAGACTTGGCTCATTGTAAAGAACTCTCCATGGGGAATAAAATATGTTAATGATGACGTCATATGTCACGTGGTCGGCCGCCATCTTGGAAAAACGGCAAAAATTTTCACCACTATAACTCCAAAAGTGCTGAACAGAAAAAATTGAGACATGGCTCATTGTAAAGAACTCTCCATGGGGAATAAAATATGTTAATGATGACGTCATCAGTCACGTGGTCGGCCGCCATCTTGGAAAAACCGAAAAACTCTGCACCTCCACATCTCCAAAAGTCCTGAACAGAAAAAATTGAGGTATGGCTCATTGTAAAGAACTCTCCATGGGGAATAAAATATGTTAATGATGACGTCATGTATCACATAGTTCGGCCGCCATATTTGTTCTAAATGGCCGATAAAAAAGTACATTCCGGCAAGTCCTCGGTCTCTGACCGATTTTTCATCTGTTTGTCTGTTTGTCTGTTTGCAGCACTGCGTCTACACCGTTGCACGTAGAATCGCCAAACTTGGCACACATATTGGTCTTGCCCTCTAATATACTGTGCCCAAATGATGACGTCATCGGTGACGTGGTTCGGCCGCCATCTTGGAAAAACCGAAAAACTTTACACCTCCATATCTCCGAAAGTGCTGAACAGAAAAAATTGAGACATGGCTCATTGTAAATAACTCTCCATGGGGAATAAAATATGTTACTGATGAAGTCATCAGTCACGTGGTTCGGCCGCCATCTTGGAAAAACCGAAAAACTTTGCACCTCCATATCTCCGAAAGTGCTGAACAGAAAAAATTGAGACATGGCTCATTGTAAAGAACTCTCCATGGGGAATAAAATATGTTAATGATGACGTCATCAGTCACGTGGTCGGCCGCCATCTTGGAAAAACGGCAAAACTTTGCACCACGATATCTCCAAAAGTGCTGAATAGAAAAAATTGAGACATGGCTCATTGTAAAGAACTCTCCATGGCGAATAAAATATGTTAATGATGACGTCATATGTCACGTGGTCGGCCGCCATCTTGGAGAAACCGAAAAACTTTGCACCTCCATATCTCCGGAAGTGCTGAACAGAAAAAATTGAGACATGGCTCATTGGTAAGAACTCTCCATGGGGAATAAAATATGTTAATGATGACGTCATATGTCACGTGGTCGGCCGCCATCTTGGAAAAACCGAAAAACTTTGCACCTCCATATCTCCGAAAGTGCTGAATAGAAAAAATTGAGACATGGCTCATTGTAAAGAACTCTCCATGGGGAATAAAATATGTTAATGATGATATCATCGGTCACGTGGTTCGGCCGCCATATTTGTTCTAAATGGCCGATAAAAAGTACATTCCGGCAAGTCCTCGGTCTCTGACCGATTTTTCATCTGTTTGTTACTTGCCGGAAAAAATTTTCCGGCAAGTATGTTGATCTGTTCGTTTGTCTGTCTGTCTGTCTGTCTGTCTGTTTGTCTGTTTGTCTGTTTGCAGCACTGCGTCTACACCGTTGCACGGAAAATCGCCAAACTTTGCACACATATTCGTCTTGCCCTGGAATAGACTGTGCCCAATTTATGACGTCATCGGTCACGTGTTTCGGCGGCCATCTTGGAAAAACCGAAATAATTTGCACCGCTATATCTCCGAAAGTACTGAACAGAAAAAATTGAGACATGGCTCATTGTGAAGAACTCTCCATGGGGAATAAAATATGTTAATGATGACGTCATCAGTCACGTGGTCGGCCGCCATCTTGGAAAAACGGCAAAACTTTGCACCTCCATATCTCTGAAAGTACTGAATAGAAAAAATTGAGACATGGCTCATTGTAAAGAACTCTCCATGGGGAATAAAATATGTGATTGATGACGTCATCAGTCACGTGGTCGGCCGCCATCTTGGAAAAACCGAAAAACTCTGCACCTCCACATCTCCAAAAGTCATGAATAGAAAAAATTGAGGTATGGCTCATTGTAAAGAACTCTCTATGGGGAATAAAATATGTTAATGATGACGTCATCGGTCACGTGGTTCGGCCGCCATATTTGTCCTAAATGGCCGATAAAAAAGTACATTCCGGCAAGTCCTCGGTCTCTGACCGATTTTTCATCTGTCTGTTTGTCTGTTTGTCTGTTTGCAGCACTACGTCTACACCGTTGCACGTAGAATCACCAAACTTTGCACACGTATTTGTCTTGCCCTCTAATATACTGTGCCCAAATGATGACGTCATCGGTCACGTGGTTCGGCCGCCATCTTGGAAAAACCGAAAAATTTTGCACCTCGATATCTCAAAGTGCTGAACAGAAAAAATTGAGACATGGCTCATTGTAAAGAACTCTCCATGGGGAATAAAATATGTTAATGATGACGTCATCGGTCACGTGGTTCGGCCGCCATCTTGGAAAAAACGAAAATTTTTGCACCTCCATATCTCCGAAAGTCCTGAACAGAAAAAATTGAGACATGGCTCATTGTAAAGAACTCTCCATGGGTAATAAAATATGTTAATGATGACGTCATCAGTCACGTGGTTCGGCCGCCATCTTGGGAAAACCGAAAAACTTTGCACCACTATATCTCCAAAAGTGCTGAACAGAAAAAATGGAGACATGGCTCATTGTGAAGAACTCTCCATGTGGAATAAAATATGTTAATGATGACGTCATCAGTCACGTGGTTCGGCCGCCATCTTGGAAAAACCGAAAAACTTTGCACATCCATATCTCTGAATGTACTGAATAGAAAAAATTGAGACATGGCTCATTGCAAAGAACTCTCCATGGAGAATACAATATGTTAATGATGACGTCATCGGTCACGTGATTCGGCCGCCATCTTGGAAAATCCGAAAAACTTTGCACCTCCATATCTCCGAAAGTGCTGAATAGAAAAAATTGAGACATGGCTCTTTGTAAAGAACTCTCCATGGGGAATAAAATTTGTTAATGATGACCTCATCAGTCACGTGGTTCGGCCGCCATCTTGGAAAAACGGCAAAACTTTGCACCACTATATCTCCAAAAGTGCTGAACAGAAAAAATTGAGACATGGCTCATTGTAAAGAACTCTCCATGGGGAATAAAATATGTTAATGATGACGTAATCGGCCATGTGGTTCGGCCGCCATATTTGTCCTAAATGGCCGATAAAAAAGTAAATTCCGGCAAGTCCTCGGTCTCTGACCGATTTTTCATTACTTGCCGGAAAAATTTTTCCGGCAAGTATGTTGATCTGTTCGTTTGTTACTTGCCGGAAAAATTTTCCGGCAAGTATGTTGATCTGTTCGTTTGTTTGTCTGTCTGTCTGTTTGTCTGTCTGTTTGTCTGTTTGCAGCACTGCGTCTACACCGTTGCACGGAGAATCGCCAAACTTTGCACACATAATGGTCTTGCCCTCTAATATACTGTGCCTCAATGATGACGTCATCGGTGACGTGGTTCGGCCGCCATCTTGGAAAAACCGAATAAATTTGCACCTCTATATCTCCGAAAGTACTGAACAGAAAAAATTGAGACATGGCTCATTGGAAAGAACTCTCCATGCGGAATAAAATATGTAAATGATGACGTCATCAGTCACGTGGTTCGGTCGCCATCTTGGAAAAACGGCAAAAAGGTTGCGCCACTATATCTCCAAAAGTGCTGAACAGAAAAAATTGAGACATGGCTCATTGGAAAGAACTCTCCATGGGGAATAAAATATGTAAATGATGACGTCATCAGTCACGTGGTTCGGTCGCCATCTTGGAAAAACGGCAAAACGTTGCGCCACTATATCTCCAAAAGTGCTGAACAGAAAAAATTGAGACATGGCTCATTGGAAAGAACTCTCCATGGGGAATAAAATATGTTAATGATGCCGTCATATGTCACGTGGTCGGCCGCCATCTTGGAAAAACGGCAAAACTTTGCACCACTATATCTCCAAAAGTGCTGAACAGAAATAATTGAGACATGGCTCATTGTAAAGAACTCTCCATGGGGAATAAAATATGTTAATGATGACGTCATCAGTCACGTGGTCGGCCGCCATCTTGGAAAAACGGCAAAACTTTGCACCACAAAATCTCCAAAAGTGCTGAACAGAAAAAATTGAGACATGGCTCATTGTAAAGAACTCTCCATGGGGAATAAAATATGTTAATGATGACGCCATCGGTCACGTGGTTCGGCCGCCATCTTGGAAAAATTGGAAAACTTTGCACCACTATATCTCCAAAAGTGCAGAATGGAAAAAATTGAGACATGGCTCATTGTAAAGAACTCTCAATGGGGAATAAAATATGTTAATGATGACGTCATATGTCACGTGGTTCGGCCGCCATCTTGGAAAAACCGAAAAATTGTGCACCTCCATATCTCTGAAAGTGCTGAATAGAAAAAATTGAGACATGGCTCATTGTAAAGAACTCTCCATGGGGAATAAAATATGTTAATGATGACATCATAGGTCACGTGGTTCGGCTGCCATCTTGGAAAAACCGAAAAACGTAGCACCTCCATATCTCCAAAAGTGCTGAATAGAAAAAGTTGAGACATGGCTCTTTGTAAAGAACTCTCCATGGGGAATAATATATGTTAATGATGACGTCATCTATCACGTGCTTCGGACGCCATATTTGTCTTAAATGGCCGATAAAAGAGTACATTCCGGCAAGTCCTCGGTCTCTGACCGATTTTTCATCTGTCTGTCTGTCTGTCTGTTTGTTACTTGCCGGAAAAATTTTTCCGGCAAGTATGTTGATCTGTTCGTTTGTCTGTCTGTTTGTCTGTCTGTCTGTCTGTCTGTCTGTCTGTCTGTCTGTTTGCAGCACTGCGTCTACACCGTTGCACGTAGAATCGCCAAACTTTGCACACATATTGGTCTTGCCCTGGAATAGACTGTGCCCAATTGATGACGTCATCGGTGACGTGGTTCGGCCGCCATCTTGGAAAAACCGAAAAACTTTGCACCTCTATATCTCCGAAAGTACTGAACAGAAAAAATTGAGACATGGCTCGTTGTAAAGAACTCTCCATGGGGAATAAAATACGTAAATGATGACGTCATCAGTCACGTGGTTCTGGCGCCATCTTGGAAAAACCGAAAAACGTTGCGCCACTATATCTCCAAAAGTGCTGAACAGAAAAAATTGAGACTTGGCTCATTGTAAAGAACTCTCCATGGGGAATAAAATATGTTAATGATGACGTCATCAGTCACGTGGTCGGCCGCCATCTTGGAAAAACCGAAAAATTTTGTACCTCCATATCTCTGAATGTGCTGAATAGAAAAAATTGAGACACGGCTCATTGTAAAGAACTCCATGGGGAATAAGATATGTTAATGATGACGTCATCAGTCACGTGGTCGGCCGCCATCTTGGAAAAACGGCAAAACTTTGCACCACTATATCTCCAAAAGTGCTGAACAGAAAAAATTGAGACATGGCTCATTGTAAAGAACTCTCCATGGGGAATAAAATATGTTAATGATGACGTCATATGTCACGTGGTTCGGCCGCCATCTTGGAAAAAAATTGCACCTCCATATCTCTGAAAGTGCTGAACAGAAAAAATTGAGACATGGCTCATTGTAAAGAACTCTCCATGGGGAATAAAATTTGTTACTGATGACGTCATATGTCACGTGGTTCGGCCGCCATCTTGTCTGTCTGTTTGTCTGTTTGCAGCACTGCGTCTACACCGTTGCACGTAGAATCGCCAAACTTTGCACACATATTGGTCTTGTCTGTTTGTCTGTTTGTTACTTGCCGGAAATTTTTTTCCGGCAAGTATGTTGATCTGTTCGTTTGTTTGTCTGTCTGTCTGTTTGTCTGTCTGTTTGTCTGTCTGTTTGTCTGTTTGCAGCACTGCGTCTACACCGTTGCACGGAGAATCGCCAAACTTTGCACACATAATGGTCTTGCCCTCTAATATACTGTGCCTCAATGATGACGTCATCGGTGACGTGGTTCGGCCGCCATCTTGGAAAAACCGAATAAATTTGCACCTCTATATCTCCGAAAGTACTGAACAGAAAAAATTGAGACATGGCTCATTGGAAAGAACTCTCCATGCGGAATAAAATATGTAAATGATGACGTCATCAGTCACGTGGTTCGGTCGCCATCTTGGAAAAACGGCAAAAAGGTTGCGCCACTATATCTCCAAAAGTGCTGAACAGAAAAAATTGAGACATGGCTCATTGGAAAGAACTCTCCATGGGGAATAAAATATGTAAATGATGACGTCATCAGTCACGTGGTTCGGTCGCCATCTTGGAAAAACGGCAAAACGTTGCGCCACTATATCTCCAAAAGTGCTGAACAGAAAAAATTGAGACATGGCTCATTGGAAAGAACTCTCCATGGGGAATAAAATATGTTAATGATGCCATCATATGTCACGTGGTCGGCCGCCATCTTGGAAAAACGGCAAAACTTTGCACCACTATATCTCCAAAAGTGCTGAACAGAAATAATTGAGACATGGCTCATTGTAAAGAACTCTCCATGGGGAATAAAATATGTTAATGATGACGTCATCAGTCACGTGGTCGGCCGCCATCTTGGAAAAACGGCAAAACTTTGCACCACAAAATCTCCAAAAGTGCTGAACAGAAAAAATTGAGACATGGCTCATTGTAAAGAACTCTCCATGGGGAATAAAATATGTTAATGATGACGCCATCGGTCACGTGGTTCGGCCGCCATCTTGGAAAAATGGGAAAACTTTGCACCACTATATCTCCAAAAGTGCAGAATGGAAAAAATTGCGACATGGCTCATTGTAAAGAACTCTCAATGGGGAATAAAATATGTTAATGATGACGTCATATGTCACGTGGTTCGGCCGCCATCTTGGAAAAACCGAAAAATTGTGCACCTCCATATCTCTGAAAGTGCTGAATAGAAAAAATTGAGACATGGCTCATTGTAAAGAACTCTCCATGGGGAATAAAATATGTTAATGATGACATCATAGGTCACGTGGTTCGGCTGCCATCTTGGAAAAACCGAAAAACGTAGCACCTCCATATCTCCAAAAGTGCTGAATAGAAAAAGTTGAGACATGGCTCTTTGTAAAGAACTCTCCATGGGGAATAATATATGTTAATGATGACGTCATCTATCACGTGGTTCGGACGCCATATTTGTCTTAAATGGCCGATAAAAGAGTACATTCCGGCAAGTCCTCGGTCTCTGACCGATTTTTCATCTGTTTGTCTGTTTGTCTGTCTGTTTGTCTGTTTGCAGCACTGCGTCTACACCGTTGCACGGAGAATCGCCAAACTTTGCACACATAATGGTCTTGCCCTCTAATATACTGTGCCCCAATGATGACGTCATCGGTGACGTGGTTCGGCCGCCATCTTGGAAAAACCGAATAAATTTGCACCTCTATATCTCCGAAAGTACTGAACAGAAAAAATTGAGACATGGCTCATTGTAAAGAACTCTCCATGGGGAATAAAATATGTAAATGATGACGTCATCAGTCACGTGGTTCGGTCGCCATCTTGGAAAAACGGCAAATCGTTGCGCCACTATATCTCCAAAAGTGCTGAACAGAAAAAATTGAGACATGGCTCATTGGAAAGAACTCTCCATGGGGAATAAAATATGTTAATGATGACGTCATATGTCACGTGGTCGGCCGCCATCTTGGAAAAACGGCAAAACTTTGCACCACTATATCTCCAAAAGTGCTGAACAGAAATAATTGAGACATGGCTCATTGTAAAGAACTCTCCATGGGGAATAAAATATGTTAATGATGACGTCATCGGTCACCTGGTCGGCCGCCATCTTGGAAAAACGGCAAAACTTTGCACCACTATATCTCCAAAAGTGCTGAACAGAAAAAATTGAGACATGGCTCATTGTAAAGAACTCTCCATGGGGAATAAAATATGTTAATGATGATGTCATATGTAACGTGGTTCGGCCGCCATCTTGGAAAAACCGAAAAACTTAGCACCTCTATGTGTCCAAAAGTGCTGAATAGAAAAAATTGAGACATGCCTCATTGTAAAGAACTCTCCATGGGGAATAAAATATGTTAATGATGACGTCATCGGTCACGTGGTTCGGCCGCCATATTTGTCCTAAATGGCGGATAAAAAAGTACATTCCGGCAAGTCCTCGGTCTCTGACCGATTTTTCATTACTTGCCGGAAAAATTTTCCGGCAAGTATGTTGATCTGTTCGTTTGTTACTTGCCGGAAAAATTTTCCGGCAAGTATGTTGATCTGTTCGTTTGTTTGTCTGTCTGTCTGTTTGTCTGTCTGTTTGTCTGTCTGTTTGTCTGTTTGCAGCACTGCGTCTACACCGTTGCACGGAGAATCGCCAAACTTTGCACACATAATGGTCTTGCCCTCTAATATACTGTGCCTCAATGATGACGTCATCAGTGACGTGGTTCGGCCGCCATCTTGGATAAACCGAATAAATTTGCACCTCTATATCTCCGAAAGTACTGAACAGAAAAAATTGAGACATGGCTCATTGTAAAGAACTCTCCATGGGGAATAAAATATGTTAATGATGACGTCATATGTCACGTGGTCGGCCGCCATCTTGGAAAAACGGCAAAAATTTGCACCACTATATCTCCAAAAGTGCTGAACAGAAAAAATTGAGACATGGCTCATTGTAAAGAACTCTCCATGGGGAATAAAATATGTAAATGATGACGTCATCAGTCACGTGGTTCGGTCGCCATCTTGGAAAAACGGCAAATCGTTGCGCCACTATATCTCCAAAAGTGCTGAACAGAAAAAATTGAGACATGGCTCATTGGAAAGAACTCTCCATGGGGAATAAAATATGTTAATGATGACGTCATATGTCACGTGGTCGGCCGCCATCTTGGAAAAACGGCAAAACTTTGCACCACTATATCTCCAAAAGTGCTGAACAGAATAATTGAGACATGGCTCATTGTAAAGAACTCTCCATGGGGAATAAAATATGTTAATGATGACGTCATCAGTCACGTGGTCGGCCGCCATCTTGGAAAAATGGGAAAACTTTGCACCACTATATCTCCAAAAGTGCAGAATGGAAAAAATTGAGACATGGCTCATTGTAAAGAACTCTCAATGGGGAATAAAATATGTTAATGATGACGTCATATGTCACGTGGTTCGGCCGCCATCTTGGAAAAACCGAAAAATTGTGCACCTCCATATCTCTGAAAGTGCTGAATAGAAAAACTTGAGACATGGCTCATTGTAAAGAACTCTCCATGGGGAATAAAATATGTTAATGATGACATCATAGGTCACGTGGTTCGGCTGCCATCTTGGAAAAACCGAAAAACGTAGCACCTCCATATCTCCAAAAGTGCTGAATAGAAAAAGTTGAGACATGGCTCTTTGTGAAGAACTCTCCATGGGGAATAATATATGTTAATGATGACGTCATCTATCACGTGGTTCGGACGCCATATTTGTCTTAAATGGCCGATAAAAGAGTACATTCCGGCAAGTCCTCGGTCTCTGACCGATTTTTCATTTGTCTGTCTGTCTGTTTGTCTGTCTGTTTGTCTGTCTGTTTGTCTGTTTGCAGCACTGCGTCTACACCGTTGCACGGAGAATCGCCAAACTTTGCACACATAATGGTCTTGCCCTCTAATATACTGTGCCTCAATGATGACGTCATCAGTGACGTGGTTCGGCCGCCATCTTGGAAAAACCGAATAAATTTGCACCTCTATATCTCCGAAAGTACTGAACAGAAAAAATTGAGACATGGCTCATTGTAAAGAACTCTCCATGGGGAATAAAATATGTTAATGATGACGTCATATGTCACGTGGTCGGCCGCCATCTTGGAAAAACGGCAAAAATTTGCACCACTATATCTCCAAAAGTGCTGAACAGAAAAAATTGAGACATGGCTCATTGTAAAGAACTCTCCATGGGGAATAAAATATGTAAATGATGACGTCATCAGTCACGTGGTTCGGGCGCCATCTTGGAAAAACGGCAAAACGTTGCGCCACTATATCTCCAAAAGTGCTGAACAGAAAAAATTGAGACATGGCTCATTGTAAAGAACTCTCCATGGGGAATAAAATATGTTAATGATGACGTCATATGTCACGTGGTCGGCCGCCATCTTGGAAAAACCGAAAAATTTTGCACCTCCATATCTCTGAATGTGCTGAATAGAAAAAATTGAGACATGGCTCATTGTAAAGAACTCTCCATGGGGAATAAAATATGTTAATGATGATGCCATCGGTCACGTGGTTCGGCCGCCATCTTGGAAAAACGGCAAAAACTTTGCACCACTATATCTCCAAAAGTGCAGAATGGAAAAAATTGAGACATGGCTCATTGTAAAGAACTCTCCATGGGGAATAAAATATGTTAATGATGACGTCATCAGTCACGTGGTTCGGCCGCCATATTTGTCCTAAATGGCCGATAAAAAAGTACATTCCGGCAAGTCCTCGGTCTCTGACCGATTTTTCATTACTTGCCGGAAAATATTCCGGCAAGTATGTTGATCTGTTCGTTTGTTACTTGCCGGAAAAGATTCCGGCAAGTATGTTGATCTGTTCGTTTGTTTGTCTGTCTGTCTGTTTGTCTGTCTGTTTGCAGCACTGCGTCTACACCGTTGCACGTAGAATTGCCAAACTTTGCACACATATTGGTCTTGCCCTGGAATAGACTGTGCCCAATTGATGACGTCATCGGTGAAGTGGTTCGGCCGCCATCTTGGAAAAACCGAAAAACTTTGCACCTCTATATCTCCGAAAGTACTGAACAGAAAAAATAAACTCTCCGTGGGGAATAAAATATGTTATGTTATAAAAAGTAAAGAACTCTCCGTGGGGAATAAAATATGTTAATGATGACGTCATCGGTCACGTGGTTCGGCCGCCATATTTGTCCTAAATGGCCGATAAAAAAGTACATTCCGGCAAGTCCTCGGTCTCTGACCGATTTTTCATTTGTCTGTTTGTCTGTTTGTCTGTTTGCAGCACTACGTCTACACCGTTGCACGTAGAATCGCCAAACTTGGCACACATATTGGTCTTGCCCTCTAATATACTGTGCCCAAATGATGACGTCATCGGTGACGTGGTTCGGCCGCCATCTTGGAAAAACCGAAAAACTTTGCACCTCCATATCTCTGAAAGTACTGAATAGAAAAAATTGAGACATGGCTCATTGTAAAGAACTCTTGATGGGGAATAAAATATGTTAATGATGACGTCATCAGTTACGTAGTTCGGCCGCCATCTTGGAAAAACCGAAAAACCTACCACCTCCATATCTCCCAAAGTGCTGAATAGAAAAAATTGAGATGTGACTCATTGTAAAGAACTCTCCATGGGGAATAAAATATGTTAATGATGACGTCATAGGTAACGTGGTTCGGCCGCCATCTTGGAAAAACCGAAAAACGTTGCACCTCCATATCTCCAAAAATGCTCAATATAAAAAATTGAGACATGGCTCATTGTAAAGAACTCTCCATGGGGAATAAAATATGTTCATGATGACATCATCGGTCACGTGGTTCGGCCGCCATATTTGTCCTAAATGGTCGATAAAAAAGTAAATTCCGGCAAGTCCTCGGTCTCTGACCGATTTTTCATCTGTCTGTCTGTCTGTTTGCAGCACTGCGTCTACACCGTTGCACGTAGAATCGCCAAACTTTGCACCACTATATCTCCAAAAGTGCTGAACAGAAAATATTGAGACATGGCTCATTGTAAAGAACTCTCCATGGGGAATAAAATATGTTAATGATGACGTCATCAGTCACGTGGTCGGCCACCATCTTGGAAAAACGGCAAAACTTTGCACCACTATATCTCCAAAAGTGCTGAATAGAAAAAATTGAGACATGGCTCATTGCAAAGAACTCTCCATGGGGAATAAAATATGTTAATGATGACGTCATCGGTCACGTGGTTCGGCCGCCATCTTGGAAAAAACGAAAAACTTTGCACCTCCATATCCCCGAAAGTGCTGAATAGAAAAAATTGAGACATGGCTCATTGTAAAGAACTCTCCATGGGGAATCAAATATGTTCATCATGACGTCATTGGTCACGTGGTTCGGCTGCTATATTTGTCCTAAATGGCCAATAAAAAAGTACATTCCGGCAAGTCCTCGGTCTCTGACCGATTTTTCATCTGTTTGTCTGTCTGTTTGCAGCACTGCGTCTACACCGTTGCACGGAGAATCGCCAAACTTTGCACACATATTCGTCTTGCCCTGGAATAGACTGTGCCTAATTGATGACGTCATCGGTGACGTGGTTCGGCCGCCATCTTGGAAAAACCGAAAAACTTTGCACCTCTATATCTCTGAAAGTACTGTACAGATAAAATTGAGACATGGCTCATTGTAAAGAACTCTCCATGGGGAATAAAATATGTTAATGATGACGTCATATGTCACGTGGTCGGCCGCCATCTTGGAAAAACGGCAAAACTTTGCACCACTATATCTCCAAAAGTGCTGAACAGAAAAAATTGAGACATGGCTCATTGTAAAGAACTCTCCATGGGGAATAAAATATGTTAATGATGACGTCATCAGTCACGTGGTCGGCCGCCATCTTGGAAAAACCGAAAAAATTAGCACCTCCATATCTCCAAAAGTGCTGAACAGAAAAAATTGAGACATGACTCATTGTAAAGAACACCCCATGGGGAATAAAATATGTTAATGATGACGTCATCAGTCACGTGGTCGGCTGCCATCTTGGAAAAACGGCAAAACTTTGCACCACTATATCTCCAAAAGTGCAGAATGGAAAAAATTGAGAGATGGCTCATTGTAAAGAACTCTCCATGGGGAATAAAATATGTTAATGATGACGTCATGTATCACGTAGTTCGGCCGCCATATTTGTTCGAAATGGCCGATAAAAAAGTACATTCCGGCAAGTCCTCGGTCTCTGACCGATTTTTCATTACTTGCCGGAAATTTTTTTCCGGCAAGTATGTTGATCTGTTCGTTTGTTACTTGCCGGAAATTTTTTTCCGGCAAGTATGTTGATCTGTTCGTTTGTTTGTCTGTCTGTCTGTTTGTCTGTCTGTTTGTCTGTCTGTTTGTCTGTTTGCAGCACTGCGTCTACACCGTTGCACGGAGAATCGCCAAACTTTGCACACATAATGGTCTTGCCCTCTAATATACTGTGCCTCAATGATGACGTCATCGGTGACGTGGTTCGGCCGCCATCTTGGAAAAACCGAATAAATTTGCACCTCTATATCTCCGAAAGTACTGAACAGAAAAAATTGAGACATGGCTCATTGGAAAGAACTCTCCATGCGGAATAAAATATGTAAATGATGACGTCATCAGTCACGTGGTTCGGTCGCCATCTTGGAAAAACGGCAAAAAGGTTGCGCCACTATATCTCCAAAAGTGCTGAACAGAAAAAATTGAGACATGGCTCATTGGAAAGAACTCTCCATGGGGAATAAAATATGTAAATGATGACGTCATCAGTCACGTGGTTCGGTCGCCATCTTGGAAAAACGGCAAAACGTTGCGCCACTATATCTCCAAAAGTGCTGAACAGAAAAAATTGAGACATGGCTCATTGGAAAGAACTCTCCATGGGGAATAAAATATGTTAATGATGCCATCATATGTCACGTGGTCGGCCGCCATCTTGGAAAAACGGCAAAACTTTGCACCACTATATCTCCAAAAGTGCTGAACAGAAATAATTGAGACATGGCTCATTGTAAAGAACTCTCCATGGGGAATAAAATATGTTAATGATGACGTCATCAGTCACGTGGTCGGCCGCCATCTTGGAAAAACGGCAAAACTTTGCACCACAAAATCTCCAAAAGTGCTGAACAGAAAAAATTGAGACATGGCTCATTGTAAAGAACTCTCCATGGGGAATAAAATATGTTAATGATGACGCCATCGGTCACGTGGTTCGGCCGCCATCTTGGAAAAATGGGAAAACTTTGCACCACTATATCTCCAAAAGTGCAGAATGGAAAAAATTGCGACATGGCTCATTGTAAAGAACTCTCAATGGGGAATAAAATATGTTAATGATGACGTCATATGTCACGTGGTTCGGCCGCCATCTTGGAAAAACCGAAAAATTGTGCACCTCCATATCTCTGAAAGTGCTGAATAGAAAAAATTGAGACATGGCTCATTGTAAAGAACTCTCCATGGGGAATAAAATATGTTAATGATGACATCATAGGTCACGTGGTTCGGCTGCCATCTTGGAAAAACCGAAAAACGTAGCACCTCCATATCTCCAAAAGTGCTGAATAGAAAAAGTTGAGACATGGCTCTTTGTAAAGAACTCTCCATGGGGAATAATATATGTTAATGATGACGTCATCTATCACGTGGTTCGGACGCCATATTTGTCTTAAATGGCCGATAAAAGAGTACATTCCGGCAAGTCCTCGGTCTCTGACCGATTTTTCATCTGTTTGTCTGTTTGTCTGTCTGTTTGTCTGTTTGCAGCACTGCGTCTACACCGTTGCACGGAGAATCGCCAAACTTTGCACACATAATGGTCTTGCCCTCTAATATACTGTGCCCCAATGATGACGTCATCGGTGACGTGGTTCGGCCGCCATCTTGGAAAAACCGAATAAATTTGCACCTCTATATCTCCGAAAGTACTGAACAGAAAAAATTGAGACATGGCTCATTGTAAAGAACTCTCCATGGGGAATAAAATATGTAAATGATGACGTCATCAGTCACGTGGTTCGGTCGCCATCTTGGAAAAACGGCAAATCGTTGCGCCACTATATCTCCAAAAGTGCTGAACAGAAAAAATTGAGACATGGCTCATTGGAAAGAACTCTCCATGGGGAATAAAATATGTTAATGATGACGTCATATGTCACGTGGTCGGCCGCCATCTTGGAAAAACGGCAAAACTTTGCACCACTATATCTCCAAAAGTGCTGAACAGAAATAATTGAGACATGGCTCATTGTAAAGAACTCTCCATGGGGAATAAAATATGTTAATGATGACGTCATCGGTCACCTGGTCGGCCGCCATCTTGGAAAAACGGCAAAACTTTGCACCACTATATCTCCAAAAGTGCTGAACAGAAAAAATTGAGACATGGCTCATTGTAAAGAACTCTCCATGGGGAATAAAATATGTTAATGATGATGTCATATGTAACGTGGTTCGGCCGCCATCTTGGAAAAACCGAAAAACTTAGCACCTCTATGTGTCCAAAAGTGCTGAATAGAAAAAATTGAGACATGCCTCATTGTAAAGAACTCTCCATGGGGAATAAAATATGTTAATGATGACGTCATCGGTCACGTGGTTCGGCCGCCATATTTGTCCTAAATGGCGGATAAAAAAGTACATTCCGGCAAGTCCTCGGTCTCTGACCGATTTTTCATTACTTGCCGGAAAAATTTTCCGGCAAGTATGTTGATCTGTTCGTTTGTTTGTCTGTCTGTCTGTTTGTCTGTCTGTTTGTCTGTCTGTTTGTCTGTTTGCAGCACTGCGTCTACACCGTTGCACGGAGAATCGCCAAACTTTGCACACATAATGGTCTTGCCCTCTAATATACTGTGCCTCAATGATGACGTCATCAGTGACGTGGTTCGGCCGCCATCTTGGAAAAACCGAATAAATTTGCACCTCTATATCTCCGAAAGTACTGAACAGAAAAAATTGAGACATGGCTCATTGTAAAGAACTCTCCATGGGGAATAAAATATGTTAATGATGACGTCATATGTCACGTGGTCGGCCGCCATCTTGGAAAAACGGCAAAAATTTGCACCACTATATCTCCAAAAGTGCTGAACAGAAAAAATTGAGACATGGCTCATTGTAAAGAACTCTCCATGGGGAATAAAATATGTAAATGATGACGTCATCAGTCACGTGGTTCGGGCGCCATCTTGGAAAAACGGCAAAACGTTGCGCCACTATATCTCCAAAAGTGCTGAACAGAAAAAATTGAGACATGGCTCATTGTAAAGAACTCTCCATGGGGAATAAAATATGTTAATGATGACGTCATATGTCACGTGGTCGGCCGCCATCTTGGAAAAACCGAAAAATTTTGCACCTCCATATCTCTGAATGTGCTGAATAGAAAAAATTGAGACATGGCTCATTGTAAAGAACTCTCCATGGGGAATAAAATATGTTAATGATGATGCCATCGGTCACGTGGTTCGGCCGCCATCTTGGAAAAACGGCAAAAACTTTGCACCACTATATCTCCAAAAGTGCAGAATGGAAAAAATTGAGACATGGCTCATTGTAAAGAACTCTCCATGGGGAATAAAATATGTTAATGATGACGTCATCAGTCACGTGGTTCGGCCGCCATATTTGTCCTAAATGGCCGATAAAAAAGTACATTCCGGCAAGTCCTCGGTCTCTGACCGATTTTTCATTACTTGCCGGAAAATATTCCGGCAAGTATGTTGATCTGTTCGTTTGTTTGTCTGTTTGTCTGTTTGTCTGTTTGCAGCACTACGTCTACACCGTTGCACGTAGAATCGCCAAACTTGGCACACATATTGGTCTTGCCCTCTAATATACTGTGCCCAAATGATGACGTCATCGGTGACGTGGTTCGGCCGCCATCTTGGAAAAACCGAAAAACTTTGCACCTCCATATCTCTGAAAGTACTGAATAGAAAAAATTGAGACATGGCTCATTGTAAAGAACTCTTGATGGGGAATAAAATATGTTAATGATGACGTCATCAGTTACGTAGTTCGGCCGCCATCTTGGAAAAACCGAAAAACCTACCACCTCCATATCTCCCAAAGTGCTGAATAGAAAAAATTGAGATGTGACTCATTGTAAAGAACTCTCCATGGGGAATAAAATATGTTAATGATGACGTCATAGGTAACGTGGTTCGGCCGCCATCTTGGAAAAACCGAAAAACGTTGCACCTCCATATCTCCAAAAATGCTCAATATAAAAAATTGAGACATGGCTCATTGTAAAGAACTCTCCATGGGGAATAAAATATGTTCATGATGACATCATCGGTCACGTGGTTCGGCCGCCATATTTGTCCTAAATGGTCGATAAAAAAGTAAATTCCGGCAAGTCCTCGGTCTCTGACCGATTTTTCATCTGTCTGTCTGTCTGTTTGCAGCACTGCGTCTACACCGTTGCACGTAGAATCGCCAAACTTTGCACCACTATATCTCCAAAAGTGCTGAACAGAAAATATTGAGACATGGCTCATTGTAAAGAACTCTCCATGGGGAATAAAATATGTTAATGATGACGTCATCAGTCACGTGGTCGGCCACCATCTTGGAAAAACGGCAAAACTTTGCACCACTATATCTCCAAAAGTGCTGAATAGAAAAAATTGAGACATGGCTCATTGCAAAGAACTCTCCATGGGGAATAAAATATGTTAATGATGACGTCATCGGTCACGTGGTTCGGCCGCCATCTTGGAAAAAACGAAAAACTTTGCACCTCCATATCCCCGAAAGTGCTGAATAGAAAAAATTGAGACATGGCTCATTGTAAAGAACTCTCCATGGGGAATCAAATATGTTCATCATGACGTCATTGGTCACGTGGTTCGGCTGCTATATTTGTCCTAAATGGCCAATAAAAAAGTACATTCCGGCAAGTCCTCGGTCTCTGACCGATTTTTCATCTGTTTGTCTGTCTGTTTGCAGCACTGCGTCTACACCGTTGCACGGAGAATCGCCAAACTTTGCACACATATTCGTCTTGCCCTGGAATAGACTGTGCCTAATTGATGACGTCATCGGTGACGTGGTTCGGCCGCCATCTTGGAAAAACCGAAAAACTTTGCACCTCTATATCTCTGAAAGTACTGTACAGATAAAATTGAGACATGGCTCATTGTAAAGAACTCTCCATGGGGAATAAAATATGTTAATGATGACGTCATATGTCACGTGGTCGGCCGCCATCTTGGAAAAACGGCAAAACTTTGCACCACTATATCTCCAAAAGTGCTGAACAGAAAAAATTGAGACATGGCTCATTGTAAAGAACTCTCCATGGGGAATAAAATATGTTAATGATGACGTCATCAGTCACGTGGTCGGCCGCCATCTTGGAAAAACCGAAAAAATTAGCACCTCCATATCTCCAAAAGTGCTGAACAGAAAAAATTGAGACATGACTCATTGTAAAGAACACCCCATGGGGAATAAAATATGTTAATGATGACGTCATCAGTCACGTGGTCGGCTGCCATCTTGGAAAAACGGCAAAACTTTGCACCACTAAATCTCCAAAAGTGCTGAACAGAAAAAATTGAGACATGGCTCAATGTAAAGAACTCTCCATGGGGAATAAAATATGTTAATGATGATGTCATATGTCACGTGGTCGGCCGCCATCTTGGAAAAACGGCAAAACTTTGCACCACTATATCTCCAAAAGTGCTGAACAGAAAATATTGAGACATGGCTCATTGTAAAGAACTCTCCATGGGGAATAAAATATGTTAATGATGACGTCATCAGTCACGTGGTCGGCCACCATCTTGGAAAAACGGCAAAACTTTGCACCACTATATCTCCAAAAGTGCTGAATAGAAAAAATTGAGACATGGCTCATTGCAAAGAACTCTCCATGGGGAATAAAATATGTTAATGATGACGTCATCGGTCACGTGGTTCGGCCGCCATCTTGGAAAAAACGAAAAACTTTGCACCTCCATATCCCCGAAAGTGCTGAATAGAAAAAATTGAGACATGGCTCATTGTAAAGAACTCTCCATGGGGAATCAAATATGTTCATCATGACGTCATTGGTCACGTGGTTCGGCTGCTATATTTGTCCTAAATGGCCAATAAAAAAGTACATTCCGGCAAGTCCTCGGTCTCTGACCGATTTTTCATTTGTTTGTCTATCTGTTTGTTTGTTTGTGAACAGGATATCTCAAAAAGTTGTGCATGGATTCGGACGAAATTTGGTGGAGAGGTTCGGTGTGTAAGAAGGCCCTCCTCACCTGCTATATTTGTATTTGTAATAATAAGATAGCGCAAGTCATAATTGGTTCACGAGTTATCAAACAGTGACCACTCTATTCGTCATGGGTGTGTGTCTGTTTGTCTGTCTGTCTGTCTGTCCGCAGCATAACTACCCGATGATATCATCCGATCTTGATGAAACTTGGGTGGGAGGTTGATATCATGATCTAGTTGTGTCCTGCTGAGAGTGGGCGGAGCGACGCCCGAAAAACATGTCTTTTTAGGGGGTAATCGAGTTCAAGCTACATCTTCTCCGAGGGAGTTGGTGGAATCTGACAGGGGTTTCGGTATTTGGTCAGGCCATTACGCCAATGTCATGTGTCTAGCCCCACAGAGCTCGATTTTACATTTTCGCCCCAACGTCGTCACAAGGTCACGAAATTTAGAAAAGTCGATTTTTGATGGTTTTATTACATTGTTCACTTCCTGATAGGGTGAAATGTCGTACATGATCTTATATTATCACATACATCATGAAATACAAATTTTACAACAAATTTCAGAATCTTTGATCTATGACCTTTGAAGGTCACAAAAGTCAAATTTTCAAAGTTGTCGGAATCGAACCGAATTTTCGGTATTGTGTAGCTAACTAACCTCATAACTGATTATACATTATTTTCTATCTCATTTCAAGGTCAGTAACCTTCGTTTTGACATTTCCGGGCCTGGCCTGTCTGGGCCTGTTTCGGTTATAGTCTGTCCTTTGTCATTGAATACCGCTCGCTCGTGAACCATCGTCGTCTCCTGACTTGTCAACATTTAATATGAAAAAAAATTTGTGAAGGAAAAGATTGAGTTGTTTTTATTAAGTATTGTGATTTGTGCACCCCCAAACCACCCAACCCACTCCCCTTTTTACATGCATAAGATGTTATGAAAATTACTGGAGTTTCCATAGAGACAATACTTTTGTAATGGTTCATGTATCACTAAAAACTTGTATTTCTTTCTTTTTCTGGTATCACTAACAACCTTGATTTACTTTTTCTTTCAGCTCATTGATGCCTTGGATGATGAGAGACATTTGCGAGTCAGAAATGGCAATTGTCGGAGACCTTGCAGGCCGATTTGGAGTCTGCCATTTTCTTGCAGAATGTGGAACCTTCTGGATTCTTTATATTTTATATCATATTTTGGGCATCTTTTAAATGTGCAAGATACTACCTACAATCATAGTATGCTGCTTTATCAATAAATGAAGTGCCATCATTGGCCTCTTGAGGACATATCCATTACTAAAGAAATTCCAGCGAGCATTATTTCGATCGACCTTCATATTCTGGCTGACGTGACAAAAACAAAGAAACTGGCTGACCTTTGTGAGAGAAAGCCACTGAGATGGGTATCGTCGCGTAATTTCTCATGACAGCCCATGTTGGTACCTGAGTATTCAGAGCCCACCTTTTGAGATTACGCAAACTTCCTGAGGTGTCCACCGATAAACAAAATATATTTATATTTCCAAGACAAAACTCAAAGAAGAATTACACATGCATTATAAATAAAAAATATTGTTTATGGATAACTGAGTATATATATATATATATATATATATATATATATATATATATATATATATATATATATATATATATATACACACAACTGAGGATGAAAATATGTTGAAGTTATTAAAATTGCGTTTTTTCAATGATAATGAACAGTGCTGTAATTTTATATGGTAAGTGTATCATGGCCTGTTCGGGGTAACCTTGTAACCCATTTTCACTGATTATTGGGTTACAATTACTACTACAAAAGAAAATGTACAATATAGCTATTTGTGGGATTTGATTTTATGTTACAATCGTGGGAATATCTTATAACATTGAATGGCATCAATGTTTTCATCACGCAGAAGATTCGCTCTTTCTGCTCAATAACAATTGCGATGGATTTATTTTGAGTTGGATACGGATTCAATATAATGTTGCTTGTTTTTTGCTGTAAAAAAAAAATGTTGGACAATTTGCAATCCAAAATGGATGCACATTACAGTTATTTTGTTAACCGAGCCGTCGATTGCTCTGTAACAGTGACCTCTGCATTTCAGGGATTAACTACAGTTTAATTGTCTGATAATACTGCCTATTATACTCAAGATCATGGAAATTGTGCCACATTAAAGGAAGTGGTTCATATTAAACTAACTTTTGGTATATTATTTTTGGAAGCTTTTCTTTATTAATAACTTCAAGAGCTCATCTGTAGTGTGACATTTACATGGCCACAATCCTGGGCTGCCTTCAGGTGACATGAGATTGAGAACTTCTGTCGAGCTGAAATATACCATGTGTATTTTCATTGTCACTGAAACAAGACGGAATTCAGATGGAAAATTGATGACTTGGAATGGAAAACTGAATCTGACACATAAACTAGAATGGAACTCTTCAATGTTGTGATGTTGACCGATTTTGCCTCCGCACACATTATTACATCATTATACATACTTGTACCAAGTTTGATTTTAATCCCCTTAGCTGTTCTCAGGTATCACATTTTTACCTGACATGACGTCTCACCTTTGATGCCGAAATCGAATCTGTTCATCTTTTCATCATAATATATACTTGTACCAAGTTTGGTCAAAATCCCATCACTGATTCACAAGTTAGTGTAACAGATTTTTTTTTTTACCTAATGGGACCTCTTGGCCCCATAATGTAATGCATTTATCTTTACATCATATAGACAGCAGTCATGTTCCAGGATATATGAATGAATTGAATGTAGATTGAACTTGAACGTAGAATCAGAATTGAACGTAGGATCATATTTCAAAATACATATTTGTACCAAGTTTGATTTAAATGCCTTCAGCTGTTGTGAGGTTATCACATTTTTACCTGGAATGCCCTCTGACCTCTTGATTGAATAATCCAATCAGTTCATCGTTGCATCATCGATACTTATACCAAGTTTGTTTAAAAATACCATCACTGGTTCACAAGTTGGCCCGGTAAGATAATATTTTTAGCTGCGACGAGCAGCTCTGTGAGAGGACCTTGTTGTTGTTCTTGTTGTTGGGGTGCCTTTTTGAATAGCGCATGTGCATACACTCGGACGTGCGTTGGTATAAGGTAAGAACATCACGGACTAAAATCGCGATTTGTTTGAAGAAACCAGAATAAATTTAGCAACAAAGACAACATGAATGTTTTCATATCAATCTCGTTTCACAGAACTTGACACAAATTAGGTGTAATTATTGAATAGCGCATGCGCATACACTCGGACGTGCGTTGGTATGAGGTAAGAACATCGCGGACTAAAATCGTGATTTGTTTGAAGAAACCAGAATAAATTTAGCAACAAAGACAACATGAATGTTTTCATATCAATCTCGTTTCACAGAACTTGACACAAATTAGGTGTAATTATTGAATAGCGCATGCGCGTACACTCGGACGTGCGTTGGTATGAGGTAAGAACATCGCGGACTAAAATCGCGATTTGTTTGAAGAAACCAGAATAAATTTAGCAACAAAGACAACATGAATGTTTTCATGTCAATCTCGTTTCACAGAACTTGACACAAATTAGGTCGCAAAACAAAGGACAAGACCAGAACTGAAAGACAAAAAGACGCTAGTGCATGCGTATAATTTAATGACTGGTCGAATTTGGTAGTGCATATTGCAACGGATATCCTCATGATTCTACACGTCGCAGCTGGTGACCACACAGTGGTCGTTTTTCTCTTGTTACTTAATGGGGTTGGGGGTGGGGGTAAATGTGGAGGACTTTGGTGGGAGGAAGGGGAAGAGACGGAGTATAAACTGGGGTGGGGCAGAAACGTGGTCGCACAGGTGAACCAGAGTTTAGGGGTCAGGATGGGAAGGGGTGGGTGGTGGGGTCTTGGAGGTTTTTGGATGGGGGAAGGTCAAAGTGTTGGGGTACATCTATTCTGCTACTCTGTCTGAACCTCCTTCCAGTATCGGCGCTTGCGCGTCTGCAATTCCGCACGCATTGTTTGGTACATCCGGGAAATACAGTCACGTGAAAAAGTAAGTACCACCCATGTAAAGTTTTGACTTTTTGAACATATATCAACATACAGCTATTTGATCTTCATTTCAACAATATTGATAGATAAAGGTGATATAATATAACAAATATCATGAAACATTTACATTTTATAGTCCATTGTATAATTTAAATAAACATAAATGCATATTTCGCATGTAGAAAAAGTTAAGTACACCCCTACATTTATCACTACTTCAAAAACCTAAAATTAGAATCAGGTGCACCAGCTCAGGTGCAAATGATTAGAACATCGTTATAGAGGATCTTGGAGGAACCTGTCTTATTTAAACCTCAGACATTTAGTTTGGTTTGCTCTTTGTTGTTGAAGCGTGCGGCATCACCATGCCTAGATCAAAAGAGCTCTCTGAGGCCTTCAGAAAGAAGGTTATAGATGCCTACGAGTCTGGGAAGGGATTTAAAAAGATCTCCAAACAATTTGAAATCAATCATTCGACTGTCTGGAAGATCATCTACAAGTGGAAAAGATTCCAAACAACTGCCAACTTGTTCAGGCCAGGCCGTCCCAGCAAGTTCAGCCCGAGAGCAGACCGAAAGATGCTGAAAGAAGTCTCTAAGAACCCCAGAATGTCATCACAGGACCTGCAGGTAGCTCTTGCCACTGTTGATGGCAAAGTGCACGAGTCTACCATTAGAAAGAGGCTGCACAAATTTGATCTACATGGGAGGTGTGCCAGGAGGAAACCTTTGCCGTCTAGAAAGAACATCAGGGCAAGACTAAAGTTTGCCAAAGAACACCTTGGCAAAGACCAGCATTTCTGGAACAATGTGCTCTGGACAGATGAGTCAAAGGTAGAGCTATTTGACCACAGTACCAGAAGACATGTTTGGCGAAAACTAAAGACAGCATTTGACCACAAGAACCCGATACCAACTGTAAAGCATGGTGGTGGAAATATTATGGTTTGGGGCAGCTTTGCTGCATCAGGGCCTGGGCAGCTCACCATCATGTGGGCATCATAGAATCCACTATGAATTCTTCATTGTACCAGAGGGTGCTTGAGGATAATGTGAGGCCATCTGTCGGGAAGTAGAAGCTCAAGCGAAGGTGGACCTTGCAACATGACAATGACCCTAAACATACCAGTAAATCCACGAAGGAATGGCTGAAAATAAAGAAATGGAGGGTTCTGGAATGGCCAAGTCAAAGCCCGGATCTAAATCCCATCGAGATGTTGTGGGGGGATTTGAAACGAGCTGTGCATGCAAGAAACCCCTCAAACATCGCACAGCTGAAAGAATTCTGCATGGAGGAGTGGGTAAAAATTTCTCCCAGTCGATGTCAGAGACTGGTAGACAGTTATAAGAAACGCCGACTTGAGGTTGTTTCTGCCAAAGGGGGCAATACCACCTAATTAGAGCCAAGGGTGTACTTACTTTTTCCACATGCGAAATTTGCATTTATGTTTATTTAAATTATACAATGGACTACAAAATGTAAATGTTTCATGATATTTGTTATATTATATCACCTTTATCTATCAATAATGTTGAAATGAAGATCAAATAGCTGTATGTTGAAATATGTTCAAAAAGTCAAAACTTTACATGGGGTGTACTTACTTTTTCACGTGACTGGAAATACAGGATTATTCA
Organism: Myxine glutinosa; assembly: GCF_964187855.1. Lineage (NCBI taxonomy): Eukaryota > Metazoa > Chordata > Myxini > Myxiniformes > Myxinidae > Myxine > Myxine glutinosa. Next base: position 39,135,676 of record NC_136264.1, on the reverse strand, counting down.
AGGCTGAATGATGTGGTGGGTTTGTGGGGGATTTTATCGTGCACAACTACCCTGGGGGAGTGAACATTCTTCATGGCAAATTTGAGCCCTGTGGGTCAAAAGGTGTGGCCAGCAAATGAAGCCCAACACACACACATACACATACACACACACACACACACACACACACACACACACACACACACACACATATCACATACACACACACATCTCGTTTTTTCATTTCTGTTCCTCACAATTCTATCTCTCTTTTATTCACAGACACACACACACACACACACACACACACACACACACACACACACTTAATTAATTGTACAGCATCGGTTGTTCCTAAACTTAAATAATTTAAAGGATTGTTGTAAATGATGTTAATTTCACAACATCCCATAATCAACTTTCTTTAAATTGTATACCTCAAAACATAGTTCCTCTACGAGTCTACCTAAAGCAAGAACCTTAACCTGTAAGCAACTGACTCGTTTCCCGACTGCATGGATCATCAGCTGGGCACCGTTCTTCCTCGAGGTTTCGATCCTTTCAGCCCAGGACCTCTCCAAATGGCGAATCCACAACCTCGATCATGGATCCACATCAATTGATGGTCAATCAGTAGATCCACAACCTCAGTTGTGTCCAGGCAGTCAGTCAACCTATCAATGCAACATCACTTATTCCAACTTTACTCGCAATAGGATTTAATGTATTATCATATATTTATAACTTTCCTTACACACTCGATAATATTATATTATCATTAAATCATGCACATCTTACCTTAAATACATCAATCTACCAACCAGCATGACCACAGCACCTACCTTTCGATCAAACTGCACTTCGAATGTTCAAACTGTCACCTATAACGGTTTTTTGCATGCTGCCATATCCCAGCAACCACTGATTCCTAGCAACATTGATTTGTAGCATATTTAATGATTATATTGTACTGTATTTACATAAAGATCTCATGAATAATATTTTTAATATTCGTATTGTATTTTACTAATTCGATTTGGTGCCTTTTTGTGATATTAAAGAAAACTTTTTAAAATCTACCAACTGTAGCTCCCTGCGCACGCATACGTCTGACTAGTTGTAATTTATTGACCAGTTCAGAGCTGTGTGTGGTTGCTCTTACAGTCCTTATTATTTCACCTGCAACTGTACCATAAAATAGCTTTTTGGGAATGTTGCTGTCTAAGAAAGGCATTCGGACAATGTGGAATGGAAATGCATCTCGTTTATCAAATAATTTGGTGTGAAATTTATTATTATGGATGTCAATTTGTAATTCCAAAAAGGAAACTGAAGTGGAAGTTTGGTTTTCCTTTTTAAATTCAAGTTCTTTTGGATATATATCATCATGAAGCTGCTCAAATATAAATCCATCATTAATTGCCAACAAATCATCAATGAACCTGAAGATGTTTCCACATCTTCGGGCAGTTGTTAATTTATTCCTGCACATGTTCTGGACCCAATCAAACTCGTACATGTGCAGAAACAAATTTGCAAAGAAAGGGGCTGGATCTGAACCCATGGGAGTAGTGTATATATGTTGCTTCTGGGACACTCATTTTCCCATTGACTTACATGTTAATTTTCCTCTTAACCTCATTGCCCATTAACACCTCTATTTTTCCCACCCTAATCTTTATGAACCTTTTGTCTATAGTACCTATCCTTAATGTTGTTCATTAGACCACTCAAACATTACAAATATTTGTTTTCCCTTATAGACCTATAATCCTTCTTTTACATATCATTTGGCAGATTATCTTTGACCCACTCAAACATTGACCCATTCACTTCCATGTTAATTTTCTCCTCACCTCTTTATGAACCTTTTAGCCTTTTGACACTCAAACAATGATTCCCCCTTGGTCTGATGGTACTCTTACTTTCAATGATCCCGAGTAGACCACTCAAACATTGATCCTACAAATATTTGTTTATGCGTGGGAAATAATTTTATTATCTTGCCACTCTCTTCACCATCTAATATATTAACAAAAAAGATGTTTGAGTTTGGTTCTTTATTAAGATATTTTAACTGAGCTAAGATAAAATGGTAAACCTCCCTCAATGTTCTTGTTTGAGTGCCTCCAGTGCCACATACCATTTTTAAATTAAAGTATATATTTTCCTGCCAACCATCAAAGTTTTCCGTCCACTCAAAAATATTTTCATCTTTTTTACCCAATTCACCGGTATTTAAATTAATTCTCTTATTTGTTTTGTAAATTTTTTTACCAGTTGACTTTTCAATGATACCTATTTGATATTTTTCACATTCGTTATGTTTACCATTTATATACCAAGGTTGATTACACCTCCACTCTTTAGTCTGGTTGGTACTTGGTTCTATCATTTATATAATAGTAAAAAGGCGGCGGTAGCCCGTTAAAATCCCTAACCCCCCTTTTTAACTTATCACTTATATACTTATATAACCATAAGGGAGACTATCAATTCCATTTTCTAAAATAAACCTCTTATCATCAAAAGCCCCCAATGCTTTCTTATTCACCTCTTCTGAATATAATTTATGTTTATAACTTCTTATTCCATTAATCTTTCTAAACTCTTCTTTCTTTGTTGTTAAACAGTTATAATAATCCTTAAAGTTTATTGTTTCTTTAATAACATTTTTCTTTACACCTTTTAACTTCTTATCAGTTTTTTCAACATTATTCACAATGTATTTATAAGCATAAGCCTTAGACCTCAATCCCACAAATTCACTCATGACATTTCCTCCTAATTCATCCTTAAACTTTCCAATCACCTTTTTATTTTTAGAAGAGAACAACTCACTCTCTGGACTGTAATTACTAGTGTCATAGATATTAATGTCCTTTTTCATGTCTGAATAAACATCATCAGTATTAATTTGTAAAATAAAACTATCTGTATCCATATAAAGTAGATTAACATCATTTTGATATTTATTCCTCAAGTTATTACAAAAGTAATCATACATTAATGACTTTGATAAATCAAGAATTGATGTTCCAATATAAATAGGTTTGTCCATTTCAATACTCTCTTTAATCAAATGGATCGCACAAAAGTTCTCAGTAAAGACCTCAGCTCTAGTAAAACTCGGTCTATTAATTGATTTTGATGCTTGTTTCCAAGATGTTGATAGTCTGATATTTTGTCTTTTCCTCACATTTTCCATGGTCTTACCAAAGACCGCATTATTCATCAATTTATAAAAGTCTTTCTCAAAATCTGTTTTTGACTCTGTTCTTCTTTGTGTATTAAAATCAATGTACCCCTTTAACCAATGACTTTGATTGAACTTTAGAACCCTATGAATCTTCTCTACTCTTAGACCTTTTGATAAATATTGTCGCAAATTTCTTTGGTGTAGAACATAATTTTTCTTGTTATATAATGTAGTAAGTAATTTTTCTGTTGATTCACCTATATTAAATGATTGTTGATAATCACTTAACCACTCCTTCTTTGGACTTTCCTTTTCACAAGCAAATGGGAGATCTTTGTGTAGGTTATGAAGTTCCTCTGGATATTTCAAATCGACCTCAAAATAATAACCAACCTTTGAATCATCCAATTCTTTTTGTGTAGAGATACATACATCTTGTAAAACCTTTTTGTAATCTTTTTCCTTTACCCATCGAAGTTTTCCATAAGGAAGAGCCTGAGACATTGCCCAGCCATACAGGTTGTTTGCATCATAATACATCAAGTAGGAGCTCTCTACCGATGGATCATAATTTGGAATGTACTTGTTATTTGCTTTAGCATATCTCTTTGAACAGACTTGTGAAATTCCTCCTCTCTTTGCCTTTTCAATCATCAAAAGCATATCAACATCGGTTATTAAATCCAAAGCTTGTTTTGTCATTTTCAACATCGCGCTCCAAGCCAATCCAGGAGCAGTGTAATAGTGAGCAGGATCCAATCCATATCCAGAATGACAGATTGTTCTGAAAGCCTCAAACACATCAGCCAACAAAAGCACATCAGTTTTGAGGTACAAATCGTGATACTCACCAAGATTCTTAATGTTATATTTTTTCCAAACATTTTGTGCGTGTACATAATCTTTATCAGATATATGACTATTATTTAATTTGTTATAGAAATTTTCTTTTAAAGGAAGTTGTGTTTCATTGAATCTCTCAAATGAGTCCATATAGTCATAGGGGTAAATTCCCTTTTGTGTTAGTAAATCTTTATCTGAAAAATACTCTGAAAGACATGGAAACTCTTTTAGATTTTGAACCAAGTTAGCCAATGGACTTGCCATGAATTTAAATGTATCAAGAAATCTGATATGAGTAATAGGAGATGTGTGAATTGTTTTTGTGAATGAAATGTATTTCTGATCCGTGTTTGGAATTGCTGAGATACTTCCAGAAGTCTTTGAGAGTTCCTTGATAAATAGATGTGTATCATAATGAGCGTTGTTATGAAGAAAAACAGGAATGAAAGAGGGGAGTTGATAATTAATATTACAACTTTGATGAGCCGGACCTCTATATTTACCAGTGAGATGACAATGGTCTCTAACCTTTAGACCTTTACCAATTTTCTTCTCACAAATATGACAGGCAGCCTTTGGCTGTCTAAATTCTCTTTTTTCTTTACTTGTTAAGGACATTGGTTTATTGGTTTCTCTCATTATCTTGGTTAATCGAACACAGTCTTTTTCTAGTCGTTTCACAAACTCCTCTGGGGTATTTGAGCCTCTATGCACCTCTAACTTGTTATATTCATCACCAACGGATGATTTGATATAATAACAAAAACCGCAAGGAGTATGTTTTTGATATTTATTTGTGTATGATTCTTTTGGATCTGAAGAAGCAGTATCAATTTTTTCTAAAATACTTTCAAAATCAGCATATATAACAAATGGATGTTTTATTGTTTTCTTTTCATCTTTGAATGTGATCTTTGAGCCTTTTTTAGGCATGTTGATTACCGTTGATTTATGTTCACCACAATAATTTGAATGTTTATCTAATCTTTCTTGTGTATGGAAGAAGTTAAGACAACGCATACAAATATATATTTTATTTGTTCTTTTACATACTTGTGGTTTTATTAATTTTGTAATATCTTTGATGTATGTATAATGTGAATTTTCGTCTGAATTAAAATATAGAAGATTAATATGAGTTTGTTTACAATTGTCAGAAAGCTTTAAAACCTGAATGTTGTTTGTTTCTGTTAGACCATAAACATTAACTGATAAATTATTCAACTTTTCAAATTTAGGAATATCATTTAAAGTCATCGGAAACTTTAGATCTTTCGTATTTAATGTATTCTCATATTTTTTATAATGAGATACTCTTTCATCATGAAAATGTAGAGGATGTAAGTGTGCTAGAATAGACCAGAGAAAACATTTATTGTCTTTATTTTTGATATTGATAACTGCTTTTCTATTTTTGATAACACTGGGTAAATCAATGTAAGAAGAAGCTTTTAGAGGATCTGATTTAAGAATATGAATGTCTATGTAAATAATTTTTCCTATATTGAATCCACTTCCTACGATTGAATTATCCACATCTTGCTCTTGTTTAATAAGTTCATCACAGACTCCTGATGTTTTAAAATATTGATATGAAGATATAAAGTGTGGCTCAGTTCTCATGTATGGTGTATCTATAACTCCTTCGTCCTTTGTCATTTCTAATTTTACTCCCATATAAAATTTAAGTGGTTTCATTTCTTTTAGTGTTTTTTCAATCAACGTTTCAACAGCAGGTTTAACTATTTCTAGAGCATCAACTATAGACTCTGGTTCAGGAGGTTTGAAGTTAAAGACTCTTATTTTAATATGTCTTTGAATGCACCATCAGAGTTTTTAGTTGTGATAAAATTTGATAAATGTTGATTTGTTTTAAGATGTATTTCGAAGCCTTTCTTGAGAATATTTTTATTACAGGCAGAACAGTGTTTTGTTTCCTTCTGAATAGGAGATAGTAGGTGAAGTAGATTAAATGTGTGTTTGTTAGTTTTAAGGTGTCTTTTGTATTGTTTATATTATTGTTCACAAACATCGCAATACGTTGCTTTGATCATATTTATATAGCAAAATTATACTTAAAGTAAAACACCTTTTTAGAGGCTTTTTTAAAGATGAAACTGTGCTTAAAGTAAAACACTTATAGAAGAAAGTGCATTTTTACAGGCTTTTTATATATGAAACTATACTTAAACTAAAACACTTTTTCACTCAGAATCATCTGAGTCATAACTATCACATGAATACTCAGAATCATACTCAGAGTCATCAATAAAGCTACTCTCATAACTATCATTTGAGCACAAACTATTAGCATCATAACTATCATCTGAGTTCAATGAAATACTATCATCACCATCGTCCGAGTTCAATGAAATACTATCATCACCATCGTCCGAGTTCATTGAAATACTATCATCACTATCGTCCGAGTTCAATAAAATAGTAAAATCTTCACTGCTGTAATGACTCATATTTAATTAGCAGGAAAAATATTCCCATCAATATCTATATACTTTCTTTCATTAACAGATTCAATCTCTACATTTTTAATATCAAAAGTTATCTTTAAATAATCTCTAACTATCATAGAACGAAATGACATTTCACCAGAAATATTAACATCATTCATTTTACTAAGATCTACACCCTTTGGATTATTAAAGTAAATACAAATTTCTCCACGAGTATTGTTGATGGTCTTATCATTCTTTTTCAAAGTATCGCGATCGATCACTTTTTCAAGCTTTGAATAAATTGCCAGGAGTAGAGGAGAAACTTTTGTTAGATTTACTTTAATGGATGTCTTTCCAGGTATAGTTAGAGCTCTTCCTTTAAATGAAATAGAGGGGTTCATGTTATTTTCCATAACTGGTTTTACCCAAAAATTTCCATATTTATCTTTGTTCAATTTAACATCTTTGACATATTTTTCTATATCTTTCACCGAAGTAGAGATTGATTGAAATTTGTCTTTTGTGCTTTGAAACATTGTATTTATTAATGAATAAACTTGCGTTTAGTTTAAGTAAAAATTTACCATATAAATATGATAAGTTCTGAAGGATATTTAGAATTTCCAGACTCTCCATATGATAAATTAGAGAATTGTCCGGCTTGTGATAGAATAGGGCTTAATAATGAGGGTTCATATAAACAATGTATTTTCTGTGATTTAATTTTAATTAATGATAATAAAAAATATTAAAATATATATAACTTTTAAATTAGAACCAAAAATGAATTACTTTACAAGATTAATAAGAGAGATGAATGTTAAGTATTGTGATGATAATACACCATTTCTTTCAAGGGAAGAGACTATTTGTATTGAGGAAATGTAAAAGGGTTTAATGATATTTATTATTCAAAATAATTTTAATGGAAATGTTAATACAAGATACTATATAAATAAAATAATGAATTATTTTGAAATTAAACCCGAACTCAGGATAAAATATAGAGTTTCTAAAATAGCTCAAAAAAAGTTAGATGACTTGTTTTCCAAATATATAAATGAATGATTTTTTACCCGTTTGGGAAAATAAGATAAAATTTAATAACCATAAAAACATTCCAAATTCATTGAGATGTCTAATAGTTGGTTCGAGCGGATGTGGAAAAACCTGTTTACTTTTAAAGATGCTCCTTGGTCCTAATTTTTTAGATTATGATAATTTAATAATTTTTACAAAGTCTAGTTTTCAACCCGAGTATCAACTACTCTCACAGGGTTTTAATGCAGGTCTTAAAAAGGAAGACATTATCGGTTTATTTAAACTTCAAAACAAACTAAATGATTATAATATTGAAGATATAATACAATTATTTTGTGATACACAGAAATCAAAATCGAAACCAAAACCCATAACTTGTATTCTCAGTGATAATACAGATGATATACCTTCACCTCAAGATTTAGATAAATCAAAAAAGAACCTCGTCATCTTTGATGATTGTGTTAATGAGAGAAACCAAACAGTAATGGACAGCTACTATACAAGAGGGAGACATTCTTCTTGTAATTGTATTTATCTTAGTCAGTCATATTTTCAACTCCCTCGACGCTCAATAAGAAACAATGCCAATACTTTTATTTTATTTAAGTTAAATTCAATAGATGTAAATAATTTTTGGAGAGATAATTGCTCTACGTTATGTAGTAAAAAAGAATTTGAAAATTATATGAAACACACGATTGGAAAATATAAATATATTGTTGTGAAACAAGATGAGATATTAAAGGATGTATTTTTATTTTAAACATAATTACATATATAAATGATAACTATTATTATTAATCTTGTGGGTAAATCTGCTTCAGGAAAGAACTTTCATAAATCTAAACTCTTGAATAGTAAAAATGAAAAGATTGTAAGTTTTTTTTAAAAACACCCTATGATTCGTTTTGTGAGTACTACAACCAGAGCAAAGCGACCAGGAGAAGTAGAAGGGAAAGATTATTACTACATTTCAATGGAGGAACATATGCGATTGAGGAACGAAGGTCAAATATTTGAGGAGGTCTCTCTTGGTTCTACAAAATATTCACATTGTAAGAGTGAGTTAAATAAAGTAAAATCTAATGGTCTTGGGATTTTAGAAACTAATCCTGAAGGAATGAGACAAATTATTAAACAATTGTGTGGCGATGGAGTTAAGATTTTATCATTCGGTTTTGATATCGATGAGGAGACTCAACGCAAACGTATGAAAAGCAGAGATACAAGTATTAGTGAAGAAGAAATAACAACTCGTATTAATACCAATAAAGAATTTGATGAAATATTTAAAGAAAAGGATTTATTTCAACACATTTACTATAATGATGAAGAAAAGGAAAATTTTCCCATTGACCTTTACAATTCATTAAATGATATTTTTCAATACTAAATGAATGCCGAAGAAAGAGCAAGAAAGTTTAAGGAACATCAACAATTAGTTTAAAAAGTTGTTAAACAACAGGAAGGGATAAAGAAGAAACGGAGACAAAAACTGACTGGCGAAGAAGTCTTTGAAAGAAAACAAGAGAAATTCTTTAAACCACTTTTGAAAACTCAACACTCACCTACAGTTCCCACAGTAGAATTTACTCCAAAAAAACTTCAAATGATCAAAGATTTTAGTCAAATGACAGAGCAAGAACTTGGAGAATTACAATATGATGATGAAGGATTATTTCGGAAACTTGAGGAGGTAAATCAACCACCTAATTATGTTGTGGAAGCTCTTCAAAACAATGAATATTCGGCGGGTTCAAAAACCAGAGCAGGTCTCATTCCAACAGAAGAACCAGCACAGTTCCATCTTATGAAAGAAAAGTTATTGATATTTAATGATAAATTGGTGTTCTTAAGTTCTGCTCAACCAAATGTTGAATTAACTCCAAGATTAATGTTTCTTCGAACAAACTCCGGATTCAGCGGTTCAAAATATTTTGAGGAACCACTTGATATGGAAAGAGAGGAAGATAGGGTATATATTGATTTACTAAATGCACTTGATTATAGAGTTTCTGTTGCTGGTAAAAGTAAGAAGAATGAGAAGGAGAAACATATTATTGATGCTTTAAGTAAGCTTGGTTCGGGTGTTAGCTTTCTTCCAAATGACCCATCACAATTAGTTAATAGGTTATTATTGTTGTTAGGTAGTAAGAAGGCTGGAAACAACAATTGTTTTAATGAAGCATCCGCCATTTTAGATCAGTTGATGAATATGAAAATAATTAATAAATGTCAATACAAAGATATTTTATTAGATATTAAATAAGATGAGAAGCACAATTCTTAGTTTTAATTTCACAACGAGTGATTACACAGCTTCATTCCCTTACCCACTACAACTTAACCCCCTTGTCTCATATGAGGCTTCTTTATTGTCGATGGAAACATATAATACACTTTTTAATATCACAGAGAAAAACAACAAGTTTAGTTATAATCCAGGAAGTGAATATAAAACTATAACCGTTTCACCCGGAGCTTACGAGATTTCTCAAATATCTTCTGAAGTCTCTCGCCTTATGAAAGAAAAAGGTGATGAACCAAAAAATATGGTAATAGATATTCAAAAACACACTTCAAAATCAACTATTCAACTTAAAAATAATTATAAAGTTGATTTCACGATTGAAAATTCGTTTAGAGAGCTATTGGGTTTCTCTTCAAAAAAGATTGAAAATAACGGGACGTTTTATAGTGATAATGTTATCCAAATATCCTCCGGTATAAATTCAGTATTAATTCATTGTGATTTGATTGATGGTGCTTATAACGATGGAATAAGAACAAATACAATATTTTCATTCAGTGCATACTCAACCCCGATTGGTTATAAATTTAATATGGAACCAAAAAATCTTGTCTATTTACCTGTGTCAAGAAAAACCATATACAGAGTAAATTTTAGGATAACCGACCAAGATAATCGTATGATATCCTTTAATGATGAAATTATATCCATCAGAATTCACCTACGTGAAGTTTTTCAATAAATAAATAATGGTTATTGTGAGAAAACACGAGTTGGGAAAATATAAAATAATTACAGGGGAGGGCATGTACCTTTCACCATACTATAAGGGTGAAGGTATGTTTCTTGGGAGAGGATACTATAAACCTAAGAGACAACGAGGTGTACGTCATCAATTTCGAAATAAAGGAGATGGGATAATTGATACTCTAATGGGTATTGGTTCAACCATCCTTAAACATAAAGACCTAATTGGTTCAACTGCTTCTGCCGTGGGTTCAGTTGCGGGTGCTATAAAGAGTACAAAAGATGCTCAAAAGGAGTCTCATAAATTACAAGCAATCAAAGAAATAAAAAAAGGTAAAACTCAACTATCTTCACAAGAATGACAAAAAATCATTAAAATACTTGGGTCAGGGTTTCAACAATTTTAATGCTATATAAATACAAGTATGGAAGCAATTGATAGTATCTATGATTTGGATGATACGATTATCATTTCAAACTCCACTAAAAAGGAGGACTATTTCAAGGTAAATGCTATAACAGGAACAGACTGGAATTCAAATGGAACAAAAAGTATTGAAATAAATAATCAACAAACTTACTTGAATATAGCTGATAGTTTCTTGATGTGTAAATTTAAATTCACAAAGGCTGCGAATAATACTAATGCTACACTCGTAAATGATTTCTTCTGGAAAATGTTTGATAGTGTCCGCCTGTATATTGGAACACAAGAGGTTGAAGCGGTTGATTATGTCTCTGCTACATCTGAAATGATGAAATTTACACTATATTCGTTTAGTGATAGAATGGGTAAGGGAGCTGTTGAAGGTTTTATTCCTGATATGTCAACGGGTACAAACGCAGACCCTGGTTATAGTCAAAGGAAGTCAATGTATAATGATGATACAAAAGCAGAGAATAGTTTTACCGTAGCAGTACCTCTGAAAGGTATATTTGGATTTTGTGATTATGACAAAGTTTTGTATGGTCTTAAAATTAGATTTCAACTACAAAGGAATGATAATGTAAATAGGTTGCTTTTTGAGGTTGAAAATGCTTTTGGAGACAACAATAAATTTGTTATTAATGATTTGTGTTGGTATATCAGTGAATATACTCCTAATCTTAAAACGGAAGAGATGTTAAATAGAAGACTTAACTCAAAGAAACCGCTAAATGTATCATACCTTAAAAGAAGATGTCAACACGTTAAACTGGAACACACTACCTACACTTGGAATTTGGGTGTTCTTCAAGGAAAGCCACGATACCTCTGGCTCATTTTTTAAAAACCAGATGGAGAGGACGGTACTAATAAGAATAATGCGCTGAGTGATAATGCTAAGGTGAAACAACTTCGGGTTTCTCTTGATGGCACATTTTATCCGCGAGATAGATTGGAAATTGATTGGGAAAAAAATGATTATGCGGAAGCCTACAAGTCCTACCAAAAGGCGTGTGAAAGTAATGGTAATAATGATCCTATTTTGGATATGGTTGCATTTCAAAAACTTTATACAATCTACGCAATTGACCTGAGTTCTCAAAAGGAAACTATAAAGTCTAATCGAGTGGATACTTCTCTATACATTGAAAGAGGGGAGAGTGAAGAGGTTAATGCATATTGTTTGCTTTTGGAGGAAACAGAATTACAGATTAATACAGATAATGGTGTTATGATTAATATCACATAGGTTTTTTCTCATAAATAAATGGTTGGGGTGTATGTTAATCAAATCAATCTTAATAAATTAACATCTTGTATTCAAAATCAAAAGTCTTGTATTATTAATGTTAATACAATTCAAAGAAAAGGAGCAGTAAGAATTGATGTTTTACTCACAAGAGAGCAGGGGAAAACACTAAATGATGTTGGATCACTTAAAATTAAAATGACGAAACCTATGTTAAAGAAATATTCAATAGACGAGTCAAGAGGAGGATTTCTCCCATTTCTAATTCCTTTATTTGCTGGTTTAAGTGCGGCGGGAGCATTGACTGGTGGTATTTCAGCAGCGGTAAAAACTGCTAACGAAAGGAAGGCACAACTAAAAGCTCAAAAAGAATTGGAAAGACATAACAAGGAGTTGGAGAAACAAATTAGTGGAAGTGGTGTAATTGTAGATTTTGCTCAAAAACTTGAAAGTCTACCTGATAAAGCTAGATTGTTGGTTGGAGATATGCTTTCCTCTATCGCTCAAGCGGGTGTTAAACTAACTAAATGGGGTAATGGATTGTATCTTTCTCATAAATAAATGGATAAATGGTTTAAACAATTTGGAAAGAATACAATGTCAAATATAGAACGAGCTAAGTATTGTAAAACACTAAAAATTGATAATGTGGTTATTTGTATGAGAGATGAATTAATACATATAAATAAGAATACAAAGAATATTATTATGAATTTAGACACACAGAATGGTTCTCATTGGGTTTGTATTCATAATAGTCAGGATAAATATTATTTTGATAGTTATGGTATGCCACCACCTGTTGAAGTAATACAATTCTTACAGAATGGTGTTTATCAAACATTCCAAGTTCAAGAAATTAATTCTAAATGTTGTGGTCAATTATGTTTATATGTATTATTTCAACTCAACAATAATGAAAATTTTTATGATATCATTTTTAATCTAATATAAATGACTTATGTTGGAAAAGATGGTTCTATCTTTGGAAAATCCTCTCAGGATATTGATTTATCAAATTATTATACAAAGTAATTTATACATACGATTACATAATACGATAAATTATACGATTACATATACAAATTATTATCAAATTATGCCTCAACTCTGTGTTTGCCTCAAAATCTTGTGTCCCAAACCCATCTCTCTCTGTTCCCACCTTTCCCAGTCGAACCCAACTGCTCCTGGACTCTGTGTCCTTCTCTCCTGACAAGGTGGAGAAGTTTTTATCAAACCTCGACTCTGATTCTGCAACTGGCCCAGATTGTTTGCAGCGTTCATATGTTTTATTCCTCTCCCACTTCCCCCCAAGTCCTCCCGATGTCCCTGCTCTCAAATGTTGTGTTTGTGTCCTTCCCCCTCTCTCCCCATCTTGTCTGCCGCTCCCCTTGTTTTTTTGTGTTTTGTGTGTCGGTTTGTCTTTTTTGTGATTATTGTTAGCTCTTTCACGAGCCTCGATCTTGTATTAAAAAAAAAAAAAAAAAAAAAAAAAAGGCACAGGCTGAACGACAAAAATATAGTGTAAGTAAAAATATTAATATGAAGAATACTTATAAATTAATCAATTATCCAAACCCTACAGATGCGAATGACTTAATTCGATTTAGTGATTTATCACAATATATATTTTTAAAGAAAACAGCACGTTTTGTTAAACAAGTAAAATTTACAACCACAACACCTGGTTATACTGACCATACACCTTTCCTCATTGAATTTAACTACCTGCTTACAATTGAATTTTATAAAGAAGGACATATAGTTAATATGCGAATTAATAAATGGGGGTATGATATGCCTGATTTAGGGTATAATTGGTCTTTTTCAATAAACATAGAAGACCTACATGATTTGAATCAGTCTCGTAAAGAAGAATATTATCCACTTGGTGAGGATAAGGATTTATGTGGAAGTACAATTAATAAACAACAAATACATGGTTTTAAGAAAAGAAAAATATATGATAGTATAGCGATGGTTAGCATGACAAAGAAGGAAGGTAATGAGATAAGGATAGAAAGCCGAGGAATACAAACCGATTTGGTAGTGGGAAGATGGGGTGGTATTACCTGTCATAATATTAATCTCACATATATTTCTGATACATAAATGGCAGGAAGAAGACTACAAGAGAATTATAATTTTTGTATTCAAGGATACCTACAAGAAAAGGGTGCTCGGTATTACATACCTTATGATTTGGAGCATATACATGGGAATTTTGTCATAAAAAACTGGCCTTATACTGATATTGTTAAACCCACAAATAGAGACTTGTTTAAAATATTAAATAAAAAAGAACTTCTCAAAGTTATGAAATATAAAACTCTTTTAGAAACCGTCAACAAATCTTATTGGTATCCTATTATGAGAAAAATAATTATTGATACAAGAATATCTCAAAATCCAGATGAGTATATGTATAATATTCTTTGGGGTTCAAACTCAAGGGTAGCAAGGGATGAGGAAGGAGTTGAAGAAGAGAAGGAGGAAAGAGAGAAAAAGGAGAAGGAGGAAAGGGAGAAAAAGGAGAAGGAGGAAAGGGAGAAAAAGGAAAAGGAGGAAAGAGCGAAAAAGGAGGGGGAAAGGGAAAAAAAGAAAAAGGAGGAAAGGGAGAAAAAGGAGAAGGAGGAAAGGGAGAAAAAGGAGAGGGAGGAAAGGGAGAAGGAAGAGAGGGAGGAAAGGGAGAAAAGAGAGAAGGAGGAGAGGGAGCAAAGAGAGAGGGAGGAAAAATATAAAAAGATGGAAATCAGTGAGATTAATAAAATATTGAAGGTATTACAGCAAATAAATCAAACTCAACGCACTGAGGAGGAAAATAAAGAAATGAGAAGTCTAATGAAAATATTATTTTCAAGAATAACGACGTCAATGTCTTCAGTTTCAGGGAGGAGATTTAAACGAGAAAGTGGGGATAAAGAAGAAGAAGAAGGAAAAGATTATGTGGTTGATGATGTCGGTGTAATTGACTTTAGTTAGTTTTATTTGTAAATAAATGGAGGAGAGAGTGAAGGCATTCCTTAGGATTCTTTATGTTTTAAAAATAAAGATTGAAATGTATATGTTAAAAACCAAAAAGGTTTTGATACTCTGTCGGAATTTTTCTGATAAATAAATATGAGTTATTGTCTCAAATGTAAAAAGAAAACTAAATCTAAAAATATCTCTTATGTTAAAGCTAAAAATAATAGAGTTTATCAAAAAGGAATATGTCAAGTGTGTGGCTCTAAAAAGTGCCAATTCATCTCTCCTAAAAGAGGAGGAGACATACAAAAGTTTCTGTCAGGAAGTAAATTTACAACAACTGGAATTCCAGGGGAATTACACCTTCCAGGGTATTCTTTCTGTGGTCCAGGAACAAACCTGGATAAAAGATTAGATGAGGCTGACAATCCTAAACCTTTGTCTAAACCTTCAAATAGGGTTGACGAAGTGTGTATGAAGCATGATATTGCTTATGGGAAAACCACTACGTTGACTGAAAAACATAAAGCCGACAGGGAAATGTTGTATAATTTGTCTTTGATACAAAATCCAACGTTGAGAGAGAAAGTTGATAGGTTTATTGTGAGAAATTTGATAAATGCTAAATTGAAACTTGGTCTTGGTTATTCCTCAAAAAACTATTAGGCTCTAATGATGTCATCAAGACTGAGGAGCTTTTGGCTGAAGAATTACACAAACCTATAATCACAAAGTTTAAAAGAAGGAAGGTTTATTCCAAAGACACTGACCACATATGGTCTGCTGATTTAATCGAACTAAATAATGATAAGGGATACAGGTATGCTTTAACCGTTATTGATTTGAGGAGTAGATTTGCTTGGGTTGTTCCCTTAAAAAATAAAAAGGGTGATACTTTAATGTTAGCCTTCCAACAAATATTTAATAAAAGTCATAGAAAACCAAAGAAGTTATGGACTGATGAGGGAACAGAGTTCTATAACAAAATATTTATGAAATTTCTTAAGGGGGAGGATATTAAATTATACAGCACCTTTAATAAAGGAAAGGCAGTTGTTATTGAGCGTTTTAATCGTACTTTAAAAGAAAAATTATATAAAAAATTCACACAACTCGGTTCTCAACAATGGGTGTATTTAATCCAGAATATTGTTGATAATTACAATAATACAGTTCATTCATCAACAAAATCAAAACCATCAGAAACATTTACAAAATTAGAATATGAAAAGCAGATTAATTTGAGAACGCCCAAGTTCAAAGTTGGTGATATTGTAAGAATATACAAATGGAAAAGCCATTTTGAAAAAGGTTATACACAAAAATGGACTTGTAGCGGTTACCGCTGGATGCACACAATCGCCTTGCACCGGCCAGAACACGGCCAGACGCCCCTCTCCCGGGCATGCCCGGACTCACTGTTCCCGGGCACGCCCGAACCTCCCGGGCATGCCCGCTCTCGCCTTTCCAGGGCTCGCCCAGAGCGTCCGGGCATGCCCGCTATCGCCTTTCCAGGGCTCGCCCAGAGCGTCCGGGCATGCCCGCTATCGCCTTTCCAGGGCTCGCCCAGAGCGTCCGGGCATGCCCGCTATCGCCTTTCCAGGGCTCGCCCAGAGCGTCCGGGCATGCCCGCTATCGCCTTTCCAGGGCTCGCCCAGAGCATCCGGGCATGCCCGCTCTCGCCTTTCCGGTGCTTGTCCAGAGCGCCCGGGCATGCCCAGCCTCGACTTGCCAGGCCGCAGCCAAACACGCCCAGGCAGGTCCAGACTCGCCTTTCCAAGGCTCGCCCTTGACACCCGGGCATGCCCGGTATAGCTTTTGCCGGGCAAACTTCCCGACATAAATGTGTATATATATTGCTGCCCGATAAATGGGCTTTTGTCAGAATACCTGAGCTGTTTTGTTTTAATAAAGCAACTCGGACGAATTCCGTCTTTGGTCGCGTCACTTCTTTCGACTCGCGTTGGAGCACAGCTCCCTCACTGGTGACCTACCGACATGGATACGGCAGTGACTCTTAAACTGCCTACCTTCTGGGAGGCTCACGTGGCTGTTTGGTTCGCCCAGGCGGACTCCCAGTTCGCCCTGCGAGGCATCACCGCGGACGACACCCGCTTCCACCACGTCGTGGCAGCGCTCGGTTCCGCCACCGCGGCCCGCGCCCTGAGCCTCCTCGAGCATCCGCCCGCTGCCGACAAGTATGACGCGCTGAAGACGCTCCTCCTCGACGCTTTCGCCCTCTCACCGGCGGCACGCGCACGGCGCCTGCTCGACCTGCCCGAGCTCGGCGACACGCGCCCTTCCGAGCGCATGGACTATATGCTCTCGCTGCTCGGTGAGCACTCTCCGGATTTTCTGTTCCGCGAGTTGTTCCTTCGCCAGCTGCCTCACCCGGTACGCCTCGCCCTGGCTGGCACGTCGATCACCGATCCCCGCGCCCTCGCCAGGGAAGCCGATAAGATCTCCTCGGCGGGCCAACACATCGGCGCGGCTACCTGGAGCCTGCCGCCATCCGAGGCAACTCCCACGATGCCCGAGTACCCTGCGCGGTTGGAGGCCGAACTGCCGGTGAAACTGGCGGCCGCCACGCCGCACCGACCGCTTCCGACACGACGGCCGGGGCCTCCACCTGACCAGGCGTGGTGTTATTACCACGCCAGGTTCGGACACAAGGCTCGGACGTGCCGACCCCCGTGCACTTTCGGCAAGTCGGGAAACGGCCGGGCCGGCGTTCATTCCCAGCCATGAGCGCCGGCCACTCGGGCAACTTTCTTTTTATTCGGGACAAAGCGTCCGGGCGGCGTTTCCTTTGTGACACCGGCGCCCAACTGAGCGTCATACCCGCCTCCAAGCAGGACAGGCGGGACGCCGTTTGCGGCCCCTCTTTGGTCGCTGCTATTGGCTCGGCCATACGCACTTTCGGACCGCGCAACGTCACCCTCTGCTTCGGCAGCCAGCGCTTTCAGTGGACCTTTGTGACCGCCTGCGTCCCTATGGCTTTGCTGGGCGCCGACTTCCTCTGCGCGCACGGGCTGCTGGTCGACGTCAAACGTCGTCGCCTTATCAACGCCGAGACCTTCAGCTCCCTGGCGTGCACGATGAGCAGCTCCACGCCGATCGAACTGGCGTGCGCCCTCCCGACAGCGAACGAGTTCGCTCGCCTGCTCGCGGAATTCCCGGCCCTCACACGGCCGACGTTTTCGGCCGTCGCAGTGCGGCATGAGATCGAGCACCACATACCCACTACAGGCCCGCCGGTCTACGCCAGGGCCCGCCGCCTCGACCCGGCCAAGCTCGCCGTGGCAAAGGCCGAGTTCGACGCGTTGGAGCACCTCGGCATCGTGCGGCGCTCCAATAGCGCGTGGGCCTCACCACTGCACATCGTGCCAAAGCCGGGGGGCGGATGGCGCCCGTGTGGCGACTACCGCCGCCTCAACGACGCTACCACCCCCGACAGGTACCCGATCCCGCACATCAAGGACTTTTCCGCCCGTTTGGCGGGACGGGTCATATTTTCCAAAATTGACCTGATACGGGGATACCACCAGGTACCTGTCCGGGCGGCTGACGTCCCGAAGACGGCCGTCATCACGCCGTTCGGCCTGTTCGAATTTTTGAGGATGCCGTTTGGCCTCAAGAACGCGGCCCAGGCGTTCCAGCGCTTAATGGACGGCGTGCTGCGCGACCTGCCATTTCTTTTCGTCTATCTGGACGACATCCTCGTCGCCAGCATGTCCCGTGCCGAGCACCTCCTCCACCTCCGAACACTGTTCGGTCGCCTCAGCGAGCACGGCTTAATTGTCAACCCGGCCAAATGCCACTTCGGCACGACGACCGTTGACTTCTTGGGCCACCGCATCACCAAGACCGGGGCCGTGCCACTGCCGACCAAGGTCGAGGCCATCACCACGTTCCCGCGTCCCCGTTCCATCAAGGCCCTACAAGAGTTCCTCGGCATGGTGAATTTTTATCACCGATTCGTGCCCCGCGCTGCTCAGCTCATGCGGCCCCTTTACGAGGCCCTCCGGGGCAAGCCGGCCAAGCATGACATCGTTTGGTCCGCGGCCATGGACGCGGCCTTCGCGAGCGCAAAACGGGCCCTCACCGACGCAACGCTGCTGGCTCACCCGGTGCTCAATGCGCCCATCGCCCTCACTACGGACGCCTCCAACTACGCGGTGGGCGCCGTCCATGAACAATGGGTGGACGGGGTTTGGCAGCCACTCGCTTTTTTCAGCCGGCAGCTCCGGCCGAACGAGTTAAAATACAGCACGTTCGACCGCGAGCTGCTCGGTCTATTCCTGGCCGTTCGCCATTTCCGACACCTCCTGGAGGGCCGCCCGTTCACGGCTTTCGTCGACCACAAGCCGTTGGTCTATGCAATGGCCAAAGTCACGGAGCCGTGGTCGGCCCGCCAGCAGCGCCACCTCTCCGCCGTGTCGGAATTCACCACGGACATCCGGCACGTCGCCGGCAAAGACAACGCTGTGGCCGACTGTCTTTCTCGGGCCAGCGCGAACGCGGTCCACCTCGGCGTCGACTTCGCGCTCATGGCGGCCGACCAGACCACCGACACCTCGGTGCAGGCCCTCCGGGCGGCGGACACGGGCCTCCGCCTGGCTGACATCCCCTTCACGGGCACCGTCCTGCTCTGCGACGTCTCCCAGGGCCAGCCTCGCCCCATCGTGCCCGTTTCCTGGCAGCGCCGCATCTTCGCCTCCATCCACGGCCTTTCTCACCCGGGCCGGAAAGCTTCTCAGAAGCTGGTGTCGGCCCGTTTCGTCTGGCACGGCCTTCGACGGAACGTCCGCGACTGGGCCAACGCCTGCACGGCCTGCAAGCGGGCCAAGGTCCACCGCCACACCCAGGCCCCGCTGGCACCTTTCACCGTGCCTGCACGGCGTTTCGACCACGTCCACGTGGACCTGGTGGGTCCCCTGCCCCCATCGCGGGGGTTCACCCACCTGCTCACCATGGTGGACAGGACCACCAGGTGGCCGGAGGCCGTGCCCCTCACCTCCACCACCACCACCGACGTGGCGCAGGCGTTCATCGCCACCTGGGTCGCGCGCTTCGGCGCACCGGCGGACATCTCGTCCGACCGCGGCCCACAGTTCACGTCCGAACTTTGGGGCGCGGTCGCCCGCTCGTTGGGGGTCACGCTGCACCGCACCACGGCCACCACCCCCAAGCCAACGGGTTGTGCGAGCGGTTTCACCGCTCCATGAAGGCCGCACTCATGGCCGGCCTTCAGGACGACGGTTGGACCGACCGGCTGCTGTGGGTCCTTTTGGGGCTCCGCACGGCCCCCAAGGAGGACCTCCGGGCATCCGCCGCCGAGCTCGTCTACGGCCAGCCGCTCCGCGTCCCGGGCGAGTTCGTGCCCGACGCTACCAGTCCCTGGTCCGCCGCACACCAGCTCTCGGACCTCCAGGAGGCCGCCCGCCGATTTGCCCCCGTGCCAACGTCCCGCCACGGTGGCCCCCAGTCCTACGTCCCCCCGGCGCTTCGCACAGCGGAGTACGTCTTTGTGCGTCATGACGCGCACCGGGGGCCACTCCGGCCGCCGTACGACGGGCCCTTCCGGGTCCTGCGACGGGGCGACAAGTCCTTTGTCGTCGACGTTGGCGGCCGGTCGGACCGGATCTCTGTGGACCGCCTCAAACCGGCGCACATGGACGTCGACCGACCACCACGGTTGGCCCTTCCTCCGCGGCGAGGCCGCCCCCCGTCCACAGTTCCCCCCGCTCGACCACCCACCACCACGTCGGACCCCTCCCCACGACCCTCCAGGGGTCGCTTCGGCCGGGTCATCCGGACCCCCCTTAAATTGACCCTGCCCGTGCAGGTCGATTCTGGAGGGGCGTGTGTAGCGGTTACCGCTGGATGCATACAATCGCCTTGCACCGGCCAGAACACGGCCAGACGCGCCTCTCCCTGGCATGCCCGGACTCACTGTTCCCGGGCACGCCCGAACCTCCCGGGCACACCCGCTCTCGCCTTTCCAGGGCTCGCCCAGAGCGTCCGGGCATGCCCGCTATCGCCTTTCCAGGGCTCGCCCAGAGTGTCCGGGCATGCCCGCTATCGCCTTTCCAGGGCTCGCCCAGAGCGTCCGGGCATGCCCGCTATCGCCTTTCCAGGGCTCGCCCAGCGCGTCCGGGCATGCCCGCTATCGCATTTCCAGGGCTCGCCCAGAGCGTCCGGGCATGCCCGCTCTTGCCTTTCCGGTACTTGTCCAGAGCGCCCGGGCACGCCCAGCCTCGACTTGCCAGGCCGCAGCCAAACACGCCCGGGCAGGTCCAGACTCGCCTTTCCAAGGCTCGCCCTTGACACCCGGGCATGCCCGGTATAGCTTTTGCCGGGCAAACTTCCCGACATAAATGTGTATATATATTGCTGCCCGATAAACGGGCTTTTGTCAGAATACCTGAGCTGTTTTGTTTTAATAAAGCAACTCGGACGAATTCCGTCTTTGGTCGCGTCACTTCTTTCGACTCGCGTTGGAGCGCAGCTCCCTCAGACTCGTGAATTATTTAAAATCATTGATGTAATGGATACAGTCCCTTGGACCTACAAATTATATGATTTAAATGGAGAAGAAATCTTGGGTTCATTTTACTCGCAAGAATTACAAAAAACACAAGTAAGCAGATTATACCCTTGAAAATAATTAATAAATAAATAAAATGTAATGGGGATACGTTTTTAAATCTGTGAACCCCAAACACAGAATCCCACAACTTTTTAGTTGGGGCTTAACTTTTGTGTGTGTATAATGGGGATACGTTTTTAAATCTGTGAACCCCAAACACAGAATCCCACAACTTTTCAGTTGGGGCTTAACTTTTGTGTGTGTATAATGGGGATATGTTCTTGAGATCTGTGAACCCCAAACACAGAATCCCTCAACTTTTCAGTTGGGGCTTAACTTTTGTGTGTGTATGTGTGAGTGAGTCATAATAATATACAAACCCTAACCCAACCCCATCCCTAACCCAACCCCATCCCTAACCCAACCCCATCCCTAACCCAACCCCATCCATAACCCAACCCCATCCCTAACCCAACCCCATCCCTAACCCAAACCCATCCCTAACCCAAACCCATCCCTAACCCAACCCCATCCCTAACCCAACCCCATCCCTAACCCAACCCCATCCCCAACCCAACCCCATCCCTAACCCAACTCATCCCTAACCCTCACATTCAAAATCCCAACCCTAACCCAATCCCATCCCTAACCCAACCCCAACCCTAACACTCACATTCAAAATCCCAACCCAACCCCATCCCTAACCCAACCCCATCCCTAACCCTCACATTCAAAATCCCACCCAAACCCTAACATAATCTTTTTTTTCTTCTTTTTTTTAAATACGTATTTCATTTATTTTTTTTCCTCTTCTTCCAATTCTGTCTTTCAAGGCTTTCAAGTTTGAAGAAGTAAAAATGGGAAGAAAGAATTTTCCAGCATTTTCTTCCTCGAACTTTCTTGATATTGCTTAAATCAAGCGTCATTAAACAAAGAACATTGTTCATTGCTTTAGAATCCAAAGAGTCTCCAAGATGGACCCCACAGGTAGAGTCTCCAAAATAAAACCAACTTTCCAAGTTCCCAAGGTATAACCACATTCCTGTTGAGCCTCCAAGATAGGTATCACATTCCGAGTCATCAAAACAAAACCCCCATTCCGAGTCTCCAAAAATATAACCATCTTTCCAAGTCCCCAAGGTAGAACCACAATTTTCAGAAATATTGGGGGTTTCCGTGATAAGTCTCACATAGTATAACTGCGGACCATCAGGGATAACTTCCCTTTCCCAATTTTTTAGGGTTTCTATGATGTGTCTCACATAGTATAACTGCGGACCATCAGGGAGAATTCCCGTTTCCCAATTTTTTAGGGTTTCTATGATGTGTCTCACATAGTATAACTGCGGACCATCAGGGAGAACTCTCCTTGCCCAATTTTTTAGGGTTTCTATGATGTGTCTCACATAGTATAACTGCGGACCATCAGGGAGAACTCTCCTTGCCCAATTTTTAGGGTTTCTATGATGTGTCTCACATAGTATAACTGCGGACCATCAGGGAGAATTCCCATTTCACAATTTTTTAGGGTTTCTATGATGTGTCTCACATAGTATAACTGCGGACCATCAGGGAGAACTCCCCTTTCCCAATTTTCAGAAATTTGTGGGTCTCCAATGTATGACTTGTATTGTGGCTCATCAAGGTAGAACTTGTTCAGTGGGTTTTGTTTTGATAACTCACAACAAGTATCATCATGGTAAAACTCTTTTTCAGGATTTTGTGGATCTCCAAGGTATAACTCTTTGGCTGGGTCATCAAGGTAGAACTCGTTCTGGGGGTCTTGGTTGTTCAAAATGTCTTCAAACAAAAAAATAACTTCATCCCAAGTTGTGTTAAAAGCAGAATTTTCATTTCGTATCTCAGATACAATTTCCTGTGAAAGAAAATAACAATGTATTAATTTAATACAATATTTTTATTTGTATAAATCAAGCTCTATGAATATTAAAATAAACTTTGTTAACTCTTACACGAGTCTCATCTAAAAAAAAAAAAAATTAAATTAAATAAATAAATAAATAAACAAACTTACCTCCATTGATAAGAGGTTCGAGTCCAGTTCATCAATCTGAAGGTTGAGTTCTGCACAGGTAGTAGGACTCCAAGGAATAGCAAAGTTATCCCATTCCATTTCGGCATAGTAGTCCATTCTCAAGTGAAGCAGAAAGCATGTTTGAAAAAGCCTGTGTGGTCGGTGCCTTTTATAAGAAGGGCTGGGTGTGTGTCATTTCCTGTGGAAATTCCCTGGGCAAACCTGGGCGTATCTTAACTGGAAATGATGTGATGGAAATTCCCTGAAAATGATGTAATGTATTACCTGGAAATGATACAATGCTGAAGAGTTTAAAAAGTGGGTGGGACTTAGCAAAAGTGGGCGTGGCTTAACAAAAAGCGGGCGGGCTTAGTAAAAAGTGGGCGTGGTTTACCAAAAAGTGGGCGGGGCTTACCCAAAAGTGGACGGAGCTTAACAAAAGGTGGGCAGAGCCTACCAAAAAGTGTGTGGCACTGGAGGCGCTCAATTGAGGGAGGTTTTTTTTTTTTGTTGTATCATTTTATCATTTTATCTCAGCTCAGTTAAAATATCTTAATAAAGAACCAAACTCAAACATCTTTTTTGTTAATATATTAGATGGTGAAGAGAGTGGCAAGAGAATTAAATTATTTCCCACGCATAAACAAATATTTGTAGGATCGATGTTTGAGTGGTCTACTCGGGATCATTGATAGTAAGAGTACCATCAGACCAAGGGGGAATCATTGTTTGAGTGTCAAAAGGCTAAAAGGTTTGTAAAGAGGTGAGAAGAAAATTAACATGGAAGTGAATGGGTCAATGTTTGAGTGGGTCAAAGATAATCTGCCAAATGATATGTAAAAGAAGGATTATAGGTCTATAAGGGAAAACAAATATTTGTAATGTTTGAGTGGTCTAATGAACAACATTAAGGATAGGTACTATAGACAAAAGGTTCATAAAGATTAGGGTGGGAGAAATAGAGGTGTTAATGGGCAATGAGGTTAAGAGGAAAATTAACATGTAAGTCAATGGGAAAATGAGAGTGTCCCAGAAGCAACATATATACACTACTCATGGGTATGCCCACTGTCTGCTGGAGTATCTTGTTGCCAAATGTAAAGAAACTGTTGTTTAGCAGAAATCGAATACTTTGACTCGGTCTTTGAGTTTACTTTTTGAAAAACTGCATGAATATTGATTATCCTTTACAGTGTGCTCTGTTTTGATATACATTAATGTATACTTTATTACGTCCTACAAATGCTTTATATATTGCTCTGTCCAATGCGGTTACCAGCTTGTCATGTGGAATGTTTGTGTACAATGTGGAAAAATCAACGGTTGAAAGACATTTTGCTTTACCCTTGTTATTAATGTTGTGGACACTGTCGATTACCGGTTTGGAATTGTCAATGATCCAGAATTTCTTAATACCAGAATAAAACTTCACTTTTTCATGGTAGTTTTTAAAGCATTTATAGATTAGTTTCATTGCCGCTGTAATACTGCCCGACAAAGGTTTCAAACTACATTCTCTACTTGCGATGATGAACCTCATCTTACAAGGGTGTTTGTGCATTTTTGGGATCCTGTAAATGAATGGTAATTTATGGTGTTTATCCGGAACTAGCAGTCTTCTCACCGTTGAGTGATTTGTATGGTGTTGTATCAAGTCTGTTTTGTTATCGTTACTTATTTTGTCGGTCTTTGAAATTCCCGTATATAAGCCCAATTCTTCCAAAAGTGTTTGAATGTAGAATGTTTTACATACAAATGCAATATTATTATTTGCTTTGTCAATTGGAACAATAACATATTGTGTTTGAAGCTGCCTTAAGCAATCACGTGTCTCTGGATTGTTTAAAATTGCCTTCGGATTATTGATTCGAACTTTTCTTTTCAAATCAACAACTCTCATTTTCACATGTTTCTCTACCTCCTCCAACCATAAAGCCATTTGTGTGTTTGATACTTTGTGTTCATCAATTTGTTCTTTCATCCATTCACCCAGTCCCATCATTGTAAGTTCCATTGCTTTATTCCAGTTTATTCTTTTATTAGCGCTGAGGAAGCGCCTCTAGCGAATGACTTCCAGCCAGTGTAACGCGAATTCCTGTCACAGGAATTCTGAGATCATATAAGTGTGACGTGGCAGTTCCTGATTGGTTCGTGTTGGGGAACCCCTTCTCGCTGCCGACGTGACGTAAATTCGCGCACGCGCACTGGTGAAGCTTACTCGATCTTACTCGATCCCATATTACATGTACTTTCATTGCATACAAATTATACTTCCTCCTAGAAATTCCATGCCCGAACCTCAGCGCAATCCAAGAGGATTCACTTGTTTTCTCTATAATTTGGTCCTTTTGTAAGTAATGCACGTAATCTTTTATCTTTCACTATTCTGAGATCACCTGTGATGACGTGTTTATGATGTGGATCTTTGAATGCGGAATGTTCACAATTACAATGATGTGGAGTTACAATTATTTACAATTACAGTTACAACAATTACAATTACAATCCACATGTCCACTTCTCCCTTCATTGACCTCCACACCCCTTCCGACCTCACTGACTACTACAACCACACTCTCTCCTCCTGCCTTGACCAGCTTGCGCCTGTAAAAACCAAAACAGTTTCTTTCACCCATTCTGCTCCCTGGTTTACCCCTGAACTCCACCTGATGAAAACTCGTGCTCGCCAACTTGAAAGACTCCGCAATAAAACGGGTCTCACAGTTCACTCCCAAGCCTACAAGGACCACCTACAACACTACAAAGATGCCCTCTCCCGCGCCCGCTCTGCCTACTACTCTCAAATTATCCACTCTGGCTCCGGAAACCCAAAAGCACTCTTCTCGACAATAAACAAACTCCTCCGCCCCCTGAACACCACCACCCAGTCATTCACAGTAGACAACTGCATCTCCTTCCTCTCTTTCTTCCAACGCAAAATTGACAACATCTACAACAGCTTGACCACCGCCGCACCCGCTCCCCCTCCAACCACCTGCCCCCCCTTGTCCTGCCATCCCCTGTCCCGGTTCTCCCCAATCTCCCCTACTGACCTCTCTGAACTCCTCATAGGAATGAAAACTGCCACCTGCACTCTTGACCCCATCCCCTCCAGCTTTGTCAAAGCCTCCCTCCCTGCTCTCTCTCCACTTATCATTGCAACAATAAACTCCTCCCTGTCTACAGGCATCGTCCCACCTTCCCTCAAAATTGCTGCTGTTACCCCATTCTAAAAAAAACCTGGTCTAAACCCTGACACCCTAAACAACTTCAGACCCATCTCCAACCTACCCTTTCTGTCAAAAGTTTTGGAACGCGCTGTAGCCACCCAACTCAAACATCATCTCTCTGCCAATAACCTGTATGAAACATTCCAATCCGGATTCCGGTCCAACCACAGTACTGAAACTGCTCTCCTCAAAATCACCAATGACCTTCTCCTCTCCTCTGACGCTGGCAACCTCAACATTCTCGTCCTCCTCGACCTCAGCGCTGCCTTTGACACCATCGATCACACTATCCTCCTCACCCGACTTGAATCCACCTTTAACGTTACCGGCACTGCCCTCTCTTGGATTAAATCATACCTCTCTGACAGATGCCAGTTCATCTCCATCAATAACTGCAAATCCCCCACTGCTCCCCTCCCCCAAGGTGTCCCCCAAGGTTCAGTTCTTGGCCCCCTCCTCTTCATCCTTTACCTGTCCCCGCTCAGTCACTTAATCCGCCGTCATGGTCTCCAATTCCACTGCTTCGCCGATGACATCCAGCTTTTCATCTCCACCAAGTCCGTCTCCACCGACACCCACTCTATCCTGACAAACTGCATCACTGAAATAAAATCCTGGCTTCAAATCAACTTCCTCAAGCTTAACTGTGATAAATCTGAAATAATCATCATTGGCCCAAAAACGCTCACAAAATCCACCCATAACTTTGCCCTCAACATCGACGGTATCCCAGTATCCACCTCCCCTCACATCCGGAATCTTGGCGTCATCTTTGACCAAACCCTCTCCTTCGACAAATACACTAAACAGATCACAAAGTCAGCCTTCTTTCACCTGAAAAACATTGCCCGTCTCCGCTCATCCCTCTCCTCCACGGCTGCAGAAACCCTCATCCACGCCTTCATCACCTCCCGTCTGGACTACTGCAATAGCCTCCTCTATGGTTCACCCTCAAAAATCACCAATAAACTCCAATACATTCAGAACTCCGCTGCCTGTCTACTCACCCATTCCCGGACCCGTGACCACATCACCCCCGTCCTTTACAAGCTTCACTGGCTCCCCATCCCCCAGAGAATCCAGTACAAAATCCTCCTCTTGACATACAAAGCCCTCCATAACCTGGCCCCATCCTACCTGGCTGACCTCCTCTCCAGACACACTCCCACCCGCAACCTCCGCTCTGCTGGTACCAACCTCCTGACCCCCTCCATCCGGACCAAATTCAGATCCTGGGGGGACAGGGCCTTCTCCATCGCTGCTCCCACCCTCTGGAACTCACTACCTCACACCATCAGAGACTCCTCCTCACTCACCACATTCAAAACATCACTAAAGACCCACCTGTTCAACACTGCATTCAACATTCAACCCACAGCATTTAACCCCTGACTATCTCTTCTCCTTCTCCCTCCTTTTGCTTTAAATATTTCCCTATTGATTCTTGTCTTTTTGCAATTGTTGTTTTCATGTATTGTTATGCATTATGTTTGCCACTCTGTCAAAGCGCCTTTGGGCTTCTGGAAAAGCGCTATACAAAATAAATGAATTATTATTATTATTATTATGTGTGTTATTTAACCATTCCTCCACATCTATAGATTGTACAGTGTCCTTGTAGTTGAAGATCTTTCCCCGAATTGAATTTCCCAAAGTGTACACAACTCTTGGCCGCTCTCTCTGTCGTATTGTTTCTGGAAGTTTACTCCACACTTCCTTATGTTGAAGTATTTTCTCGATATTTATCATTTCCACCCCTTTGTTATCAAACATAATTTTGATATCATTGTCTTTTCTACGATTCACTTTTTTAGGTTTCTCTTTGTACATTTTATGATCAATCATGTCCAGAATTGCTTCCATGTGTTGGATTGGGAGTTCCTCTTGATCGTCCTCTTCCATTAATCTGTTCACGATTTGCCAAACTTCTTTCAGTTTTTTTTTTTTTAAGGTATTGATCTTAATTCTGCTGCTGTTAAGTAATGTGCAGATTTTGGATTTGTTAAGATCTAACCATTCATTTACAATATTTGTTGTGGTGCGTCTATAATTGGACATTTACGTCCATAGTTATGTACTCTGTGTCTCTGAGAGTCTCGCGGTAAGGTGTTAAAAACAGAGGCGATGATGTTTTGTCCATTTTGCTGTGTATATGTGTCATTATTTCTTTCATTGAATCCATAAGGGTAAGCAGTTCTTAATTCTTTAATCCAGAAAAGTTCTCTACGTTTACGCAATTGTGTGATTGTTTTATCTTCCATCCCATTCTTTTTTCGGCCATTTCCGCTTATCTTTTCTACAACCTGAACACTGAAGCTCGCATTTTCACAATATCCAGAAGCTCGCATTTTCACAATATCCAGAAGTAAAATGATGGGTAAGTAGTGGACAACCAGTAGTTCTATCTGGGTTTTTCATGCCGCTCCTGTGTGCATTCATTCTCACATTACATCTCTGCATTGTTTCACCAACATATTGCATCGCACATTTGCTACAGGTCAATAGGTAAACTATATTTGAGGTTTTACATGTAATTAAATCTTTAGTTTCTTTTAACTTGTAGCATCTAGCCGTTACTGTACAATTAATTATATTGTTTGTGGTAAATATAAGACAAGTTTTGCAATTGCGAATCCCACATTTACGCACTTTGACTTCGGACAAGTGTTCCCCATTGGCTAACCCAGAATGGCCACCTCCTACAGCCTGGATATCTGAGTTAACTACAGCATTACCTTGTCGAGGAACACAAATCCTCTGAGGAGGGTTAGTCCCCAGGGAGGCTAGTTCAGCTGGGGGCTGCCCTGCTTCACCTTTCATTTTGTATAATTTCATCATTTTCATGCTTTGAAATGTCGTTGAACAAACATAAAATATCATTTTAATGTAGTTTAACAAACGCATTAAAATCACATCAACATAGAAGAAACATATCAATATATGAGAAACAGTACAGTGGATTTTCCACCAAAAGACACGGCTCACACACACACGGCTCACATATGCATATAGATACTAATATAAGTTTGCTAAAATTCCTATCATTTTAACTTAAAAGTGAAATCACATTCTGCAAGCAAACGTAACAAGTGGTTACACACACGGACGTGCAGTCAAGATGACAAGTTTCCTGCGTGGTTTATCTATGTTGCATGTGATCGTACAAATGGATGCACCTGAGGCTGTTACACTTGCGCAAAAATAAGTTTGGGGGAAATCTGACATTTTTGAGGAATTGTACACCTTGATATCGTAGAGTTTCGGAGAATCGTAGAATTTTGAGGCCTCACTGGGAGAAGTATTTATCTCGATGAGATACCTGTTCTACGCCCGGGAAATTCTGAGTAGGCGGTGGTGCTGGAGGGGAGTAGTGGAGTGGGTTGGTGAGGGTGGAATCTGGAGGGTAGAAAGTGGAGTGGGGGAGATACCTGGTCGCCCAGGTGAATCTGAATTTGGGGGTGAGGTTTGGAAGGGGTGGGGTTGTGGTGGTGTTGGGGTGGGGTTGTAGTGGTGTTGAGGTCGGGGAAAGTCAAAGTGCAAAACTATTCTGGAGGAATGGTCACACTTGATGCCAATTGAGAGCCCTGTGGGTCAGATGGTGTGGCCGGTGAATCGGAACACACACCACACACACACACCAGGGTAATATGAGTTGTCCCACCGTGTATCAATCAGCCAACCCTCACGTATGGAAAATACTGTACATTGGAGAGATGAAGAGGGAAATTCTGCCATGACAAAACGGGGGCTTATGGATTGGGTCTCGTCTGTTGTGATTGGTACTATGTACTGCGTAGTGACGTCTGGG
The DNA here is from genome assembly GCF_964187855.1 of Myxine glutinosa. Lineage (NCBI taxonomy): Eukaryota > Metazoa > Chordata > Myxini > Myxiniformes > Myxinidae > Myxine > Myxine glutinosa. Next base: position 39,104,852 of record NC_136264.1, on the reverse strand, counting down.
GGCGTGGCTTCGGTGGTTGATGGCGGCTCGTCATGATGGCCGTGTCCTCTGTGAGAGCTTGGTATTGTCTTTAATAAACCACTTGATTGAAGGAGATTCCTGAACTTACTACATGGTGGCAGCGCGGGATCGTGAAGATCAACAAGCAGTTTGACGTTTGGTCTTGTTTTTCTTTGCGGATTACCACGGCGGCACGTTCCGTGTTTTTCAACATGGCGTAGTTCCCGACAATGGACTGGTCCAGCTCGGAGCTGGCGAAGACCTTCAAGTTATTCAAGCAACGAATGAACTTGGTGCTGTCGGACGAGGGCATCGATACTAAAGCCAGACAGGCCATCAAGATTCAGATTGCTGTGGGAGACGAAGGACTGAGGCGGATCAATGCATCGACTCTGAGTGAGGATGATAAAAAGGATCCGGATAAATTATATAAATTATTCGAGGGTCAGTTGGACATTCATGTAAACTTTCGGATTCACCGGCTGGAAATGATGAGATTCCGGCAGCAAGAAGGAGAGTCCATTGATGATTTCGTCAACCGATGCTGACGGAAGGGAAGGTTGTGCAATTTCTCCGAAGCAGAACTCTCGGAACGGATTATCGAGTTGATTGTTGCGAGCACCCCACATGATGATTTTTAAAAGCATCTGCTCGACCAGGAGGTCGGGTACGACATGGACCTGGTTTTAAGTGAGGGACGCAAGTACGAAGCAATGGTAATTGGAAAGCAGGCCATCCACAAGATGGAAGGGCCTTCATCGTCTGTGAATGCCATGACACATCGACAAAAGAGCAAAATGTGTGGACTATCACATCCACCACGGAACTGCCCAGCATACAATGATTATTGTAAGTATTGTGGTGAACTGGGACACTGGGCCCGTTGTTGTGAAAATCCCAAACGAAGCACGAGATATGCTGATGGATACGAGTGGAGCCGCCATCCTGCAATGGGTGGAAGAGGCCGTCGAGTCAGCAGAAGCAAGTTGAGAGGTATGCTTCGGGGAAGTAACAATAATGGGACCTCGGTGAATGAAGTGTCGGGGTATTGTACTGAAGGCGATGAAGACAGTTACGAAAGTGACACTGACGCATATGAACACACCAAGCCGTTTCACGTGATCAGGGTATCCACACTGTGTATGAAGGAGACGAGGGTTGAAGTGTACACATTGTTGAAAATTGTATGCCCTGACATGAAAGGTGTATACAAACTGCAGTTGAAAGTGGATACAGGTGCGTCAGGGAATACTTTTTGCCAATGCGTATTGTGAAGGACATGTATGGAAACAAATGGATGTCAAAACTGACTCCGCTTGGTGGGACCAAGCTCACTGCTTACAATGGCAGTGAGATCAAGTGTCACGGAATCCTCAACCTCTTCTGTCGATATAAAGACTCAGATTGGTTCAAGTACAGGTTCTATGTGGTTTGAGTACCTGGACCTGCAGTACTTGGACTACCAGCGTGTGAACGGCTCAACATCGTCACCATAAACAGCATTGCTGGGCAACGGAGGACATTGCTGAAGGCTGCACCTCCAGCATCAAGGATTGCGAAACCAATGCGCCACGAGGAACAGGCCTACAAGGTGAATTCCGTGGATGATTTGAAAAGGCTGTTCCCGGACAGGTTTGACTGCATTGGGAATTTTAAAGGAAAAGTGAGGCTTCATCTAAAGCCTGATGCAAAGGCATTGATTGACGCACCAAGGAAGTGTAGTGTTCACATCAAAGGGATGTTGAGGGAGGAACTAATGAAAATGAAAAAACAGGGTATCATCAGGAAAGTGGACGATCATACGGATTGGTGCTCTTCCATCTGTAATAGTGTAAAGAAAGATGGGAGCTTAAGAGTATGTCTCGATCCGAAACGCCTGAACTCTTGGCTGAAGAGGTGTCCACATAAAATACCGACATTAGACGAGCTGAACCCAGAATTTGCTGACGCCACGATATTCTCAAAATTAGATGCTCGGGCTGGTTATTGGGCTGTGCATCTGGATGAGGAAAGCCAGGATTTTACCACATTCCGCACACCTTTTGGGCGCTGGTGCTTCAAGAGATTGCCTTTTGGGTTATGTGTCAGCCAGGATCTGTTCCAGCAAGCCATGGACCGCATACTCGAGCAAGCACCAGGATGTATTGGTATCTCCGATGATGTGGCAGTATCAGGACGAACTGAAGAGGAGCATGATCGTAATCTTCTGAATCTGATGAAAGTAGCACAAAGAGAGGGTCTGGTTTTCAACTCTTTGAAATGTATCATCAAGACCGACCGTATCAACTTCTTCGGCTCGTTCTACAGCAAACGAGGAATCTCACCTGATCCTGGGAAGATCTGCGACATCCGGAAGATGCCGTCACCGCAGGATAAGGAAGACTTGAGCCGATTCATTGGACTGATGAACTATCTGTAACCACATATTCCCCACTTTGCAGATAAAGTGGCACCCCTCCGAGATTTACTGAAGAATGGAGTGCCATTCATGTGGCAGGAAGACCATCAGTTTGCATTTGAGCAACTGAAACAGAGTGTTGATGCAGACGCCTGTCTAACATACTATCATCATGACAAGGAGACAGTTTTGGAAGTAGATGCGTCACAGAAGGGACGGGGTGCATGCCTTTTGCAGGATGACGAGTCGCCATCAACCACCGAAGCCACGCCCCCAGACGTCACTACGCAGTACGTAGTACCAATCACAACATCGTCCATCCATCCGTCCGCCACAACCATATATCGGACATGTATGGACCGATTTCGTTCATACTTAGCAAAAAGACAACACATGATGGTATGCACATCATTTTGGTTCGCGATGCGATCAAAGATGGCTAACTGGCGGCCATTTTATTTGTAAAATACCCGATGTTCAATACGTCTTCAACCACTTCTCGGACATGCATTTACCGATGTCGTTCAAACTTGGTACACAGGTAGTGAATGATGGCTCACATAAGCATTGTCATTTTTTTCGACATACGATCCAACAAGGCCGACTGGCGGCCATTTTGTTACTTCAACGTGTCCCCCAGGGGCGGATCCACGGAGGGTGCAGGCGGTGCGAATCTGCTGAACTGTTGGACCAGGGAAGAACACAAGGAACTGCAGAAACCTCCAAGAACGCACGAAATGACGTTTCTGACGATCTTTTTTTTTTAATTTCCTTGAGGAGGACCCCCGGACCCCTCCCCAGCGCTATAGTTTCATGCACCCCCCGTCTTGAAATTCCTGGATCCACCCCTATCCCCCACCATATATTTAACATGCATGATCTGATTTTGTTCAAACCTGGTACAAGTACAGCACATGAAGATGTATAGGTGCACCTCACTTTATTTTGTGATCTGACCCCTCCTCCCTTCTTCTGGACTGGTAGATTGGCGGCCATTTTAGTTGTAAAAATGTATTGACCACGGCCTCAAACATTTGTCGGACATGCATTTACCCATCCGTGTGCACGTCATTCTCTTTCGAGATCAGATCCAAGATGGCGAACTGGTGGCCATTTTGTTACGTAAATGTGTCCCCAACCATTTCTCGACATGCATGGACCGATGTTGTTCAAACTTGGCATAGTGACAATACACGAGAGTATACATATGCAGAAGATTTTGTTTTGTAATCTTACCAAAGATGGCCGACTGACGGCCTTTAACTCTGTACAGCAAAATTACTAAAACCACGGGGGCTATGACATTTTATGTCTTTTGATTCTTGTCGCTTATGTGATAAATAGATGGTATAGTGTTTTAACCGACAGATTTTCAGAATTCTCCCCTTCCCCCCCAATCCTTCCCCTTCCCTCCCCATCCTTCCCCTTTGCCTCGCATTCCCTTTTCCCCTCCCCTTCCCTCCCCATTGGCTCCCCCTCCCTTCCTTCTCACCTTTCCCCTCCCCTCCCCCTTCCCATTCCACTCCTTTTCTCTTCCCCTCCCTTAACCCTTTACCTCCTCCCCTCTTCCTCCCCTTCCCTGTTCTCCTTCCTTCCTCTTCTCCTTCTCCCCCTACCCTTTTCCCAATCTTCTCCCCTCCCCCTATTCTCCCCTCCCTACCCATTTCCCTCCCTCTCTTTACTCCCCTCTCCCCCCTCGCCTCCCCTTTCCACCTCTATTCCCTTCACATTGCGGGGACAAAGCGACTGATATTTCCGGCAGCGCCGGGTAATTTTGCTAGTGTCAAAATATATGTTTACCTGGATGAGAATTGCATTAAAAGGATCAAAATTGTTGAGATTCCACAAGTCAGGTACTCACAGGCTTGTTACTTGTTACCCTGTGCACGTGAAGCGAAGAGCGAGGTTAAGCAATTGGGGCACTTCTGGCTGTCCTTCAGTATACAAATGTCAGTTTATGATGAGGAACAACTTGATTTCAATTGAATGTTATATTTTGAACACGAATCGGAAAACGAACCTTACCTGTAGTTTATCAGTACGGTATTTTGCATCCTGATCGCGCATGCGCAGAGAAGAGCAAGATAATTATTAGTCCCCTACCCAAAGGGGACTGTCGGTTTGCTCTCCGTCTGTCCCACCTATAGTTTTACACACTTTTTTCCAACCCCTTTGAGATGTTATTGATTCAAGACGTCCTTGATTGAACCCCAAAAGGTTGATGTCTCCCTTCCCACGTTTTTCTACCAGAGTCTGCTGAACGCTTGGAAAATGTTTGCAGATGAACATTTATTCCTCGACCCACTCTTTCCCAATGTTCGCAAAAGCCGTTGTTCCAAAACTTAACTTCCGTTGGCATCAAAGATGGTTGGCGTCATCATGACTCATCCAATTGTTGCTGGAAATCCGCTGAAGACATTGCTGAGATTACTGGTGTAAAAGTCATTTGTACATCCTTAGGCTTGGGCTGCAGTGGAGTACTGAGGTTACATGGGTACCTCATAATTCATTCGCTTCCCAACTTAAATCCAGTCCTGTCTTTCCTTTATTAATACAAATACCTCTGGAGCAGGAGTTATGAGATGGAAACCACCTTTACATGCATGACACCAGCCCTTCTGAACATGCATGGAAATCAATGTGTTACACACGTACAAAAACAAGTCCGGAAGTCTAACAGCGGTGTAGCCGGGTTTGTAAAACATTATAAACCACAAACACACATGATTAGCTTTTTAAACAGTCGCTAATGCTGTTTATAACATTAAACAAATAAATTTTCAGGAATCCCAACATCCCTGAGGTAAGTTTTACTTACAGAACTGAGCGAAGATCTACTGTAATCTATATACCCCACACGGGTTGGGTAAATAACATAACCCTTCCTGCGGCCTTTTGAAACCCACCAATTAAGGTTTTGTTTTGAAAACCACCAATGAAACCCACTTTTCCTGCTGTTTAACACGAAACTGAAAGGGAGGAAGTCTGGGTTGTGCTCATTTACCAAGCAGCTAGCTATCGCTTGCCAAGCAAGCCATTCCTTAACGGTTTTGAATGGAGTGCTTGCTCAAATGCTCAAATAACTTGGCGATTTCTCCACAAGAAATTTGATAAATGAACACACAACCAATGTTCTTGAGACCCCACCAAAGATCGACTGTCAAATCCGGGAATTCATTTTCTTGTTCATAATAATAATGTGGTGCTGTGCACACACAACTCATTTGCCAAGAAGGTAGGCCACAACGCGTTGTACAAACCAAAACACTTTATTATCAGCTCGCACGTAAGCACTGGGCGGGCTCGACTTTCGAGCCCGCATATGTGTCCCGAGGCCACGCCTTGCCCCCGGGCGTGGCCGGTCGGCCGAAAGGCGGGGCATGTATCTCAGTTCCACCCTGCGCCTCGTGACGCCTTTGCTCCGGGCGTGGCCCGAGCCGCGCTTCCACGCCCGGACGCTCGCGCCACCCACTGGTGCGCGGAATTATTGCCCACTGGCATTGTGTCCGCCACAATAATAATAATAATCTTCTTCTTCAGACGGCATATTTCTGAGCTGGCTCTATCAATGGCAATTATTCTGCGACCATTCGACAGAGTTTTACTTCCTGCAACATCCTTTGGTATTATAATTCTCGTAGCTTGAAAGGATTCCTCAAAAAGTATGAAAAACGACATTCCTTTGTGAAAGAATAGGACTGGGGTAGGCGTGGCTATGACTGTCAATCAGCTTGATGGGGGCGGAGCCGCTAGACACATTTGCCTCAGTGTTGGTGTTATGCGTGATAATGTTAGTGGCATCAAATAATATCAGCAGAAATATCATGTCTCGGGAAATGCCTTGTTTTTCAGTTGCATTTATGAAAATTAAATAATAGCGAGGTACCAGTGCAACACACCGCACACGTGATCACGAACCCTCCAGTCACGGGTCAAGGCAAAAGCGAACCACGTGATCAATAAACCTTCTCGTGTCACGGTTTCTCGGCACCAGATTCGCTATGTTGGCGCATCACTGATGCCGTCATATAAAACAGCCTGACCAAGGAATCCACTCAAATTGAATCTACTATAAGTGGAGGTGTGTGTGTGTGTGTGTGTGTGTGTGTGTGTGTGTGTGTGTGTGTGTGTGTGTGCGTGTGTGTGCGTGTGTCATACCTTTTCACGTCGATTAATTAATTACGTACTATTCAAATGTGCCTTTTAACCCTTTAGACTGCTGAGACCCCTTAGACCTTGGAAGACCTTTTAACACTTGACCCAAAAGACCTCCGAGGACCCAAAAGACCCAAGAGTCCCCAAATCACCCAAAAGTCCCTGAGGACCCAAATCACCCAAAAGTCCCCAATGACCCAAAAGTCCTTGATGACCCAAAAGACCCAAAAGTCCCCGATGACCAAAAAGACCCTTGAGGACCCAAAACACCCAGATGACCAAAAAGTCCTTGATGATCCAAAAGTCCCCGAGGATCAAAAAAAACAGATGACCCTGATGACTCAAAAGTCTCCGAAGACCCAAAAGTCCCGAAGATCCAAAAGTCCCCAATTAAAATTTGGTCCAATGGACCAACGGGCCCCCTAGTTTAATAAATATTTGAACTGACATTTAATGTTCCTTTCATCTTTGTTTCGGCATACCACATCACCTGGAGTGGTCAATGGTCAATTAATTAATATTTAAATATATAAAGATCCTAGTTTCCTTATGTCTATGCCGTATTGGTATTACCTATGGCTACTGGGGTTGGGGATTTGTGAGAGGGAGGTGGAAGCAGGGAGTTGAGGGGGAACAATTGTTATTTTCTAAAAATTATGCCAGACACCCTCAGTACGCAAAGGTGAGCACGTCTATAAAGTTTGTACTACAACATTTGTAAATCAGTAGAACATAATCTACTCATATTGTAATAATTATTCAAACGGTGTATTTCTCAGCTGGGATTCTCTCAATGGCAATGACTTGAGTTTTACTTGGGGCAGAATCCTTTGTTATAATTTGTTTCTCCAGTTAAATATTTACAGATACTGTCTGAGAGCGTGTTCTCTCGCACTCAACCAACGCCATCGTAGTTTGACAAGGCCACGCCCTTCCCCACGCCTACTCGATCAACCCTGAACCTTGCTATGCGCATATAAGAAAGCGTGTCACGTGTACAGTATGTTTGACTAACGTCTTTCTTCTGATTTATAGTGATGTATTTTTGTCTGGCGAGCATCTACTCAAGTATTACAGAAGTCTTCCGATTTCCCAGAACCAGGATTTGGATACTACAGATAAATACTTATATCTTGTTTTGATAAAGTTCTTCATTGAAGTTAATTTTACAAAACTATTATCAGAGTGCGTTGGCACTCTCGTCTCTATGTACTAACGTCGGGATGACACGGATAAAAAAATGTCAGCCCCAACCACTGATGCAAAACAAAGGTTGGAGTATCTTTTTGTTCTCTGATAGCAGTTTATCAAGGACATTTGCATTTCGAGTGTATAGTTTTTATTGACACTTCAAGTAAGCAAAACAGTAAAACCCATGAGAGTGTCTTTCACGTGTCCGGCCGTGCATAAATTCCTCGAAAGGCTCCGCAGCTCCCATCTGTCCCCACCCTATTGGTTAGAGGGAAACCACACCAGTTATTTTGGGCATTTCTAAGTGCAGGTCATTGTGTGGCCTGAGGCTGGATGAAGACATTACTCTTTGAGAAAGAGCAATAAGACAGAGCTGCAAGATACAGTCAGGGTTACGTAAGACAATATAGGAACATGTACAGTGTTTGACATTGCTGACTAAGATATCTTGGCACTTTTGCTCCAAGATTGGGTATCCTCTGAGTACCGTATCATTGTGTTATTCCGCATTGTAAAAAATTAAAGAAACAAAGTGAATAAAAAAATTCATGCTAAATTAAAAAGGCAATGTAGGGATGACAAACTACAGTCTAAAAAAAGTCCTAAACAAGATAGAGATCATGTTGGTTTAGAGAGTAGCTAACAGTATTGCCATCACATAATCCCTACATCACTGCCTCCAGACTATTGTCTAGGGCTAGGCCTAGCTAAAAGTATTAGAAGCTCCTATATAATTTCAGGGACTTCTTGCAGCTTCAGTTGTCTTTCCTAATTTTCTTTTTTATCAACTTAGAGTAACCAATCACAAATGGAGATAATTATAGAATGCTGTTATTAGAGATGTTCATGCAGTTTGTAAGAAGTTGATGATCATGTACTGATATAACATTATACTTGGGCTGCTAATTTGTGCAGTCTCAGTATGTCGCTACACTGCAGGAGTAATCAAGTACTGTTGTAACCAGTGGAGTGTTTGTAGAAGCTTGAAGCAATAACTGATGAAGTGTAAATGAGGCAGTGATGTCAGGATTGTTATGTGATGGCAATACTGTTAGCTACTCTCGAAACCAACATCATTCCTATCTTGTTTAGGACCTTTTTTAGACTGTAGTTTGTCATTCCTACATTGCCTTTTTAATTTCGCATAATTTTTTTTATTCACTTGTAATCAATAGTGTCATTGAATCAGACCTCAAGACTCTTCTCTTCGCTTTTACTCTAACATCTCTATCAGTTTGGCTTTTGTTCAGGTCATTCGACGCAGGCATGCTATGGATGCCCTCAATCTTAAGCAGGAAGTCAGGGCGATCTCCTGTACATCTCCTGCTTTCTAAAATGTTAACCAATAAGATTATTGTTCACTGAAGGCAGGTTGGTTTCCTTGCAGTCATCTCACCAAGTCCATCTACTGCACTTCCAATATCTCTGCCCAACCCCATCATGTCACACACATTCTACAAGTTACCCTTACCTTGTTACCCTCCCCAAGTATAAACTAAACAATCACGTCTCCATCCACTCATCCCGCTCTTCCCCAGCATGTGGAACCATGTTCCCGAGTCCATTAGCTCATCCATTTCCCTTCAAGACATCTGCCCACTGCCACGCTCTAGTCTCTTCCATTTCTAATTCGAGCCCTTGCCCCACTTTGTGTCCTTCTATCGTTTGCCCAACCCTCCAAACCCCAACCCCTAGTTCTGCTCACAAATGAGTCTTGATACCTGCATTAAAAAAAGACAAAACCTCATGGAAATACTGCAGACTTTTCCCGTCCCCCACCCACTTCCCTCTTTTCCCCACCCAAATTGAGAACAATGGTAGCAGTGGCATGTGGCAATTTGCTTTTTGAAGTTCTCAAAATACAAATGAATGTAAACTCATGCTGTATACCACTCAAACTCGTTAATACCTTTAAACATTTCTGCAGTGGACCATCGCAGTCATGAGACTAAAATAAAAGGCCAATGCAATTATGTTAAGTAAGTAAACAATGTCGTCCACTATTACTCTCAATATTAAAACAACCTGATCCCCCTTCCTTCAGACGAGGATAAAATACTGAACACAAGGGCAAAGATCGAATGCAATCTAAATGATGAAATTAACGAATTGAGTTTCTTTCTTTCTCTTTTTTGCAAGATGTAGAAATATACACGATCACCATTTCACAATATAACGATAATAGGATTGAAAAAAAAAGCAAAAAACTGCATCCTTTGCCAATGTCAAAAATACAGAACGTATACTGCATGCCATTGTGCATTTGTTCAAGATTATTCAAGTCCACCAAGGAGGTAAAATAAATAAATAAAATAAAAACTGCATGCACATACAACACAATCCATACTTTAAAAAATCGAATAAAAAATCGAACAGACTTTCACAACATTGTTGGCTGCATAAAGTAACACGAAATTTGATGCGCTCGTGACAAAATCTAAAATACTGCTCCAACATGTTTTTGTGTTGAGAGACTGGGCATGTAATCTAAAACGGTTGTAAGGATCGACACAAGGCAAAGGTAGGCCAAATTGCTTGCTGATGTCCCTATACTTCCAGATGCCTTACCCACAATCCCCCTTTCCACTATGATAGAAACAAATCTTGTTTTTCTTTCTTTTCAGTACATCAACCATACGTAGATACACTGGCGTGACGTGAGGCAAGAAAAATATGCCCCGATGGTGCAAAAGTAAAACCTCAACACAAAAGGGGCCGAATCAAGCTGGATGGTCCTCGTTAAAAGATTTAACACTGATATCTACATTCACTAATCCATGCTCGAGTTGTAATCGAGAGTCAATTCTGCATAAGGTTTCACAAAAACACTGATTTAAGTTGCATTGATTGAGAATACGACAATTAATCGTGCATTAAATTAGCCAAACCGCAAGTAAAATATGTAGAAAGTAAAGAAAAAAGAAGAGCAACATGTTGGTCAACAAAACACTTAGTTCTACGAGCATCGTATAATTAATTGAGAATTATCTCAAAAGACAACCGTGAGTATCCATCACAGTGTTATTGCATTAATGCTGTTGTCCATTCAAGTCAATCACAACTCTTGAACCAGCTGGGATCTGGAGTAGGAGGAATCCCTTCGTGCTGCAACTGAGTTCGTCGGGGGTAAAATATGTGCTGTAGACTATAACCAAGTAGGCAGCTCACCGATGCGGTGTAGATGTCAGCAAATCGCGCGAGGCGCCGAGAGAAGTAAGTCGGGTTGTGCGCTGTGCGGAACAGGCTACCAAAGAACGGGTTAAACTGGATCTTGGCTGCCAGCCTATATGGCGAGTGGAGAAGGCAAGAGGATTAATGGTTTGTACGTTACAAATTTCAGGTCAACCATCTTAAAGCACTTTACAACTTCAAAATTCAAATAATAAATTTAAAAATGCCGTATTAAAATAAACTAAGAGCAGATTTAAACGTAGTGGTTGAAGTCCCATATTCCAAGAACGTGAGAGCACCATTGTGGCATTCCTATAAACAAATATAACTGGTAGTCGCATTTGAGCTGCCAAGCCTGGGTTTGAATCTCGACCCAGCTATAAACCCACCCCGGAGTTTCGCAGGGCGAGGCACCGATGTGGAAGATGTCCACCGGAACGACGTTAAGCAGGCGAACTGTGCTAGCACTGTTTGTTGGTGGACAATCAAGATCCAATAGTGTCTTATACGTAGCGGAAACAAGTTACCGCTGGCACCCTGACCAAATTACAAAATCCTGCCTAAAACTGTAGGTACCAGTGGAGCAGGTTTTCTGGTCTTTTTGTCATCCCCCGACAATAGGTTACACTATTTGCTCTCAGAATGTGGTTGCTTGGGCAGCAGCTCTGGCCATATAAGCAAATTTATGCACTCAGGCTGTTTGCATATCATTTGTGGAAGGCTGTCTCGGCTATGGAGGGGAAACATAATGATGAGGAGGCGACCCGGTGGTGTCCACCCGACCATGGGAGAGAGAGAGAGAGAGAGAGAGAGAGAGAGAGAGAGAGAGAGAGAGAGAGAGAGAGAGAGAGAGAGAGAGAGAGAGAGAGACAGACAGACAGAGAGAGAGAGAGAGAGAGAGAGAGACAGAGAGAGAGAGAGAGAGAGAGAGAGAGAGAGAGAGACAGAGAGAGAGAGAGAGAGAGAGAGAGAGACAGGGAGAGACAGACAGACAGAGACAGACAGACAGAGACAGACAGACAGAGACAGACAGACAGAGACAGACAGACAGACAGAGACAGACAGAAAGAGACAGACAGACAGAGACAGACAGAAAGAGACAGACAGACAGACAGACAGACAGACAGAGAGAGAGAGACAGGGAAAGAGACAGACAGACAGAGACAGACAGAGATAGATAGATAGATATATATATATATATATATATATATATATATATATATATATATATATATATATATATACAGCAAGCCTTTATCCCAAAAACACTAAGTTAGGGTCTATCATATCTGAATCGAGATTTAGATATCTAAATCTATATCCATCATAGTTAAATATATATCCATCATATCTAAATCTATAATCCAGCATATCTAAATCTATATCTATCATATCTAAATCTATATTTATCATATCTAAATCTATATTTATCATATCTAAATCTATATCCATCAAATCTAAATCTATATCCATCATATCTAAATCTATAATCCAGCATATCTAAATCTATATCTATCATATCTAAATCTATATTTATCATATCTAAATCTATATTTATCATATCTAAATCTATATCCATCATATCTAAATCTATAATCCAGCATATCTAAATCTATATCTATCATATCTAAATCTATATCCATCAAATCTAAATCTATATCTATCATATCTAAATCTATATTTATCATATCTAAATCTATATTTATCATATCTAAATCTATATCCATCATATCTAAATCTATAATCCAGCATATCTAAATCTTTATCTATCATATCTAAATCTATATCTATCATATCTAAATCTATATTTATCATATCTAAATCTATATTTATCATATCTAAATCTATATCTATCATATCTAAATCTATATCCATCAAATCTAAATCTATATGCATCATATCTAAATCTATAATCCAGCATACCTAAATCTATATCTATCATATCTAAATCTATATTTATCATATCTAAATCTATATCTATCATATCTAAATCTATATTTATCATATCTAAATCTATATTTATCATATCTAAATCTATATTTATCATATCTAAATCTATATTTATCATATCTAAATCTATATCTATCATATCTAAATCTATATCTATCATATCTAAATCTATATTTATCATATCTAAATCTATATCCATCAAATCTAAATCTATATCCATGATATCTAAAGCTATATCCATCATATCTAAATCTATATCTATCATATCTAAATCTATATCTATCATATCTAAAGCTATATCCATCATATCTAAATCTATATCCATGATATCAAAAGCTATATCCATCATATCTAAATATATATCCATCATATCTAAATATATATATAAACACTCAACCCTCGGCTATCGCGAACTCAGCTATCGCGTTTCTCTGCTATCGCGGCTACCTAAAAAACTGCACAGCACACGACTATCGCGCCCCAAATACGCGCTATAGCGCACCAGAAATGGTGGAAAGGGTGCTACGTCATCACCGAGCGTGGGGAAAGAGAAATCAAGAGAATCAAGAAGAGGAAGAACTTAACTTACGCTCAGAAATTCGAAATTGTGCAGTTGATAGACAATGGTGAAACAAAGCGAAGTGTTGGAAAGAAATTAGGGATAAATGAGTCAACAGTGTGAGGTATTTACCAAAACTGTCATTATCGTAGAAACGTAGATAAGATTTAACAATCAACAGCGATGCAAGGTGCCCCTTTATTAATACGGCACTGGCAGGTTACGAGGAGCAGTATCATGCCCACGTCAACTCCCTCCGCCAACGCCAGATCACCAAATTCTTATATATTTGGCATATATATATTTGGCATATATATGGCAAGTACCTATTTTGGGGAGAAACCCCCCTGTAAACCCCCAAAGCGGCAGATTTTTTAAAATACCGTGAACAAAATTTGGTACAGCATGGGTGGTGAAGTTTCATAGGAATTGTGTGTGTAGTTTCAGAGAAAAAAGCAAATATGTTTTGAGGGGGGGGGGGGGGGGGGGGGTCAAATCGGGACCCACTTTGAACCCCGGTAAACCCTCTTGAACCTCGATTTTTTTTTTAATGCCGTGAACAAACTTTAGTCACAACATAACAAATATAATTTGTGCCAAATTTGGTCGCAATCCCATCAGCGGTTTTGGGGAAAAAGTTTCAAGTGTTGACGGATGGACTGACGGACGACGCGCCATCGCATAAGTTCCCCTGAACTTCGTTCCAGGTAAGCTAAAAATGAACACCTTGCACTTGTTTTATTCTGTCAGATTACTCATATCCCTCAATAAATTTTCACATAATGTCTGAATTTGTTACAGTAGCAGTGGAATAAATGCACGGACAAAGCATGACTTCCCCTACTGAGCCATGACGTCACCAATAAGTGGTCCACACTACATTAAATTTACCTTCAAGCAGCATCCCTGTTAAGACAGCGGAAGTAGTATTAAAAGTTGCACCTATTACCTGCAGAATCGCCCCGGCACAACATGTTGATGAGCACCATCAACAGCTGGATTTAAAAACTATGTTCACACTGACATTTTTCACTGGCTGATTGGACCAGTCACTTGGGACATTTACCGATCTGTGGGTGTTCGTACTAGCCTCAGGCCTGCAAAGAAGTGCTAAGATCAAACTCTAGTTGGTAAAGTAGGCATTCATTCTAATAAGGTATGCTCGCCATGATTCGAATATAGAAGACAGAATATGCTAGTCAAGATTAGAATGGCAGCTACCAATATTAACTTTTCAAACCACATATGTACCTTAGCTCATGCCTCTCTTGTTTCCATTCCTTCAGAACTTCCAAAGAATCCGCATCCTGTAAAACCTGTCGAACAGTTTTTGGAAAAATATCATCATCTCTAAGCATCGATATATACATGGAAATAATGAAGCCGTGAATATTTTTTCACAAAATATCATTACATAATTGCTGATAAACAGCAATTGGATGACATCAAACATGTGGATAGGCAGAAAACAAGGCCTGAAGCGGGCCATCACTCCTCCAGGGTATAGTGATGGCCTAGTGGCGAGGATATTGGACTGGCAAAATGGGTGTGGATTCAATACAGCTGCAAGTACCAGTATTAATGATTTGGATCCTAAACTTTTGGAAGCTGAGCTATTCTCAGAAGAATAACATGTTCACTGATAAGATGGCTTTCTAAAGAGCTTCAGTAAAATGTGAAATATAGCTGTCCTTCCTGGTCCGATTCACCTGCGATGTCAGTTTAGACTGCATGGTTTACTCTCATGTTCTCACATACACGACCCTGCCAATAGAAAGGGGAACAAACGCAGGTGCACATCTCAGTAACCGAATCAAATCAAATCAAATAATGGTTTTATTTCTTCCAATGTATCGCAGCAATAAGCCGAATTGCACCTGTTTTTACAAAAAATTAGCATGCAGAGTATAAAAAAGATCCCAAAAAAATAAATCTGAAATGTGCATAAAAATTAGTCTAATAAGGTGGTGGAAGGAGGTGGAAAGAACACACGTGAGGTGATCTCATGGCTGTCGCACCTGTGATGTTTCCAATAGTGCAGTGAGTGTCTGCAGCCATGCCAGGGTGTTCACAAATGATTCCGAGTTCATGGTGTTAATCTCATCAGCTAGCTCAGGGATGATAGCACCTGTTCTCCAGCCATGGCGGAGTGTGAGATCCTGAGTTAAGAGGAGAAAAGAGAAAGTTAAAGGAAATTTCTAGTTTTAATTCACGTGTAGTAAGCAGGTTTTCTTGGCTTGTAGAAAGAAGGGAGAAATGTTTTTGGGAACAATTGTCAAATTTATTTTTGCATTTTATTCATTATTTCCATAACAAGAGACACATAACTGTGGCCTACCTAAAATTGAAACACCAAACAATAAATGATGGCTTGTAGTTTTACAATCTACTCTTGAATACACATGATAGATTTATTTCTCCTAGCCTCAGAATTAACATTATTGGAGGTTTTTGTGCCTTTTGCAGTGTTGCATTACATCGGGCAATCTCTCCCTGAGCCACCTCACGTGGCAATCTGAGGTATAGTTGGTATGTTGCTTTGGGAGGCAATAATTTTCGAGTGCCCCTGTGTATCGGAAAAAATAAAAACCTCAAATCAATTGCTATGTTCACCCATAATGCTGGCAATCCTATGTCAATTCAATTAAAATACAGTCAGACCCCGACATTGGCGGGGCAGTTGGACCCCAATATTCACAGGGGATACATTGCCGGAGAATGCCGCGAATGTCGAATCCGCAAATGTGGGGGCAAAAAAATTATATATATATTGTAACGAATTTGAGAAGTGTAACGAATTTGAGAAAGTGTAACGAATGTGAGAATTATGGTTTTGTTGTGTGTAACTGTCACCCTCCGTAATGTAAAGAAAGGTCGAAGCTCGTCCTCTTAGTTAATTCCATAAACCTACACACAGGACACCATATATCCTTTTAAATAGTTAGTCCCTTATTCTTTGTAGGTTAAGGATGTGTTTCCCAATAGTTTGACTCTTCATTGCACCGAATTAAATAAGAGTAGGCCCCTCCGACGCCCCATGGCAGCTTCCAAGTGCCAGGTTTGCCAGGTTTGCTGCAATTGACTCTTTAGCCACTTTGCTGCATTTTCATCTCCGGTACTTTGCTGCATTTGACTCCATTACGCACGAGGTAACGACGAAGAAGAAAGGCGGGTCTCCACCGTCATCATAGAGGGGAGGAGTAAGTCGGCCCCGCTCATCCATCCCAGAACGAGGGGTTTGGCTTGAGAGGGCGGAGAGAGAACACTTGGGGGAGGTTCGCAAAGGTTGAAGGGCGGGGCCTATATAACCCGCAGCGCGACGCTCCCCACGGCAGATGAGCTTTTTGGAGAAGATTGAGGTCCGAAGAAGATTGAGAGAGAGGTGCGGCAGATGCGCGATCCAGCTAAAGCAGCCAAGAGAGAACGAGACGTGAGGGGGGCTGCTGATACTGAGCAATACGCCGAGACCCTCTAGGCCCTATTGCCGGCTGTGGAGACGCGGAGCCTGCCAGCTGCTGTTCGCTTCGAGCACGGAATGTGGACCTCGACGGTGTGGAATTGCCCGGACCTTCCTGCCCTGCCATCGGCTTGGACCTTCTCCTCCCTCCAGTGATTCCTGCCATCATTTCCCCCCGTGTAAAGTGTGCCCGTTTGTCCGTTCTTTCATGTTGTCTTGGGGGTTTATTAATTAAGACTGCCATATATATAAGCTAATTATTGCACTATGTCTCCTGCTCCTTCCATTGCCTTATAAATCATCTTTCTTTTCATTTCTGCTTAGTGTGTATAAATAGTAATAAATCTTGTTATTCCCTACTTTGTCTTTACTTCTTCATGCTCTTTCGGTCGCTTTAGAGGTTTCCATATTGAGTGTACGTGGCGCGATTCGGCCAACGTTCAGTATCGGGTTTAGTGAAGGCTAATGACTCGAACTTCGGGTTGCTAAAAACCACTCGGCAACTAACTAGACCATCCAAACCGGGGTTCGAGCGGGGTACTTGTCTCCCTAGTCTGCGGAGGGACGGATAAAGGTATTCGGGATAAACCCTGGACCCATAACCCTGAATCCGTTCCATCCCGCGGGATAGCGTTACAAGTACAAAGGAGAGACGGTCAGCTTAACAGGACAAGGGGCTAATCACCCCCTTGCTAACGGGAGAGCCGTCCCCCGTATCCGTAACAATATATACAGTCACGTGAAAAAGTAAGTACATCCCATGTAAAGTTTGGACTTTTTCAACATATAGCTATTTGATCTTCATTTCAACAATATTGATAGATAAAGGTGATATAATATAACAAATATCATGAAACATTTACATTTTGTAGTCCATTGTATAATTTAAATAAACAAATGCAAATTTCGCATGTGGAAAAAGTAAGTACACCCTTGGCTCTAATAGGTGGTATTGCCCCCTTTGGCAGAAACAACCTCAAGTAGGCGTTTCTTATAACTGTCTACCAGTCTCTGACATCGACTGGGAGAAATTTTTGCCAACTCCTCCATGCAGAATTCTTTCAGCTGTGCGATGTTTGAGGGGTTTCTTGCATGCACAGCTCGTTTCAAATCCCCCCACAACATCTTGATAGGATTTAGATCCGGGCTTTGACTTGGCTATTCCAGAACCCTCCATTTCTGTATTTTCAGCCATTCCTTCGTGTATTTACTGGTATGTTTAGGGTCATTGTCATGTTGCAAGGTCCACCTTTGGTTGAGCTTCAACTTTCCGACAGATGGCCTCACATTATCCTCAAGCACCCTCTGGTACAATGAAGAATTCATAGTGGATTCTATGATGGTGAGCTGCCCAGGCCCTGATGCAGCAAAGCTGCCCCAAACCATAATATTTCCACCACCATGCTTTACAGTTGGTATCAGGTTCTTGTGGTCAAATGCTATCTTTGGTTTTCGCCAAACGTGTCGTCTGGTACTGTGACCAAATAGCTCTACCTTTGACTCATCTGTCCAGAGCACATTGTTCCAGAAGTGCTGGTCTTTGCCGAGGTGTTCATTGGCAAACTTTAGTCTTGCCCTGATGTTCTTTCTGGACAGCAAAGGTTTCCTCCTGGCACACCTCCCATGTAGATCAAATTTGTGCAGCCTCTTTCTAATGGTAGACTCGTGCACTTTGACATCAACAGTGGCAAAAGCTACCTGCAGGTCCCGTGATGACATGCTGGGGTTCTTAGAGACTTCTTTCAGCATCTTGCGGTCTGCTCTCGGGCTGAACTTGCTCGGGCGGCCTGGCCTGAACAAGTTGGCAGTTGTATGGAATCTTCTCCACTTGTAGATGATCTTCCAGACAGTCGAATGATTGATTTCAAATTGATTGGAGATATTTTTAAATCCCTTCCCAGACTCAGAGGCATCTATAACCTTCTTTCTGAAGGCCTCAGAGAGCTCTTTTGATCTAGGCATGGTGATGCCACACACTTCAACAACAAAGAGCAAACCAAACTAAATGTCTGAGGTTTAAATAAGACAGGTTCCTCCAAGATCCTCTCTGACGATGTTCTAATCATTTGCACCTGAGCTGGTGTACCTGATTGTAATTTTAGGTATTTTAAGAAGTGATAAATGTAGGGGTGTACTTACTTTTTCCACATGCGAAATTTGCATTTATGTTTATATAAATTATACAATGGACTACAAAATGTAAATGTTTCATGATATTTGTTATATTATATCACCTTTATCTATCAATATTGTTGAAATGAAGATCAAATAGCTGTATGTTGAAATATGTTGAAAAAGTCCAAACTTTACATGGGGTGTACTTACTTTTTCACATGACATACATACATATTTTATATATATATATATATATATATATATATATATATATATATATATATATATATATATATATATATATATATATATATATATATATATATATATATATATATATATATATATATATATATATTGTTACGGCCCGCGGATAAGATGTTATGTTTGCCGAGCGGATGGCACCGCGACCGTACAGTTACCCCGATTAGCCCGATTCCCGAACGTTGGCCGGATCGCGCCACAGATATTCAAGAGGGAAAAGACTAAGGCGACACGGATGTGAAGAAGAAGCAGACAACCAAAAGGTTGGAAATACTACTAAATTTATTTCTACTATTTACATGCTCAAAATAACCAAGGAAGAAGGAAAGATAAGAAAATAATATACAGAAGATTTTAGAGACACAGTGAAAATACTAGCTTATCTAACAGGCTTAACTTATTCCCAGGGACAAGACAAAAGACAGACTACGAACACACTTACACGGGGGATGATGATAGGAATGGCAGGAGGTGGATGGCTGGAGGGGGGAGGCCGGTCCACGGATACCGCAGCCCGATCGGCGTGTCTGGCAGCCGCCGTTCCTTTTCGGTCCTGCTCAAAACGTCCGTCTGGTTCCAAGCTGCTGTGGCTGCAGTTTCGGTGGCTCAAGCTGCTGTGGATGCAGTTTCGGTGGCTCAAGCTGCTATGGATGCAGCCGCGGTGGCTCAAGCTGCTCTCTTCAGGGATCCCTTACTCAACTCTCTTCTCGGTGATCTCTTTGCCGCCACTCTTGTCATGGACCTCTTTGTCATGGACCTCTCTTGTCATGGACCTCTCTACACAACTCGTCATGGACCTCCCTATGCAACTTGTCATGGACCTCCTTACGCAACTTCTGACCACTCTTGCGCACGCGCTTTTATAACGCCTCCGGCGATCAAGCCGCCGGCCTTCAGGACACGCCCATCGGTGTGCTCACCTCGGCCATGGTTGGTCGCGCGACCCTCTGGCTCCGCCCTTGATGACGACGGGCGGGCACGCCTTTCTTCCCCGACCCGAGCACATGTTCAATGGTGGTTTTGGATGGGATGTAATTGGCAAATTGAGGCTTGGCCATGACGAAAGGGGAAATGGAGGTTTTTGGGAATGGGAATGAAGAATGAAGGGACTCTATCTTATTTCACTTGGTGCAATGGAGTGTCATTTTAATGGAAGACAAAGCCTTAACCTAATACACAGAATAAGGAAATAAACTACTGAACAGGGATATTATAGTGTCCTTCAATGTATGCTTTATGGAATTAACTACCGGAACGCCCTTTGACCTTTATACACACTGGAGCAAGGAGGGCTCAGACTAAAATAATAATTCACAACCATTTACTATACAATACAACACAATCAAAAAAAACTCAATCCTCATATCCGCAACAATATATATATATATATATATATATATATATATATATATATATATATATATATATATATACAGTATATATATATATATATATATATATATATATATATATATATATATATATATATATATATATATATATACACAGGGCGAGTCAAAAGTAGCGCCCAATTTCTGTTTTTTCGGCTTTCTGTTCTGGCGAATTCCCCCCCCCCTGTATATATATATACAGTGAAACCTTGACTTACGAGTTTAATTCGTTCTGTGACCGAGCTCGTAACTCAATTTGCTCGTTTCTCAAATTAAATTTCCCCATTAAAATGCATTGAAATGCTATTAATCCGTTCCAGCCCCTAAAAAACCACACCAATTTTTTTTGTTACGTGTTTTTAAATAAGAAAAATGTACTTTATAAATAATAAAATAATGTATAAACAAGCACGACCTCGTATATACTGTACATAATAAGCGGCGTTACGCGCGCGCTGCTTGTAAACAAGGAGGAAGCGGACAACGCGGTAATTTGTAAGATAGTAAGGGAAACATATGAAAATCTGTTAACTAAATTGTTACCAAAAGATTTCTTCACCAATATGTTTGTAAAGGTGTGTAATAACATGTGTTAAAATGTTGAAGGTCAACTCGCGTGGGAAACCCAGAAAAAAAGCTGTTGAATTCGGGTACCGAAAAAAAAATTTCGAGAATTTTTTTTTTTTTTTATCGGCCCTTAAGTAACTTATGAGGGGTCAAATAAGGGTTTTTCATGATTCTGAGTTGATTGTTAACATTTATATTTCACCACAGACACTCCTTTGTGGAAAAATAATTTCTAAATATATCTCATTTTCTACTTTGCAGGACATGGAGTCTAGCAATATGGATGAAGACGTTACTCCACCTGTGCTCAATTGCTTCATCTGTGCACGCTCGGATACACCAGCTGAAAGGCTCATACAGGCAACTCCAAAGGGATACTCAACTTTATTGAAACAAGCAGAAACTGTCGAAAATGTTACTGTTGTGGAACGTATGAAGGAGGCTCAAAAGGAAGGAAATCTGAGGTACCACCAGAAGTGTAAAAATGATCTGTACAACAACTTTGTTGCAACCACCAATAAGTCAGCTCAAGCATCAAAGGCAGAGAAAGAGTCATCAAAGTTGAAGAGAAGACACACTACTTGTGAGTTCAGTTCATCAACTGGCTGCAGTTCTAGAAGATCACAGTCAGTTGACCTCCTGTATAAGGATGTATGCATTCTTTGCAACCAACCAGCCCAGCTCTACAAAAATAATCCAGCACAAGCTAGAAAGAAATACAGAGTGCCAGATAATTTGACTGCAGATACACTGAAGGCAAGCTTGCTGAAGACAGCACGGAGTCGCGGGGATGACTGGGGCACTGAAGTCACTGGACGCCTGGAAGGGATCAACGACTTGGTAGCAGAAGAAACACTGTACCATTTGCGATGCAAACTTATGTTTGCGAGAGGTGACAGTTTGTCCAAGACTGATGAGGAAGGAAAAAGGAAGAGAGGACAGAGGAGTATTGATGAGGAGCGAGAGGCAGTTTTTATTGAATTCTGCGAATGGTTAGACTCAGAATTAGAGCATGGGGTAATGAACATGGACCAAGTCCATGAAAAGCTGCAGGAGTTTGATAAGTCACCAGAGAAGAGCCTTTCTTATTCAAAGCATTGGCTAAAGATAAAACTTCTAGAGAAATACGAAGACACCTTGTATTTCACAACACAGGAAAGAAGGGCAGATGTACTCTGTCTCAAAGATGGCACCGACAATATTCTGCGAGCGCATCATGCTAATCTTGACCATGGAGATGAGAAGACTCAGATCATAAAGACGGCACTCAAGTTCATATCCAATGATATTGCCTTGATTGATTTAGGTCCAAAGTCATACCCCACCACACACAGTATGACTGACATCGATAGTCAGCTGACACTTGTTCCTGCAAGCCTTCAGATGTTCTTGAGACCGACTGTCAAGACAGACGAAAGAGTTGCCGTTTGGGGGAAGAATTTTATTAAGGCCTGTCGACCTCGGTCTGGAGTATTGCCACACCAAATGGGGCTTGCCATACAACTTGATCATAGATTTGGGTCAAAATGGATGCTCAACAAGTTCCACTGGCTGGGATACACTGAGTCTTACACGGAGACACAAAACTACAAATACTGCTTCCTTAATAGTAGGAGTGGAGATGATGTTCCAGATACTTCTGGCACTCTTGACACCATTGTGGAGGAAACCGATGAACAGATCAATGATGAGGTTGCGGTTGATGCTGCGCTTGAGGATCAATCAGTGATGACAGCCAAAGTGCCAGCCAGTGAAAGTGAATTGTCAAGTAATGATCAGGTGGTCTTTATGGAGGTTGGGGAAACAAACAATGCAGTCACTCAGTTTGTTGGAGACAATATAGATTTAAACATTGTCTCTATTCACGGAAACACTCCCTTTCACTCAATGGGTTGGATCGAAGTCACCTCTCCGGCACCACCTTTGCCAGATCCACAGACAACAGCAGCTTTCCCCCGGGTGAAGTTGAAGGCACTCGACAAAGCTAAGATCCTGAGAGGAACTGAAGTAAAGATTATTCCATTTACGAACAGGAAACAGATAGGAACGAACGCGATCATGTTTCTCCCTCTCGCTGAGCTTTCCTCCTCCCTGGCTCATGATCAGCCACTCCTCACTCCAGGTGACACACTCTGGGCAGCGGGGTGGGTGATCAAAGCCAACGATCCTGAGTTCCCACACTCCAACTGGAATGGCTGGATGAAGAGAATCCATGCTAATGATGCAAAGCAGAGCACACAGATCGAGTTCCTCCCAGTTATTGAAGGAGACCCTAATGACCTCAACACCATCTTCACCACTCTGAAAGAGTGCATACGGCGTGCTGGGGTCGCTATAGTGACCTTTGATCTTCCGATTTGGCTGAAGGCTGTGAATATAATAAAGCAGGCAAATCTACCCGTCATTCCAAGGTTGGGTGGTTTTCACCTGCTGAAGTCTTATCTTGGATCAATGGGTAACATCATGGAAGATTCTGGACTACTAGATGTGATCCAGTTGATCTATCCTGGAAGTACGACAGCCAACCACATCATGGATGGAGGATGTTTTGACAAGGCAATCCGTGTTCACCTCCTCATCGATGCAGCCATCTATCAACACATCATGAAACTTGCCTTCACTGAGGAGGAGCGTGGTGACATGAAGACCTTCATGCCTTCATGCAGCTGCAAGAAGAATGGGGTCACGTGCATCTCGGCCTGTGGAGTCTGTAATGGCATTACATGCAGAAACTGCAGTCATGATGTTGTTGAGTCTGAAGAAGACATAGACAATGACTGTTGAAACTTCTGACATTGTGAATGAGAAATAACTCTTGAGTATTATATATGTATGTGAAATAAAAGCTACTTTGTGTGTAAATGTAAAAGTGAAAATATAAATGTTAACAATCAACTCAGAATCATGAAAAACCCTTATTTGACCCCTCATAAGTTACTTAAGGGCCGATTAAAAAAAATAAAAATTCTCGAAAATAATTTTTCGGTACCCGAATTCAACAGCTTTTTTTGTGGGTTTCCCACGGGAGTTGAACTTCAACATTTTAACACATGTTATTACACACCTTTACAAACATATTGGTGAAGAAATTTTTTGGTAACAATTTAGTTAACAGATTTGTGAAATATCTCATAAAATGCCCTTACTAAGAGTCTTTATTCAAGAGGTCACTGTAACACTGGCGCTGGCACGCTCCGGGCTGCGCGCCTGGTGTATATCCTGAGGCCACGCCTACCCCTCGGCGTGGCCACCGCCCACTTGGTGCGCGGAATGATGTCACCACGCCAGTGAGCTTCCGTGTCCGCCACAATGCAAAGAAATAAACTGGTTTTATTAAGTGTATTTACCTTGAAGATCAGACGAAGATGCTGGCGGAGGTGGAGGAGATGACTTTTGCCTTTTTCGCCACACTTTCCTCGCTTTCACTTGCAGGGCGTTTCAATAAAAACCTGTCCAACGAGGTTTGTTTCTTCCTCCCTTTCAAAATGTTTCGATCGTACTGCTACGATCGTACTGCCTCGCCAAGTCGACAACACGCACACCTCGCTCATGTTTTTCGACGATTGCGTGTTTTATATCCAAGCACATCATCCTCTTCTTCTTCTCAGTACTGCCCTTGGCACTCAATTTCTTAGGACCCATGGTTAAAACTAAGAAATTTTCCAAAATAACCAACATGCGAAAACAAAGCAGCAGCGATATACGGCAGAGATGCTTGCACGGCAAGATAACCACGTGACCGGAACGCTTGTTGGGCCACCTAGTGGCGGGTGGCGTAAGCTCGTAACTCAGATCTCGGCTCGCATCTCAAAGCAAAAAACCGCCCGAGCGACGGCTCGTATCTCGGAAAACTCGTAAGTTGGTGCACTCGTAAGTCAAGGTTTCACTGTGTATATATATATATATATATATATATATATATATATATATATATATATATATATATATATGTATATATATATATATGCAAAGATTTGCGGTTGGGAGTAAATCCAAATGATTCCATGGTAAGATCTCCAACCTTTAATTGAACAAACAATGACTCAACGTTTCGATTAACAACATGTGAAGCCACACGCCTCCGTTAATCTTCCTCAAGAGTGATAAAATCATCTCAACATCCCCTTATATGCAAAGTGGGGTGGGCAAAGCTGGACAGCCAATGAAACCATATCAAACCGATCTCGTGAACGGAGACGTTACTGACCAAATTCAAAAATCAACCGCATATTAACGGCTTAAAATAATCCTGTAAGCAATGCTAGATTATAACTCGTGTTTAGAAAATCAGGAACAATCATTACATTTAATTAAAAGTTAAACTTGTAAACAATTAAATTGTAAATTAAATTAAAACTGTAAATATATTAAAGCATAGAATTTTTTAAGATCAAATAAAATTGCCATAATATCAAGATCATCACATGTGGCCCTATGCGGCTGTCCAGAGCGGTGTGATACGGTTTCATTGGCTGTCCAGCTTTGCCCACCCCACTTTGCATATACCCCGCCCACTTTGCATATAAGGGGATGTTGAGATGATTTTATCACTCTTGAGGAAGATTAACGGAGGCGTGTGGCTTCACATGTTGTTAATCGAAACGTTGCCATTGTTTGTTCAATTAAAGGTTGGAGATCTTACCATGGAGTCATATATATATATATATATATATATATATATATATATATATATATATATATATATATATATATAAATATATATATATATATATATATATATATATATATATATATATATATATATATATATATATTACGACATGGTCTCAGCTCGTCAAAGAGCTACGACACAGAAAAAATCATGACAACATAACCAAGGGAACAGGAGAAAGGGGAAACGCCAACAGCAGGGTGGAGGGAGACAATATATTGAGAAGGACAAACAAGGGATGCAGGTAACGATTCGGGGTAAGGGAGAACACAAAGTGTGGACAAGATGGATACATCAGCAAAATGTTTGGAAAAGGTGGGGGCGGTTTAACCGTTGTAGAAAAGATATTGATTTTGGATGGGGGATGATTTGAGATGGTGATGAACAGCTGTCTTGAAGACCAGAGGGAAGAATGAGATTGAAGAGAGAATGGAAGATGTTCCACAGGTGAGGGAAAAAAGAAGTGACAAAGCACGGAGAGGACAGAGGGTGCAAGTCTTGACAAGGCGCCACGAGGTTTTAGAGGAGGGAGACAAGTTTGAAAGTTCTTGAGATTGGAAAGATGTTGTTTTCTGGCTCTCAAGAGAGGGGACACACTTGTTGTGAGTGTTGGGGTTTTCTTCAGTTGGATTTGCCTTCCATTAGGAGAATGCAAGTTGTTTTAAAGCAACTGCCTCAGTCCCAAGAGCAGGAGGATGGGTAAGATAATTGAAGAGGTGGGATGCATCGGTGCATAAGAGAGAGCAGGTTTCTGTAGAAAAGTTCCCAGGCTGAATTAATATCAGCGGCGGTGGATATATGAGACCAGTCCTGATGTGTAAAAAAATAAAAAATACAAAATATGTATATATATATATATATATATATATATATATATATATATATATATATATATATATATATATATATATATATACAGTATATATATTGTGTATATATATATATATATATATATATATATATATATAATCGTTAGATTAAATAAGACGCGGACGTAGCTTCAGGACGTCGATCTTTAATTGTCGACAAGCTTTCGACCAACAAAGGTCTTCTTCTGAGTCAGCCCCAAGTTCAACGGAAGTGCTGACTCAGAAGTGACTTGGGGCTGACTCAGAAGAAGACCTTTGTTGGTCGAAAGCTTGTCGACAATTAAAGATCGACGTCCTGAAGCTACGTCCGCGTCTTATTTAATCTAACGATTATTTATTCAATACAAATGAGACGCCCTGCTCGTACTTTGGAGTTTCTACTATTTCTTACAGTTATATATATATATATATATATATATATATATATATATATATATATATATATATATATATATATATATATATATATATATATATATATATATATATACATATATATACATATATATATATATATATACATATATATACATATATATATATATATATATATATACATATATATATATATATATACATATATATATATATATATACATATATATATATATATATATATATATATATATATATATATATATATATATATATATATATATATATATATATATAACCTTTTTTTTTTTAACGGCGAATACGTGAGGCAAAAATGTAGAAGGAGGTCACATGTTATGAACCGCGAATATGCAGAACTCACGAATGTTGGCACCGCGACTGTTAAGTTACAACTATATCTATGACTCCAGTAATGGAAATTCTACTTAGTTACACATCACTGCTTAATAAATATTACTATGTGTCATCGATGCCAAACTCATGGAACTTTTATCATCATTTCCACCATTCATGTTCAGTGCAGGACTTTCAAAATAACGTATGAATGCCAACGAGGCCTTCCGCACATGCGCTGTTAGCCCCTAACCTGCATGTGCTTTCACACATACTCACTTCCGCTAGACATGGTACTTTTAACCTGCCATTGCTGGCGTGAAATCTAAGTCAAAAGGTTGTTTAAACATAATTTTTGGCATTCAAAAAAAGGTGGCAATTTTTAATGTGGTTAACCATAATTTGTGTCACTCGATGCAAATTGGACTCGGAAAAATATATAGAAATACGAGAAATATCACGATGATAGGTGCTGAGTTCCCTCCCACCATTTCCTGCTAATGCAAGCGAGCGGCGACACATGAACACTCTCCTTTTAGCAATAGATGCAAAAATCTAGTATAATTTATTGTGGCCCCAAAACTAAACAAGCAATATATTTATAACAGCCCTCACAGCTCCGATTCCCCCCTCACCTCAAACTTGATTAATAGTAAATATTTTAAAAGTTGATTTTAAAGTTAACCTGTGCATTCAAAAGCCCCAGATATGGCACCTCCCATCACTGTTAAGAAGCATCCAAACCAGATGCGGTATCTAGCTTTCGTGTAATGTCGGCATGGTACATCTGGCTCCGAAGTATAGCTGGCACAGGCTCTGTATATTTTCAAGCCATGAAGATGTCCTTTCTTGAAGAGTTGCCAACCATTACTTTGTGGTTTACGCGGCACAGCATCGTGCTTCAAACTGCACACGTCCATGGAAGAAATTACCAAGCTTGGTGTGTTTACAGCAGGCATTCCTGCAAGGTTCACCATTCAATGGCAGCGATGGCCGAAGATTTGGGTAGCACGCACCAGTCCACAGTTCTCCGGAGCTTGGAATCAGTCCACGTCATCAGTAGTCTGCACGAAGGGCAGCTGCATTGTCTCATCCCTCTCAGTGAATGGGGAACCACCTTTTAGAGGCCATTTTTCCCCACAGAGGAGGGGTTGGCCTTTTTTCGGGCACCATCGTCCCCTTTTTTGAAGCAATGTTTTATGGCCGGATGCCCTTCCAGCCACCAACCCTGTTAGTCGCTTCTTGCGACACAGGGAATTACCAATGAACTGGTACTCAATTTGCCGACCTCGGAAGGATGACAGGCTGAGTCAACTCCCCCTGGCGTTAATTCAGCGATCGACCGGGATTCAAACCCAGGATCCTAGGATCCCAAGCCAGCGCCCTAACCGCTAAGCCAACACCAGGCTTTCTCAGTGAATGGGGAAAGTCCTCAAACTCTTTCTTGTGCACAGGTACATCCCTTTGTCTGTTATTTTTTTTGAAGTCTTTGTGAAGTTTGGTGAACCATATTGGCTAACAAAATCGATGATAAATCATGGTGTTGAAGATCTTGAAGACGAATTTGCACAATACACATTGGACATGCATCGGCCCATATCAATCCTTAAATCACAAACACGATATATTATGCCCCAAACGTCATTGTTGCTTAGGGATTATGTGCGTGCAGAACAGCTAAGCGAGACAGGCTACACACCTTAGCATAAAAATGTCAAACATTTTTACCTCTGCCACCGAAGGTGAAAGGAGGTTATGTTTTCACCCCTGTCTGTCTGTTTGTCTGTGAGAAGGATATCTCAAAAAGTTGTGGACGGATTCAGACATACTTTTGTGGAAAGGTTGGGTATGTGACGAGGGCGAATTGATTAGATTTTGGTGAAGATCCGAATCCAGATCCGATAATTTTAAAGTGATTCTTCACCATTGAGAATTGGGGACAAAACAATATACAGTAGAGCACGATATATTAAAAACTTTGTGGATGAGTTGTTTAGTTGATAAGAACAAGCTGATTAGATATTGGTTGAGGTCTGGATCCAGATCTGGCCTATCAGTGGGATACGAAATGTAAACTGTTCACCCTGATTGTGAATGTATTGTTCCTAAAAGTTTTTCATACATGTGCATTGTAATATATGATCCAAAATCGCTGAAGAAGGGGGGGGAGGGGTAGTTGTAGGGGATAATGAGTAGGAAGGGGTAGAAACGCCAAAGATTGGGTTGGTCAAATTTGGTCTCACCGCCAGGTCGCTGTATATGTGGTCTCCAAAGTAGAGGACGGTGGACCCTGTCCAACCGGTGAGCCGTAAGAATTCGTAAAGGTTACCCTGGATACAAACAAGCCAATTAAATGTGCAAAAAAACTCGGACACAAAACGTGTGCACAAGTACATCATTTTACGTTCTGAAAAGCAACATTTTTTTGGTACTGTGAGTAAGGCGATGTTCCGCACCTGTTTGTAAACCTCACCCTTGCGCAGCGATGTAATGCGGTCCCACAGCATGCCACCTTGATCTGCCAAGCGTCGGAAAGGCCTGTCAAAAACAACAATGTAGCGTCAAATATACCTGGTGTTGGCCTAATGGTTAGGGCGGCGGGCTTGGGATCCTAAGGTCCTGAGTTTGAATCCCGTTGAATTAACGCCAGGTGGGGTCGACTCAGCCTGTCATCCTTCCAAGGTCGGCAAAATACGGACCAGATAACTGGTTATAGAGAGGCAGATGTGCACACTGAAATGATGCAACCAGCAGCTGGGTGGCTGCACACGAACCACCCACCCTGTTGACGAGTTTCAGGATGTAGAATACCAGAACAGGATGGCAGTTATTACCTCCACCACCGAAGGTGGATGGAGGTTATGTTTTCACCCCTGTTTCTTTGTCTGTCTGTGAACAAAATATCTCAATAAGTTGTGGACGGATTCGGACGAAATTTGGCAGAGCGGTAGCGTATGTGACAAGGACTAAACGATTAGATTTTGGTGAAGCTCCGAATTCGGATCCGGCTACTAGAATTTTTAGGTGATTCTTCATCATTGGGAGATAGGGGCTAAAAACTATATATAGCAGGATATCTCAAAAAGTTGTGGACAGATTTGGACGACACTTGGTGTAGTGGAGAGGTTGGGTGTGTGACAAGGATGAATGGATTCAATTTTGGTGAAGATCCAGATTCGGATCCGGCTAGTATGAGTTTTTAAGCGATTCTTCACCATTGAGCGATAGGTCTAAAACCGACACATATAGCAGGATATCTCAGTTACGGACAGATTTGGACGAAACTTGGTGGACCGGTTGGGTGTGTGACAAGGAAGAATAGATTCGGTTTTGGTGAAGATTTGAATATGGATTCGGATACGATAATTATTTAATTTCTAAGTGATTCATCACCATTGAGAGATCGGGCCAAAAGCGATATAACATATTTTAAAAGGTTATGGACGAGTTATGAATACACTTGGTGGACGAGTTGGTTTGGTGACAAGAACAAGCAGATTAGATTTTGGTTGAGGTCCGAATCCAGATCCGGCCTATCGGTGGGATGCAAAACATAAATTGTTCAGCCTGATGGAGGTATGCTCTCTACCGAGTGCCGTTATAGTGAGTACAACAACAAACAAAAGGCATTTTAAAGCCATTTTCCCTGCTAGAGCGGGGGTTAGCCTTGCGGTCCCCATGACAATCTTCTCCATTTTGCCCTATTTTCTGCATCTCCCCTTGTTAACCCCCTTGCCCACATTTCTTCTTCCACCATCTTTAGCCAAGTCTTTCTCGGTCTTCCCAGTCCTCTACTTCCTTCTACATTCATTTCCATCACTCTTCTCAACCAGTCACTTTCATCCTTCCTCAACACATGACCAAACCATCTCAACCTGTTCCTCTTCACAGCATCAATCACAGGCTCTATTCCCATCATCTTTCGCAATTCATCATTTGTCTTCCTCTCTCTCAACGATACTCCGCACATCCACCGAACCATTCGCATTTCCACCCTTTCCAGCCTTCGTTGCTGCTCCACGTTCATTACCCATGTCTCGCTCCCATAAATCATAACACTTCTCACACATGCAACGCACACCTTTCCCTTCAGCTTCAACGACACTCCCCTCCTCATCAGCACGCCACTCAGTTCCCGAAACGAAACTTCTTCGTTATAGTGAGTACATAGTCTTACAATTCACAAGTTGTAAAAGTCTAATTCACAATGTATAATATAAAACATTTCATTATCTGGGTTTGATGTTAAACTTTTTATAACAATGTATTGTTGTGGTTCTGTGAACCGGCACTCCCCACGGCAATGGCATACAACATACAGGTTCCCGAGTTTAGTTATTTCCTTATTAAATGTTCAGATAGTCCTCCATTCTATGTAGTGGGTTTCAACGGCAATGCGCTATGTGGGATTAGTTAGGGATTTCCTCTTTTTATCTTTCTAACCAAAGTGATACCCTCCTCAATTAACGGTGACGAGGGAACAGCGAAGGAAAGCAGCGGAGGTAGAGCTCATTTGCATATTGTGCCAAAAACCCATTTGAATCCATGCGCCATTTTCCAACTGTCACAACCTTTACCCACGCTACCTCAACCATAATTTACTCACTACCGGACTGTCAACTAACCGCTACACGACCATATATAAATCACCATTCTTCACTACCAGACATCAACATTCAACCATGCTGCTTAAATCATCACTCAACCACCACACCTCCACCACCACAAGATACATACCCACCATTCGACGACTGCAAACTGTTAGGCATCTGCCTGAACATCGCTGTTACAACCAGCCTATTGCACTACGTTCAGGCATCATGGCGCTTAAGCTTCCTGGGCGACGATCAGCAAAGCCTCGATGTGAGCATGCCGCAAACATGCGCTAATGCTGCCATGTCTTCCAATCAATCGCTGCAGCCCTCCGGCTGCCTCCAATGCTGTCTAAATCCTGAGCGCACATTCGCGTCATGAACGCACAGCAAAATACATCCGCCCCATGTTAAGAGAGGAGCTCAAGAGCCGTGGCCAGGTACAAGAACCACTGAAGACGATGGATGCAAGGACGACAGTCTCGTGGCAAGGATGACATCAGCATGGGGCTCGCCTGGGCCAATGGGCGTGCCACAACAGGTCCAAGCAGGGCAGCACATGAAACTTGTCCCTGGCACTCATGCCTGGAAGAGGCAGGGATCTCGATCTCGCCCTCCGCCCCCCAGGATCTCGATCTCGCCCCCCCCCCCCCCCGGGATCTCTCCCTCCCCCCCGGATCTCTCCTTCCCCCCCCCCCCCGCCCCCCGATCTCTCCCTCTTCCCCCTTATCTCTCCCTCCTCCCCCTGATCTTTCCCTCCTCCCCCTGATCTCTCCCTCCCCCCCCGATCTTTCCCTCCCCCCCCCGATCTCTCCCTCCCCCCCCCCGATCTCTCCCCTCCCCCCCGATCTCTCCCTCTCTCAAACTGTACCGGTTTGATTCTGATTTGGCGTCAATGTTGTGTTAGTAAGATTGTAAGAAGTGGGATAATTAGACGGGTGAACTCTGCACAGTCTCTTTTGCTTTGTAAATATCGCAACACACATATACCCCTATTGTTTGCTTCATGCCGCACCACACAAATAACTATCTTTTCCCCTGCTGTGCCTTATTAATAAACCCTGATTGTTGCATGTACCACATACATGTACCTTTCCCCACCCCTGGAAATAATTACCCCCAATACACTTATATTTCTGATCTGCCTGTGTAAGTCTCTCATTGGTTTATCGTAGCCTGTACTAGTGGTTAGGCGGGATGTCTAAGTTCCCACAGATTGGCTCCAGACTCTATCTGGTGTGCACTGGCAGTTCCGCATCTGATTAAAAACCTAAGATAAAATCAGTGCACATCGAGGGCGCGAAACCCGGTTAGAAAGCCACGTCACGCCCAGGTAAATACTAAATTACGGAGGACCCATCAACATCTGCGCTCATTAAGGGGGTCGACCACCCAAAATAGGTATTTGCTCTCTTCTCTCTTCTATTTACTCTCTTCTCAAGATTTCAATGAAACTTGGTCACAACCTTCATCGCCCATGATGAGCCAGAGTTTGTTCATAGCATTAAAAATATAAGGGTCTGGGGGGGGGTTTGAGTGACTTGCTCCTGATCTTGTTTGATATTGCTGATCCAGGTGAGCCTCAGGACCCGCGGTCCTATTTTTAGTCTTTGGTATGAGTCAGCAGAGGTCGGGTTCAAACGGCCGACCTCCCAGACTTGGAGCAGACGCTCTAACTATTATGGCACCGAGCCCGTTGTCCACAAGTTCATGAAGGAATTTGTCATATTAGCATGAAGGATAAGGACATTAAGAAAACAGACAAACAATACACGATATGGAGCTTAAATGTGTTTTTATCAGTTTCTATTGTTTAACAATGACTGAGGAATAATGCAGAAAAAAGAAATATTTAAAAGCAAAATAATAATTACACTGAAAATTTGGAGCCATTCTTTTGGAGGAGGAAGAGGGCGGGGTGGCGGTTTTAAGCTGGCCGTCTCATCCAAGTATTCACTGGTGCACAAAAATCTCATGGTACCTTTCAAACTATTTTTATTTATTTATTAAGAGTAGCTATTGTGTGCTGGTATCCTGCCCAAAACTCAAATTCTTCACAGCTTGATGATGGGCGTCAGTAGCATGATCAATGGTCATGCCCCATAAGTGGTGCAAGCCCACAGCAAAGTGCCGCATGTTTGGTGGTGCTTAGGAACAAAAACTTTACAAGTTGGTGAAAGCACGAGAAGGCACTCACCGTCGCCGGTCATTGAAGAAATCAGGCTTGTCTGCCTTGACGATGATGACATCAAATAGGTCATGCCAGTCTGGGCCAACCATGTAGTTCATGCCTTTATCTCTGCAACAGAACATATAATTCATGACATGGAGACATAAGTGAGTATCTTAGAGACGATGTGCATTATACTGGTGGACATTTGTTTGCTAAACCTGGAAGGAATTGCTGTTTAACTAAATGCTGCTTTAAGAATAATTTCACTGTGTGATCACTAAAACGTCGACTCAGCAAAATCTGAGAGTGAAGGAGAGCACAGCAACACAGGTTTACAAAACAGCAATGTTGAGGAAGTTGTGCAGCTTTTTTAGTTATTATTATTTGTTTCTATCCATTCAGTTATTCGTATGCAGCCCATGGCTGCTTGGCTGCATCATTTTCTGGGGGCACAGCTGTGCCGCTGATGCAATGCCCCCCATTACCAGCGAGAAGAAGAACCATCTTTAGAGGCCATTTTTCCCCACAGAGCGGGGGTTTGCCTTTTTCTGGCACCGTGGTCCCCTTTTTGAAGCAATGTTTTATGGCCGGATGCCCTTCCTGCCGCCAACCCTGTTAGTCGCCTCTTGCGACACACAGGGAATTACCAGTGAACTGGTACTCAATTAGCCGACCTCGGGAGCATGACAGGCTGAGTCAACCCCCCTGGTGTTAATTCAGCGATCCACCGGGATTCGAACCCAGGATCCTCGGATCCCAAGCCGGTGCCCTAACCGCTAAGCCAACATCAGGCCTTCCCCATTACCAGCTAGCTGGTACTCATTTTGCTGACCTCAAAAGGATGACAGGCTGAGTCGACCCACCTGGTGTTAATTCAACAGCATGACAGGGGCTTGAGACTCAAGATCTTAAACCAGCCTACTTATAAACATTAAGCCAACACCAGGCCATTTGTTAGTATACAGAGTCAACACTCATGGAAGAGTGAACCATAACATAATAGAAGAAGAAGAAGTGTTAAAGGCCGGGGGACGGGGGACGGGGGGAGGGAAGAGAGGTGAAGGGGAAGTGGGCGAACACACTAACAGTAGGATAGAGGGACACAACGGAGGGACCTTTGGATGAACAATTGGCATGAGGAAGAATGAGGTCAATATTAGAGGGAGGACGATATAGGTAACGGGAATGAACGAGCTGGATACTAGCTCTAACAGAACAAAAAAAGGAGGGAAAATAGGGGAGCAAACAGACATGGGGCAAAAATAAATAAGTAAATAAATAAATAAATAAAAAGAGGCAAAGGAGAAGGGAGAAACACAATAACCCAAAAAGGAGGGGGGGGGGGTGCTTGAGGATGGTTTTAATGAGGGTGTAAATGTATGGAAGTGGGGAGGTGAGAGAGACCCAGCATCACTGAAAACAGAAGGAGATTAAGCTAGGGTGGTGGTCAACAACTGTCTTGAATGTCTGGTGGGAAGAATGGGATTGAATAGACTGAGGAGGTTGGTTCCACACATGTGAGAGAAGAGGAATAAATGAGTGGAGGTGAGCAGTGAGCCTGGATTTTGGGAGTTTCACCAGAAGTGCGTTACTGGCAGACCGTGTGCACCCTGCAGAAACCTGGGGGTTTGTGGGGTCAGACCAAGGAAAGGGCAGATAATGCAAGACTAATAAAGATGTGGTAGAAGACAGAAGCCAACAAACTGTGATGCAAGAGTCAGTTTACATTATTGGAGCAGGATGCCAATGATTTCCCTGACTCGCTCAACTCTTCAATTCGAATCTGCCACAAAAAATATTTCGGAAAGGTTTTGTCAAACGGTGTATTAACTTTCTCTGCGCTGTTTTGTGCTGGTATACTTGCAATTCCTGAT
Organism: Myxine glutinosa; assembly: GCF_964187855.1. Taxonomy (NCBI): domain Eukaryota; kingdom Metazoa; phylum Chordata; class Myxini; order Myxiniformes; family Myxinidae; genus Myxine; species Myxine glutinosa. The sequence goes on along the minus strand of NC_136264.1, from coordinate 39,068,725 downwards.
ATGATTAATTGATTTTTATTTAGGACTTTTATAATGTCTGTTGAGGGTATATGAAAGTTGTAAATAGAAAAGTAAGGTTTCAACATTTTACAACTATAATTTTGAAGTTATACCGAATTGAAATATAGTGAGTGTTCAGGAAAATTATAGTGACTTGTGGATCTGGAACAAACATCCTACTATTATTACCTTGCAATTGGTCACTGGCTTCGACACCAATACAATATTTTTATTATGGACCCTAGGCATAAAAAACTACATGCAGTGCCTATAGAAAGTTTACACCCCCTTTCAAAATTTTCACCTTTTGTTACCTTATAGCCTGGAATTAAATTGCATTAAATCGGACTTTTTCCACCTTTATTTACACATCGTAACCCACAACCTCCAAGTGAAAAACAAATTCTACAATATCAGAAAATTAATTAAAAATACAAAACTAGAATATATTGGTTGGATAAGTGTTCACCCCCCTTATAATAGCAATTGTAAATTATCTCAGGTGTAACCAATCACCTTCAAAATCACACACCAAGTTAATTGGCCTCCACCTTTGTTAAATTGTAGTGATTCTGCTTATATCAGAATAAAACCAGCTGTTCCTGTAGGTTTCCTCTTCTGGGTAGCGCATTTCACAGGAAAGACGCAGCCATGAGCACCAAGGAGCTTTCAAAAGACCTCCGGGATAAAGTTGTGGAAAGGCATAGATCGGAGGATGGGTATAAATATATTTCAAAGACCTTGAATATCCCTTGGCACACAGTCAAGAAAATCATTAAGAAGTGGAAGGTGCATGGTACCACCAAGACCCAGCATAGATCAGGCTGTTCCTCCAAACTGGATGACCAAGCAAGGAGGAGACTGATCAGAGAGGCCACCAAGAGGCCAATGACAACTTTGAAAGAGCTACAGGCCTTTATAATGGCAAAGACTGGTCACTGTGTGCATGTGACAACAATATCCCAATCACTCCACAAGTCTAGCCTGTACGGTCGTGTGGCAAGAAGTAAGCCATTACTCAACAAATCCCACCTCGAGTCGAGTTTGAGGTTTGCAAAAAACCACTGCGGAGATTCTGAATCCATGTGTCAAAACGTTTTGTGGTCCGATGGAATTTTGTGGCTAAAATGCAAAACATTACGTTTGGCACAAACCCAACACAGCACATCACCAAAAAAAACACCATTGCTACTCTGAAGCATGGTAGTGGCAGCATCATGTTATGGGGATGTTTCTCAGCAGCAGGGAATGGGTCACTTGTCGGGATAGAAGGGAAAATGGATGGAGAAAAATACAGAAAAATCCGAGAGGAAAACCTGCTGCCCTCTGCAAGAAAACTGAATTTGGGAAGGAAGTTCACCTTTCAGCATGACAACAACCCGAAGCACACAGCCAAAGCTACACCGGAGTGGCTAGGGAACAAAAAGATAAATGTCCTTGAGTGGCCCAGGCAGAGCCCCGACCTAAATGCAATCGAAAATCATCTGTGGCCTGACTTGAAGATTGCTGTCCATCAAATCTCCCCACACAACTTGACAGAGCTTGAACAGTTTTGTACAGAAGAATGGGCAAATATTGCCCAATCAAGGTGTGCAAAGTTGGTCGAGACCGATCACAACAGACTCACAGCTGTAATTGCTGTCAAAGGTGCTTCCACCCAGTATTAACTCAGGGGGGTGGACACTTACATAACTAAGATATTCTAGTGTTGGATTTTTAATTAATTTTCTGAAATTTGTAGAATTTGTTTTTCACTTGGAAGTTGTGGATTACGATATGTAAATAATGGTGTAAAAAGTCTGATGTAATGCAATTGAATTCCAGGCTATAAGGCAACAAAAGGTGAAAATGTTGAAAGGGGGAGTAGCCTTTCCATAGGGACTGTATAATCGAACAAACAGTTTCAAATGGAGCACCTCGCCACCATTCGAGGTTTTGCTAGTTTGAGTTCATGATCGCTTTTTGAAAGCCTTCTCTCTCCCACCTTCAGCCCTTTTGTTTTCTACTCAATCCCCCTACTTCTCATTCGTTCCTCCCAATTATACCCCGTTTGGTGTCTTTAAAAAAAAAAAAAATTCAATTCCTTACACCTCCTGGACCAACCTACTTCCTGCTCTCTGCAATTTTTGCTGTATACACTCTGCATTCCCACTGTGATCGTGAACGTATTCATCACACAGCTCAACTTAATTTTTTTCAAACTATTGCTTTGCCCTTCTTCCAACAAATCTTCACAAAAATAAAAAATAAAGGCAATTACTCCCACGGTACCAATCATCCATTTATATACACCTCCACGACTTACCTAGAGATTCACGGGGCAAAGCCTTCATTACGGCGGCTTTTACAATGTTCCAACTTCCCCTTTCTCCCTTGTTGAATTCTCTATTCTACTGCAAATCACTCTTCTTCCTCTTCAAAAGTTTGCTTTCAAATAAATCATTCCATCATTCGAGAACACAGCTCTTCCTTTCTACATTCTCTACACTCGCCTTTATTCCACCCCTCCTCTAACGTTTTCAACCGTATTTCTGACTTGAAAATCTCAAGAACACCAGTTTACAATGGATGTTTGCATTTCATTAATCGTTCCTTTTGTACTTCTTTAGTGTCAAACCCTCTGCTGTTTGTTCCCTCCCCTACTTATACTAGCCCCTATCCTAGAAATCCTATCCCATACCAGCGTCCCACTCCATTTCCCATCCCTTTACTCCCTCCTCACCCCATTCCATCACTACCTTCCTCCTACCCTTACCCTTCAAATCTCCCCCCTCACTCCTCCTCCTCAAAGTTGCCTCTTAACTCATCTACAAAGCTGCGTCCTCCCCGCCCCCCCCCCCTCCCTTACAACTTATTCCTCCACAAACTCCAATCTTCTACTTTCCTCTGCCCCCCTCATATTACTCCTCACTGTGCCTCGTCCCATCACCAACTAGCCTTTTGTCCTAATTCTCCTCATCCTGCCCTTTTTCCTAGCTATTCTGCAATTTCTGACACACTGTCAGCAGCTCTCCCGACCTCCTCCTTTCCTCCCTAATCTTGCACTCTCCCACCCCTCCCATCTCTTTTACCTGATTGATGCTCACCCTCTCTCTTCCTCAATGGCATAGACCTCAAACATCTGGGACCTTCACTCAAACCTGACTGATCTCTCCATACAGGTTCCTTCTCACAAACCAGACTTAATCTGCTAAACAGAAACTTTTCTCCAACAAAACATCTCTGACTCCGTAGTATCTCTCCCTGGTTACTCCCTCCTCCAGTATGATAGATCTGAGCCTCATCCTGGTAGTGGAGTTTGTCTCTTTATCACTCTCCCTGTGCTGCCCTCACTCCACCACACCCCTGGATACCTCTGGCTACGGCTTCCCCTCCGCTCCCACCTTTTGTTCATATGTGTGTTGTATCGTCCACCAAACAGTGATGACTGAATTTACATCTCGCTGTCTGACAACATGGACCAACTTCAACTTCTATTCACTCATCCCAACTATCTCTTCCTCATATGTGGCAATTTAAATTGTCATCATGCCAGCTTGTGGGTGTGTGTACCTCTTGCACCTGCCATGGCACCTCGGCAAAGAAATTATATGACTCATTGGGACTGACACAATCTGTCAACTTCCCAACACGGATCTCAGTCAATGGTAAATCATCTCTTCTAAATTTATTTGGACTAACTTCCCTGCAAATGTCTGCTGTTCTTCTTCTGCTCCAATCAGTTCATCTGATCATTTGCTTGTTAGAGTGGACATCTCTCTGGCTGTTCTCAGAAAGCCTCCTCAGTGCCGATGAATCTGGCATTTCACTCAAGCCGACTGGCATGGTCTTAAAGCAACCATCAATCATCTGGACTGGTCTCCCATTTCTACTGTCCCTGAAAAAAACTCTTCCTGGGAATTCTTCCAAATAAATTTGCTCTCTCTCATGCACAGATTTATCCTATCTCATTTTCAGTCGTCATACCAATTTGGAGGTACATCGATCAGGCAAGACATTCTCACGTCGTGCGAGTTCGAGTCCCGGCTTCATCAGGAGCGGTCGTCTTCTGACGTCTTGCTGGGGTCGGTCGTGAGGAGGGGAACTGTGGACGGAGAGCTGTGGTTTCCGTGCAGACATCGTGAGGACAAGCACGGCTGGGAAGATCGAGCTGCACGCCAAGGCCGTTCGCTTCGCGCGGAAGGCCTACTTCGCGCCAAGGAGTGTGTTTCATGCGCAAAGACGCCAGGGCCTCGGACGATCTTTGACGATTCCCGACGAGATACACCAGCCAATAGACTAAGTGCCCACTAAATCACACCTCTTTGTTTTTCAGTTGGATTTCCCTTTGTCTGTATTTGGGTATGTTTGGGAGTGCTCCATTTGGGAATATAGTTTATTGATCGTTTTTTCGTGCACCAAGCATTTTCATCAAGCATTTTCATTTTCATTTCATCAAGCATCAAGCATTTTCTTTCGTGCATCATCACCTTCGAAAGTGTTGCGTTTACATTCTGTACACCTGGCCATCTTAGCTACTTAACGTGCAGTGTAAACGAACCTTTTCTTTGTTATCAATGGTGATCTCAAGCTTGTGGAGGAGCTTGTATGTGTAATGTATTTGGGAGGACGACTCGGCCATCCTTGTGCTTTTAGTTTTACATGAATTGACTTGGACCGGTGTGTACCCTGGTTAGAATAGGTACACCGTATCCCTGCGTGTCGTAAGAGGCGACTAAAAGGGTTGGCGTCAGGAAGGGCATCCGGCCATAAAAACATTGCCTCAAAAAGAGAACCATGACAATTACAACTACATATGGGCAGGGTACAGCCTGAAGTGGAGATCGGTTTCTGAGGTTTGGGACATGGAATGTAGGGACAATGACAGGGAGATCAGGAGAAGTGGTGGAAGTATTGGTCAGAAGAAGAGTGGACATATGTTGTGTGCAAGAGACGAGATGGAAGGGAAGTGGTGTGAGAATGGTGAAGGGTAGGCAGGGACAGAAATACAAGTTTGTGTGGCAAGGGTGCCCGGAGGGCATGAATGGTGTTGGTGTCCTGTTTTCTGAGGAGTTTGTAGACAGTGTGGTGAGTGTGACCAGAGTGAGTGATAGGTTGATGATGGTGAAAATGATGATTGGAAAGCTCTTGGTGAACATCATCTCGGGATATGCTCCGCAGGTTGGTCGGAGCGATGAAGAGAAGGACAAGTTCTGGTGTGTGATAGAGAGGCTGATGGAAAACGTGAAAGATTAGGAAGTTGTTGTGGTAGGAGGAGACCTAAATGGACATGTGGGAAGGAGTATGGATGGTTTTGAGGGAGTTCATGGGGGTTACGGATATGGTGTGAGAAATGGAGAAGGTGAAAGGATTTTGGAGTTTGCTGATGGAGCTGATTTGTTGATTTGTAATACTCAGTTCCAGAAAGAGGATAATAAGCTTGTTACATACACGTCAGGTGGGTCGACAACAACTGTTGACTACCTGATGGTGCGTAGGCGAGATAGGGGGCACCTCCGGGACACAAAGGTGATCCCGGGGGAGGAGGCTGTTTCACAGCACCACTTGGTTGTCTGCGACATAAGGGTGAAAGGTGCGAGGAGAGCTCGGCGGGTGAAGTACCAACCAAGAATGAAGGTGTGGAGGTTGAAAGAGGTGACAGTAAGGGAGGCATTAAAAGAGAGGCTGAGTCGGGTTGAGGATGATGTGGTTGAGCTTGAAAGTGGTTGGATGTCAATGAAAGATAGTCTGTTGGGAGCCGATGGTGAGGTATGTGGATGGACAAAAGGACCACCGAGGTACTCGGAAACATGGTGGTGGGATGATGAAGTTGGAAAGAGGATTAACGAGAAGAGAAAGAAATTCAAGGAGTGGCAGAAGGCGAAGGGTACGGGAGCAGAAAAAGCAGAGCATGAAAGTTATAAGGCAGCCAAGAAGGCTACAAAGAAAGAGGTAGCAAAGGCGCAGGAGACATGAAGGAAAATGTTCAGAGAACGCTTGGATTCGGAAGAGGGTCAGAGAGCGTGATTCAGGATTGCAAAGCAGATAGCGAAAGAGAGGTGTGATGTGATGGGGGTGAGTTGCTTCAAGGATGAAGTGGGACAAATCGTTGTGGACCCAGATGGAATTAAAGGAAGATGGAAAAGATATATGGAAATGCTGTTGAATACAGTGAATGAATGGGATGGCAACATAGAGAGTAACCCAGTTTTAGGACCGGCAGAGAAGATAACTGAGAAGGAAGTTGAGGAAGCGATAAAAGCAATGAAGAGTAGAAAAGCGGGAGGGCCGACGGGAGTTGTGGAAGATATATTGAAGGCGGCAGGAAGTTGGGGTGTGAAGAGAATGACAGAGATCTGTAATCTGGTGGTGAAAGAAGGCCGCATTCCAGTGGATTGGGAACTGAGTACCATTGTCCCTCTATACAAGGGGAAAGGTGACCCTCTGGAGTGTGGCTCGTACCGAGCGATAAAGTTATTGGAGCATGGAATGAAGGTATTGGAAAGGATGTTGGAGAGGAGGATAAGGAAGAAGGTGAAGATCGACGAAATGCAGTTTGGATTTATGCCAGGAAGAGGAACGACAGACGCGCTCTTTATTGTGAGGCAGTTGCAGGAGAAGTACATGGAGAAGAGGAAGAAGTTGTTTCTTGGGTTTGTTGATCTGGAGAAAGCATTCGATAGGGTTCCACTCGAAGTATTGACATGGGCATTGAGGAAGTTAGAAGTGGAGGAATGGTTGATCAGAGTTGTGATGGCAATGTACAAAAGAGCACGCACAGCTGTAAGGACGAAGGACGGGAACAGCGGTGAGTTTGAGGTGAAGGTGGGAGTGCATCAGGGGTCGGTACTAAGTCCACTACTATTTGTAGCTGTGATGGAGGTGCTGGCTCAGACCGTAAAAGAGGGTTTACCGTGGGAGTTGTTGTATGCAGATGATCTGGTGTTGATTGTGGAAAGTATGGATGGACTGAGGGAAAAGATGAACAAGTGGAAGGAAAGTATGGAGACAAAAGCTCTGAAGGTGAATATAGGAAAGACGAAGGTGATGGCAAGTGGTAAAGCATGTGGTGAGGTGGAAAGAACTGGGAAGTGGCCGTGTGCTGTGTGCAGGAAGGGTGTCGGAGTGAACTCCATTCAATGTACAATGTGCGCTGAGTGGGTTCATCAAAAATGTAGTAGTCTGAGAGGGTCATTAACCAGTGTGGCAGCTACATTCAAATGTAAGGTGTGCACAGAGGGAGCTGCAGATGGAGGAAATATTGAGTTGGATCTTGGAGACGGTGTGAAGCTGGAAGGTGTGAAAACATTTTGCTATCTCGGAGACATGCTGAATGGAGAAGGTGGATCAGACTCGGCAACGGTTGCTGGAGTGAGATGTGCATGGAAGAAGTTTCGGGAACTGAGTGACGTGCTGATGAGGAGGGGAGTGTCGTTGAAGCTGAAGGGAAAGGTGTATGCTGCATGTGTGAGAAGTGTTATAATTTATGGGAGCGAGACATGGGTCATGAATGTAGAGCAGCAACGAAGGCTGGAAAGGGTGGAAATGCGAATGGTTTGGTGGATGTGCGGAGTGTCGCTGAGAGAGAGGAAGACAAATGATGAATTGCGAAAGATGATGGGAATAGAGCCTGTGATTGATGCTGTGAAGAGGAACAGGTTGAGGTGGTTTGGTCATGTGTTGAGGAAGGATGAAAGTGACTGGTTGAGAAGAGTGATGGAAATGAATGTAGAAGGAAGTAGAGGATGGGAAAGACCGAGAAAGACTTGGCTAAAGATGGTGGAAGAAGAAATGCGGGCAAGGGGGTTAACAAGGAGAGATGCAGAAAATAGGGCAAAATGGAGAAGATTGTCATGGGGACCGCAAGGCTAACCCCCGCTCTTGCAGGGAAAATGGCCTTAAAATGCATGTTGTTGTTGTTGTTGTTGTTGTTGTATACCCTTCCTCCCATCCATGGTGCACTGAAGCTTGTGGTGAGGCAGTTGCCTTGAAACAACTTGCTTTCACCTCATGGAAGGTACATCCAATATAAGGTAATCTCAGTTCCTTTCACAAAGCTCAGAACAAGTGTGTGTCTACCCTCAGAAGAGCCAGGAAACAATATCTCTCCACTCTCAAGACTGAGCTCTCAAACCTGTCTCCCTCCTCCAAATCCTGGTGGCGTCTCGTCAAATCTGTTTCTGGTGTTTGTTCGCCTCCATACCCTCCCTTACCTCAAATGGCTACACAGCTGACTCCGCACGTGAAAAAGCTGAATGGCTCAACTCTGTGTTTGCCTCTAAATCTTGTGTCCCAAACCCATCTCTCTCTGTTCCCACCTTTCCCAGTCGAACCCAACTGCTCCTGGACTCTGTGTCCTTCTCTCCTGACAAGGTGGAGAAGTTTCTATCAAACTTCGACTCTGATTCTGCAACTGCACCAGACGGCATCAGCCCACGGGTCCTAAATCCTTCTCTGCTGCTCTTCTTCTTCTTCTTCTTCTTCTTCCTCCCTCTCTCTCTCTCTCTCAGGGTCATCTGCCATCTGCTTGGAAATCAGCCAACATTACCACTTTACACAAAAAAGGTGCAAAAACAGATCCTTGCAACTACAGACCCATCAGCTTGCTCCCAATCATCAGCAAGGACATGGAATCCAACATCACTTCTGATATTAAATCCTTCCTCCTTTCCCAATGGCTTGATCTCAGATCATCAATTTGGGTTCAGACCAGGCCACTCTACTCTGGACATGCTGCTTCTGCTGTCTCAACAATGGATGGATGTCCTCAAAACCAAACAGAAAATCAGATCCATCTCCCTTGACATATATTGTGCCTTTGGTACTGTTTGGCACCCCGCCCTGCTCCCCAAACTCTCCTCTAATGGTATCCATGGAAATCTCCAATCATGGCTCGCAGAATTCCTCACCTGTCGAGGTCAACGTGTGGCTCTATATGGAATTCTCTCATCTCCCCTTCCTGTCCAGGCTGGAGCTCCTCAAGGCAGTGTTCTGGGCCCTGTGCTTTTTCTGCTCTTCATTAATGATCTCTCTGACTCTCTGGAAAATCCTCTTTATCTTTTTGCTGACGACTCCACTCTCTGCCACTCCATATCTCAACCCTCAGATCGGCATGCAGCAGCATCTTCTCTCTCTGCAGACCTGGATAAAATTACAAGCTGGTCAAACACGTGGAACATGTCTTTCAATCCTGACAAATCACTTTGTCTCTCTGAAAAGTGGAAAACCCTCCCATGTACTTTCTCAAAAATCCTCTTGAAGAAGATCTGTCACTCAAGGTCTTGGGTCTCACTATCAGCCATGATCCTTCCTGGGAAAACCACATTTCCAAGCTGGCCTCCAAAGCCAGTCGCTGACTCGGTATCCTCCGTCATGCGAAGTCCTTCATTGGCTCTCCTGAGCTACTTACCACTTACAAAGCTTTCATCCGCAGCTTGATGGAGTACTGCTCTCCCCTCTGGGCTGGTGCTCCTGCCTCACATCTGCTCGGCTTCACGCTGTAGAAACCAAGGCTTTTAGAATTATTGGCATCTCCCGCGATGAAACCGATTCTGAGGGCTTCTCACTTTCTCACCGCCAGCAGGTTGGCGATCTTTCTTTCTTCTACCGACTCCTTTCCGGCCTTGCACACACTGCTCTGTCTGTGCTTTGTCCCCCAAATATTCTTGCGGGACGCGCAATGTCGCACCCCTTCTACTGAAACTGACAAAATCACGACTCACTGCTCGTTGCTCACCTTCACTCTTTCATTCCTCTTTTTTCCCACCTCGGGAATAGAGCCTGTGATTGATGCTGTGAAGAGGAACAGGTTGAGATGGTTTGGTCATGTGTTGAGGAACGATGAAAGTGACTGGTTGAGAAGAGTGATGGAAATGAATGTAGAAGGAAGCAGAGGACGGGGAAGACCGAGAAAGACTTGGCTAAAGATGGTGGAAGAAGAAATGCGGGCAAGGGGGTTAACAAGGAGAGATGCAGAAAATAGGGCAAAATGGAGAAGATTGTCATGGGGACCGCAAGGCTAACCCCCACTCTAGCGGGGAAAATGGCCTTAAAATGCATGTTGTTGTTGTTGTTGTTGTGTTTTTCCCACCTCCGGAACAAACTCCCACACTCTCTTCAATCCATCTCTTCCCACCAGGTCTTCCAAACAGCTGTTCACCACCATTTCTTATCTTCCCCCATCCAAAACCTTGATCGTTTCTACCCCCATCAATCCACCCCAAACCCACCTCCTTCAAATTCCCCGTTTCCTTTCTTGAAAGTCCTTGTAGTGTGCATCCTGTTTATCCCATGCACCCCGCCCCAGCCTTCTCCCTTCCCCAGATCTCCCGATGTCCTTGTTCTCTACTGTTGTGCTTCCCTCTCTCTCCTCCTCCCTTTATTATATGTTCTATGTGTTAGTTCTTGTACGCACCTCGACTTGGTTTGCAAAAAAAATTAAATTGCATCAAATGTGGCAATAAATGCTAATTATTGCTCCAGCTTGCCGGGTCAATGACAGAAACGCCATTTTCATTTTTGCCGATTCCATCCATACCCCGTTTAGAATCCCATGTTGGTACGGGCAACTTGCTTTTATGGGGAAAGGTTTTTTGAAGGTTTGTGTTTTTTGAAGTGAGAATATAAAAGACAGCAAAGTTGGTGAATGGGGAGAGTTTAACACAGAGAGAGCGAGAGACAGAGGGAGAGCATGGAGAGGGATAAGTCAGTCACTTTTTATTCCATACAGTGCGATGTTGGTGTGTCGGTGTCACTGATTTTCTCCTATTAATGAACTCAAACTTGGACCACCTATTTTTCGCTATTGACGGACTGCAGATAGGACATCGATAAATTACCTAACCGTTGGTTTTGTGACATTTGAGAATGTCCACCATTGCTGCACATATTACATGAGCCTTGACACAGGAGGCACTATCATGAAAATAATAAACTAGGTCAATTCCAGCGCAACACAAATTATTTCCCCAAATTACGCAACCTATCTTTTCCTCGAGTGAGGATTCTACAACTATAGTACCAGTAACCAAACTATACCTGCTTACACCACGTTAAAGGATATCAGCAAGTCCGTAATAATATAATAATAATGCTAGGTTTATATAGTGCATGATGATAATTTAATATCCTTGACAGGCTTTACGAATAAAATCAATTAAAACTGATTGAAATCACCAATATTCACAGGAACCAATATTTATTTCAGTGGAACAAACCTATACAAGGAATTAGTAGTTGCAAACTATCAAATACTAAAAGACAACTCATTATGGGTTCATAAACTACATCATGAAACATTTAGTGAAGATCCCAAGCAAAGGAACTTAATAATTTGTCTCAAAGAATACAAATCACGGAGTAATGAGCCAAAGTGCCAATATTCTAAAATCTAGATTCTACTTATATTGCTTGTAGTGTTGCTTTCAAGGAGACATTTTGAATTGCAATTTACCATCTCAGCTCAGACTGTGAAACCAGAAGCACACGACAATAAATTTAAATTCATATCCCCTGAATAGACATATCTACTTTTGTTGCACATTCACAGTACTTGGAAAGAAAGTAAATATTTATTCCATTTAAATTCGTGAGAATTGAACGCCTTGGATGAAAGCCCTTGTTAAGGAAGATGAAGATAAAGGGGTGGGGAGAGAGGTGCATGAAATGCATTCTGTGAAAAAGTGTGTGTGTGTCTGTGTGTGCATCGTTGGTTGTCATCTCCATATGCAGGTTTCAGAAGGTGGAATGGAGCCCTCTCAGGTCTCGTGTGTGCGTGTGTGGGTGTGTGGTAGTGTGTGCATTTTTGTGTGCGAGTTTTTCTTGTTGGCCATTTCCACACGTGGGTGGGTTTCGGGAGATGGAAGGTAGACCTACCAGGTCTCAAAGTTTGTGTGTGTGTGTGTGTGTGTGTGTGTGTGTGTGTGTGTGTGTGTGTGTGTGTGTGTGTGTGTGTGTGTGTGATAACTGTCATGATGATTGCTATTCTACCATATTATCATCATAATTAGAGATGCCTTTAGAACCATTTTCAAATGTTTCAGGAGCAGTTCTGAAAAACTAGCTCCTGTCACAAAATAATTTCCGCTTCAGGGCAATATCCATCAGATATAAAAACTACATCAAATAACCCCAATTACTCAGATCAAGACAAGTGCGAAGTAGAGGGAAATGCACGCATAAATGCACTACAAACAATCGACAAAGTAAGCATCTCTGCAGTTATCCAAAATATTTTAAACGGAAAAAACATCATAAAAACGTTCCACCTCTTGCAACAAAAAGGCCGACTTTATTTCTTCAATTGAGGTACCATATAATCCATCAAATATGGATGGGAAGGGATGTAAAGCAGATATGCATACTTACACAAAACTGTATGGGCTGTTGGTGATGAGGAAGAGTTTCTTCTTATGATCCACCAGACGCGTAAGAACAGCCTTTGTTTCCTTGCCATGTTGGATGTAGCGCCCTAGTACAAAGAAAGATCACAATTTGAATCCAACGTTGCGTCTGCGTTACAGTTTTACGCATTACAGTTTTACGCGTCACAGTTTTACGCGTCACAGTTTTACGCGTCACAGTTTTACGCGTCACAGTTTTCTCCGACATTGCCGAGGCATCTCACTCCATAAGTATTTTTCAAACTTCGCTTCTCAATCAAACATTCTGAACCAAGCATTGGGGATAGGGGAATAATGCACTCTACATTATGGGACTTTCAATGTCATGTATGATGCAATCCACCCCAGAAGGCGGCAGGCCGGTGCAGAAAACCCTGGAGAAAGTAGTCAACAGGGCATGCAAATGTATGACACATGTGTGCAAGGTAAAGATGGTTTCCCAAAAATAGCACACACACACAAAGCTTCTAAAATAAGCTGAAATACTTGGAAAAGTAACTGAGAGAAAGGGGTGTGCCTCTGCACAACGAAAGAGTTGGATAACTTTCGCAGCTCGCCTCGGAATTCTCAGCTCGCCCACAGGGCAAAGTAATGGCTACCAACTCTTCGATAAAGGACATCTTATTGACATGAAAATTGCCAAAGCTTTTCAATTCAATTCAATTAGGTTTTATTGGAATAAAGAAAAAAAAATGTACATGACTGTAGTCCAAGGACTAATAATGTCAAGTTTACAATATAAATAATTTCACATAGTAACATATACTATACATTATACAGAAAGAAAAAGAAAACGATATCAATTTGCATTGGTGAATCAATCAAAACCAAAAAAAAAAAAAAAAAAAGAATTTTTAGCAGCAGGATCCAACATGGAAATTTCAAATCAACTTTGCAGAGCTCTCACACACTGCAACCTGAGGCGCCACTGAGCTCTTTTCGTCAACTCTTGCACCCTGGGGCAGTGAGTGGGTCATCACCCGATCAAGGGCCAGCTCGACATGACACATATCAAAAAGGCTGATGATTGCAAGCTCTCACTGCCAAGCCATCGTGCTCCACTTGTGGAAATCGATTCTCGCAACAAAAAATGGCGCCACTCACCGAGCGACCCGCTCCCGCTCAAACACGAGGTCCTACGCTTCAAAGTTGTAACACTCACGGTTCCTTCAATCCATGACACACATTCCCTGGAGACTGGAGCCGAACTGGACCCGTTCTCCCACCCACCTCTCAGAACCGTGCTTGTCGTGCGATAAACGCTCGGTCACAACACGGAGCAGTTGCATACAGTCACCATCTTGCCATGCCCAACATCCAACCAGCGTGTCATGACCTCCGCCTCTACCTCTGTCACAACGTAGACCTTCTTCAAATGCTCCTCAACACGGAGCAGTTGCATACAGTCACCATCTTGCCATGCCCAACATCCAACCAGCGTGTCATGACCTCCGCCTCTACCTCTGTCACAACGTAGACCTTCTTCAAATGCTCCTCTGCCAATAACTTTCAGCATTTCAAAGTCGTCACGGTGTAACCTCATCTCCTTCATTTTGTCAGCAAAAGGCCTTGCCCACTCGCGGAATTCAGAAACATTTTTCTCCCGATGAATAGCCGAGCTGCTGCATTCATAGAAAAGGCACATCAGCACGTTCAGCAAGCTCTTCACGCTCATGGCGTCATCATTGTGCTGAGGAACGGCCAACACCAGCTCGTCCAGCACCCGCAGATGGACTTCGGCCGACATGACTGAGGGGTCCACGGTTGCGGCGAGCTCTTTCACAAGCATCGCCATTCCTGCCAGCTTGTTCCAGCATTTAGTTATGTGGGATCCAGATGTACAACGCAGTCTTCCCTGAGGGAAATGCTTCGTATCGCTGAAAATGCCCACACACAGGGCTTCCACGAAAGGCCTACTTTGCATTTCTTGCGTCAATTTGAAAGTCTCGTAATAGGTGGCAAACCCAAAGAAAAACCTAAAAAACACATTAAAGTAAAAAAAAAAAAAAAAACACTAATTACAATAGAATACCAGGAAACTCAGATTAATAAAAGAAATGGGTTGTGGACAAGATGAAATTATATAAAATTAGTCCTGTACTTAAGTAATCAAAACTATGTACTTTTGAAATACGAGAAAGACTCAAGGTTTGACACAGCAATTTTTGTTCTAGGTAATTGTGAAAGAATGACATGACAATTGGAAAATCATTTGGGAATGAATGACAGAACAATGAAAGTTTGAAGAGCGGTTGTGTCAGCAAATGGCACCTCCTCTACGTGAAGTGACAACACAGATGGAGGGCAAAGCTCCTGATCATTTCCAAAAGTGCTGTGAACATTGTGTCTCGTGCCTGAGGACAACGTTTTGTCATGAAATTTATGATCAACTGAAAATGTAAAGTCAGCTGGAATATACAAAAGCTCGTGCTTTTTTTTTCTTGACAGGTGGCAGCATTGGCTTTTGCTTCATAATTGGACGTGCATTGTAATCTTCCTGTTAGTACTGTGTTAGCCATTGTATAGATCGGTGGTGTTTTGTGGCGTTAATGGAGTTTTACAATCATGTTCGGAAGATGAACGAAAAATTTATGGAACAGAGAATAATCATCAGGTTTTTGGAAAAACTAAACAAAAATGATGTAGAGGGAAGACGCAATGCCAAGATCACATTTTTGATTGGGCCGAGAGGTTTGTAGAAGGGAGAATGCACGCGAATGATTACGTGAAGTCAGGATGCCCATCGACTGCCAAAACTGATGGAAAATTTAGAAAGGGTGAGAATGTTGGTCCGATCTGACCAACATCCGAAACTACAATGAAAGGAACCGATTTTGCATCAGTAGAAGAGATACAGAGAATCGTGACCAATGAGCTAAAATGGCCTTTCAAACAACGACTTCCAAGGGTGCTGTAAAGCATGGCAGCAACATTGGCAAGCGTGTATTGACTCCAAGGGAGATTACTTTGAAGGTGACTACTAAACGTAATTGATAAGTTTACAATAAAATTTTCTATTGCTTTAATCCTTGAACTTTATTGGTGGATCTCATATATATGACAATACAAAGTATTGTCCTGTCACCAGCGATTAAGACCACCGGATGACGGATAGCCGAACCTTATTTTTACTCCTGAGGCGACCTTCCGAATTTTTGGTGGTTATGAGCGCACGCAAGATGGAGGCTGCGAGACGTTTACCTGAACAGAACGAAAACAACACGGGTTTATTCCCGAACCCACGAACAAAGAAATACGACAGGAAATTCAACAAATATGAATTTAATGAAAATAAACCAAAGAATGAAAATGAGTGCTGAGGTAAACCTAAAATTCTATTTTGAGGTACATCGACGCAGTTACGAATGCAACACAGGGGAAGACAGGTAATAAAATAGAAATGTTCCCCTTCGGCACTTAACTGGCCCCAATGGGTCCTTTTAGGTGGTTGGTGGCTGTTGAGGCTCGATGCCACATAGGCGGGAACTTGGCAAGATGGGTGACGGCCGACGACAGGCACACGCGTCGAAGGCGCCCAGAGCCGTGGGGCAAGGCTTGAAGACAACCCTCTCTGTTTTTGTGTCTCTGCCACTTCGTCTCTTTCTCATCCCAGGGAAGGACAACGCGGCTAAACAGTGCCCTCTCAGAGCCCAGCAGTCCAAGTAACAGAAACGCTTCTTCTTTTCAGTAGAAAATATAATGGCCATCTGCCTCACTGCCGCTCACTCTCTCCTTCTCCTCCTCAGCTCCGAGAGCCAATAACGAAGTTTCTTCCTGCCCCCTCTGCTCTCCCTCCCCGGAAGAATCGTGTCACTCAGGAGGCGCAGCCTGCCAGCACATTCTCCACTCCCCCGCCCCCCCCCCCACCCCCCCCACAGCATTCCGGGAGCGTGGCCTTTTTCCTTATTAAGTCCATTGTGGGGTGGGGCTTGCCCCGACCAGCTCTGCTTGGGTTCTTGCCAGCGTGGTAAATGCTGTTTAAAGGATGTTTTCATGGCCGGTCTTGTCAGCAAAACATAAAAGTAAAATTAAAGAGGGAAAAATCACGTACTGGGGAAAATTAGCCTTAATCCCTACAGCTAATTAGCACTGCTTCACCCCCCGTGCGAAAACATGTAAAGCTGCTGTCACACCTTGACGTTTTAGCCAGCATATGCCGACGTATGAAAAATTTGGCTACGTTAAGAGCACGCTGAAGCACGCTGGCATACGTCGTAGTACGCCGAGCCCGTCGACAAATTTCGTGCATGCACAAAATTTGTCGACGTATGCCAGCGTATGACTCACACCAGCACTCAATTTTGATACGTCGGCATACGCTGGCTAAATCGTCAAGGTGTGACAGGGGCTTAAACAGTCTTAAGCTCCAGTTTCCCTACTTGATCTACATCGAGGTTTCTCCTAGGCGTCCACGGTCCATGCTACAATTATACAATCCTATCTTCCCTATGGTGTCCTTTCACCTACCCCCATAAACGTAACAGTATATTTGGTAACAATTCCAAATCAGAGTGAAAGAAAACAAAAGGAATAAAATATCCTTTTAAAACATGGGGCATCGCGAAAAACTGTAGCAACCGCAAAAATGTCAGTCATCACGTACAGACGCCATCATTATATACCTCAATTAGCCTGTCACATCAGAATATACGAGAACATAGCTGAACAGGATCTAAATAAAAGTCTCCACGATATAGTAAGAAATGTTTTTTGCATACATTCGTCAGTGTCCATAGAGGAACTCTGTTGCCACAGTTTTAAAATAAAAACTAACAGAAGACACACGAGACCTATGCGTATACGCGAGTGAAGTTAGATGCAATGTTAGCTCTGCAAAAGGTGACTTTAAAGTAGGTGCACCATCTTGAGGATCCACAAAGAGGGAGAAATGTCTGTCACTGTTAATTTTAAAAGTGTATGGTAAGGAGTTATATATTTATTATATACACATGGAAGGTTTGAAGTTGAGGTAGGGGGGTTGCTGAAATGATGGAAGGAATATAAGGAAGTATGCCAGAAGAAAGAAAGGAGATTGGAGGATTGTGGGAGTAGTGTTGGAAAGAGATCAGAATAAAGGAAGGGGAGGGTATGTATTTGGAGCATATGGGAAAAAGGAGGGGCGGGAGCATCAAAATACTGCAATATTTACTTGTGTAAAAAATAGATGGTCGCAAGGCATGTATCGAATCACTGGTATGTCACCACAATTTAGCTGCAAAATTTGTTTTCAAAAAAACAACCTTGGTACCTATCCAAAACCTTGGTACGTATCCAAAACCTCGTTTTTATCTTCCTTTGTTTGCAAAAAAAATAAAATAAATACAAAGAAGAACGGAAGAGGACTTACCCATATCTTTTGCGATTATGTTGTATATCAGGCCTTTCACATGCACATCACGAACAGCATCCTGGATTTATCACAAGAGCAAAATAAAAAATATACGAATTGAAAAAGTAAAACTTGAACATGTACCCTCAGAACACCCCCCCCCCCCCCCCCCCCTCATGGTTTCTACATACCAGTGTCAATATAAGACGCATAAAAGATCAAATGTTTTGAAAATATACAGTCACGTGAAAAGGTAAGTACACCCCATGCAAAGTTTTGACTTTTTCAACATATTACAACATACAGCTATTCGATCTTCATTTCAACAATATTGATAGATAAAGGTGATATAATATAACAAATATCATGAAACATTTACATTTTGTAGTCCATGGTATAATTTAAATAAACATAAATGCAAATTTCGCATGGGGAAAAAGGAAGTACACCCCTACATTTATCACTACTTCAAATACCTAAAATTAGAATCAGGTGCACCAGCTCAGGTGCAAATGATTAGAACATCGTTAGAGAGTATCTTGGAGGAACCTGTCTTATTTAAACCTCAGACATTTCGTTTGGTTTGCTCTTTGTTGTTGAAGTGCGTGACGTCACCATGCCTAGATCAAAAGAGCTCTCTGATGCCTTCAGAAAGAAGGTTATAGATGCCTACGAGTCTGGGAAGGGATTTAAAAAGATCTCCAAACAATTTGAAATCAATCATTCGACTGTCTGGAATATCATTTGCAAGTGGAGAAGATTCCAAACAACTGCCAACTTGTTGAGGCCAGGCCGCCCCAGCAAGTTCAGCCTGAGAGCAGACCGCAAGATGCTGAAAGAAGTCTCTAAGAACCCCAGAATGTCATCACGGACCGACAGGTAGCTCTTGCCACTGCTGATGTCAAAGTGCACGAGTCTACCATTAGAAAGAGGCTGCACAAATTTGATCTGCATGGGAGGTGTGCCAGGAGGAAACCTTTGCTGTCCAGAAAGAATATCAGGGCAAGACTAAAGATTGCCAATGAACACCTAGGCAAAGACCAGCACTTCTGGAACAATGTGCTCTGGACAGATGAGTCAAAGGTAGAGCTATTTGGCCACAGTACCAGAAGACATGTTTGGCAAAAACCAAAGACAGCATTTGACCACAAGAACCTGATACCAACTGTAAAGCATGGTGGTGGAAATATTATGGTTTGGGGCAGCTTTGCTGCATCAGGGCTTGGACAGCTCACCATCATAGAATCCACTATGAATTCTTCATTGTACCAGAGGGTGCTTGAGGATAATGTGAGGCCATCTGTCGGAAAGTTGAAACTCAACCGAAGGTGGACCTTGCAACATGATAATGGCCCTAAACATACCAGTAAATCCACCAAGGAATGGCTGAAAAGAAAGAAATGGAGGGTTCTGGAATGGCCAAGTCAAAGCCTGAATCTAAATCCCATCGAGATGTTGTGGGGGGATTTGAAACGAGCTGTGCATGCAAGAAACCCCTCAAACATCGCACAGCTGATAGAATTCTGCATGGACGAGTGGGCAAAAATTTCTGCCAGTCGATGTCAGAGACTGGTAGACAGTTATAAGAAACGCCTACTTAAGCTTGTTTCTGCCAAAGGGGGCAATACCACCTATTAGAGCCAAGGGTGTACTTACTTTTTCCACTTGCGAAATTTGCATTTATGTTTATTTAAATTATACAATGGACTACAAAATGTAAATGTTTCATGATATCTGTTATATTATATCACCTTTATCTATCAATATTGTTGAAATGAAGATCAAATAGCTGTATGTTGAAATATGTTGAAAAAGTCAAAACTTTACATGGGGTGTACTTACTTTTTCACGTGACTGTAAAAACAACTCAATGCACTTGCATTCCTTTTCTTGTCCTTGAAATATTAACACAGGAAGAACCACCTTTAGAGGCCATTTTTCCCCGCAGAGCAGGGTTTGGCCTTTTTTTCGGCACCTTGGTCCCCTTTTTGAAGCATTGTTTTACAGCCGGATGCCCTTCCTGCCGCCAACCCTGTTAGTTGCCTTTTGCGACACACAGGGAATTACCAGTGAACTGGTACTCAATTTGCCGACCTCAGAAGGATGACAGGCTGAGTCAACCCCCCTGGTGTTAATTCAGCAATCGACCAGGATTCGAACTCAGGATCCGAGGATCCCAAGCTCGCACCCTAACCGCTAAGCCAACACCAGAAATATTAACACAAGATATAACTAAAAACGAAACCTGAGAGATTGTGCGGGTTACTACCTTGTATTTATAAGCCTGGTGTTGGCTTAGCAGTTAGGGTGCCGGCTTGGGATCCTAGGATCCTGGGTTCGAATCCCAGTCAATCGCTGAATTAACACCAGGGAGGTTGACTCAGCCTGTCATCCTTCTGACGTCGGCAAATTGAGTGCCAGTTCACTGGTAATTCCCTGTGTGTCGCAAGAGGTGACTAACAGGGTTGGTGGCAGGAAGGGCATCCAGCCATAAAACATTGCTTCAAAAAGGGGACCAAGGTGCCCGAAAAAGGCCAACCCCTGCTCTGCGGGGAAAAATGGCCTCCAAAGGTGGTTCTTTTTTACTGCCTTGTATTTATGTGTCAAGATTTAGAACAAATGGAAATAGCAAAAAGCTAACGGACAGATGGACGGACAGGCATCCGGACATCACGACCCATTTTACAAGTTCATCTCTTCAAGAATAAAGATTAGATGACCTAAATATGACCTAAAAAGGCCATTGACCAAAAAAGATGACCTAAAAATTGACCTAAAAAGCTAACGGACGGATGAACGGACAGGCATCCAGACATCACGACCCATTTTACAAGTTCGTCTCTTCGAGAATAAAGATTAGATGACCTAAATATAAGAAAACACAAAAGCAATCAGTAAAAGCAGTGCAGAGAAAAGGAATAATTCCCTTGTCACTCGGCCAGCCTAAAATTAAATAATTCAAGTCCATCACAGCTGTGTGTAAATCTTTCTTGTTCTTGGTATTTAGAGGTTTACACATCCTAAGGCCTGAAATCACACGCAAGAGCTCCAACGAATATGCTTCATCAGAACAGGGGAGAGCCCCGGTGCAATGGATATTTGATATGACAAAGTCCACGGAACATGTATGTACTCGACTACTCGTCATATATTAATGAGACTCAACTATATTTAAAATTGAGCAATACACAAAACTTAGGCTTGGGATAAATAAATCACATAATTTCGACATAGGCATCGACTATCGCAGTATCAAAGGCACGGTCTTACCGACACATCCTTGTACAGGTGGACAGGGTCATAATCAATGTTGTGTCGGATAAAATAGTCATTGACACTCGAGAGAAGAGTCATCTCAGGAAGAGAAAAGATGTCCATAAACTGTTTCATCACACTGCCCTGTCACACATGCAAAACATGGCAAGAGCATCTTTCATCATGGAGGATATACAGCAACAACAATAACAACAACAACAACAACAGGCATTTTAAGGCCATTTTCCCTGCGAGACCGGGAGTTAGCCTTGCGGGCCCCATGACAATCTTCTCCATTTGCCCTATTTTCTACAACTCCCCTTGTTAACCCCCTTGCCCGCATTTCATCTTCCACCACCTTTAGCCAAGTCTTTCTCGGTCTTCCCCGTCCTCTACTTCCTTCTACATTCATTTCCATCATTCTTCTGAGCCAGTCACTTTCATCCTTCCTCAGCCAATGACCAAACCATCTCAACCTGTTTCTCTTCACAGCATCCATCACAGGTTCTATTCCCATCATCTTTCGCAATTCATCATTTGCGTTCCTCTCTCTCAACGATACTCCGCACATCCACCGAACCATTAGCATCTCCACCCTTTCCAGCCTTCGTTGCTGCTCTACGTTCATTACCCATGTCTCGCTCCCATAAATCATAACACTTCTCACACATGCAGCATACACATTTCCCTTCAGCTTCAACGACACTCCCCTCCTCTTCAGCACGCCACTCAGTTCCCGAAACTTCTTCCATGCACATCTCACTCTGGCAACCATTGCCGAAACTGATCCACCTTCTCCATTCAGCATGTCTCCTAGGTATCAAAATGTTTTCACACCTTCCAGCTTCACGATGTCTCCAAGATCCAACTCAACATTTCCTCCATCTGCAGCTCCCTCTGTGTACACCTTACACTTGAATGTAGCTGCCACACTGGTTAATGACCCTCTCAGACCACTACATTTTTGATGAACCCACTCAGCGCACATTGTACATTGTACATTGAATGGAGTTCACTACGACACCCTTCCTGCACACAGCACATGGTCACTCTTCCAAGTTCTTTCCACCTCACCACATGCTTTACCACTTGCCATCACCTTCGTCTTTCCGATATTCACCTTCAGACCTTTTGCCTCCAAACATTCCTTCCACTTGTTCATCTTCTCCTTCAGTCCATCCATACTCTCCGCAATCAACACCAGATCATCTGCATACAACAACTCCCACGGTAAACCCTCCTTTACGTTCCGAGCCAGCACCTCCATCACAGCTACAAATAGTAGTGGACTTAGTACCGACCCCTGATGCAGTCCCACCTTCACCTCAAACTCACCACTGTCCCCATCCTTCGTCCTTACAACTGTGCGCGCTCTCTCGCACATTGCCATCACTACTCTGATCAACCATTCCTCCACTCCCAACTTCCTCAATGCCCATGTCACTACTTCGCATGGAACCCTATCGAATGCTTTCTCCAGATCAACACAACAACAACAGGCATCTTAAGGCCATTTTCCCTGCTAGAGCGGGGGTTAGCCTTGCGGGTCCCACGACAATCTTCAGATCTCCAGATCAACAAACCCAAGAAACAACTTCTGCCTCTTCTCGATGTACTTCTCCTGCAACTGCCTTGCAATAAAAAGCGTGTGTCGTTCATCTTCCTGGCATAAATCCAAACTGCATTTCATCGATCTTCACTTTCTTCCTTATTCTCTTCTCCAACACCTTTTCCATACCTTCATTCCATGCTCTAATAACTTTATAGCTCTATTCGAGCCACAGTCCAGAGGGTCACCTTTTCCCTTGTATAAAGGGTACTCTGTTCCCAATCCACTGGACAGCGGCCTTCTTTCACCACCAGATTACAGATCTCTGTCATTCTGTTCACACCCCAACTTCCCGCTGCCTTCAACATATCTCCCACAACTTCCGTCGGCCCTCCCGCTTTTCTACTCTTCATTGCTTTTATCGCTTCCTCAACTATCTTCTCGGTTATCTTCTCTGCCGGTCCTAAAACTGGGTTACTCTCGATGTTGCCATCCCATTCATTCTCTCCATTCAACAGCATTTCAATTTATCTTTTCCATCTTCCTTTAATTCCATCTGGGTCCACAACGATTTGTCCCACTTCATCTGTCAAGCAACTCACCCCCATCACATCACACCTCTCTTTCGCTATCTGCTTTGCAATCCTGAATACCGCTCTCTGACCCTCTTCCGAATCCAAGCGTTCTCCGAACATTTTCCTTCATGCCTCCTGCGCCTTTGCTACCTCTCTCCTTGCAGCCTTCTTGGCTGCCTTATAACTTTCATGCTCTGTCTCTTCTGCCCCCATACCCTTTGCCTTCTGCCACTCCTTGAACTTCTTCCTCTTCTCATCAATCCTCTTTCCAACGTCATCATCCCACCACCATGTTTCCGAGTGCCTCGGTGGTGCTTTTGACCATCCACATACCTCACCAACGGCTCCCAACAGACTATCTTTCATTGACATCCAACCACGTTCAAGCTCAACCACATCAACCTCTACCCTACTCAGCCTCTCTTTTAATGCCTCCCTCACTGTCACCTCTTTCAACCTCCACACCTTCATTCTCGGTTGGTAGTTCACCCGCCGAGCTCTCCTCGCACTTTTCACCCTTATGTCGCAGACAACCAAGTGGTGCTGTGAAACAGCCTCCTCCCCGGGATCACCTTTGTGTCCCGGAGGTGCCCCTATCTCGCCTACGCACCATCAGGTCGTCAACGGTTGTCGACGACCCACATGACGTGTATGGAACAAGCTTATTATGCACTTTCTGGAACTGAGTATTACAAATCAACAAAAAGGCAGGTATCTGCAGGGATAAAGGTCTCCAAAATAAATAGCCACAACAGACATGTGAATACATTGCATGTGATTTCTCATCATTGTAAAGACCTCCCTCATACTTGTTACACAAACTGCCCTTTAAACTCCCACATGCAGAACCCAAGTTTGCCCTTTGCTAATGTCATGAATCAACACCTTCCAAATCAATACATCAGGTCTCTCACCAAAAGCAAAGGACCAATGTGTCAGCAGCTCATAATGTTATCACTTCTCCATCACTTCAACCTTCTGTGCGTTCAGAGGAAGTGTAATAATAATAGGTTGAAAAGTACTTGTAGACCATGCGTGTTAAATCTCGTGCATTTAGTGCAAGGCATCTACTCCTTTTGTTATACTCTCTTGCAGACCAATGATCATCGAATGCAATAAAAGCAAAAAATGTTGGGAATGTTGTTGCAAAAATTGTGGCTGATCTCACTTATTTGTCTGGGGATTGACACCCCTCTTAAGAACTCGTGAAGAAAATAGCGTTTGCGAACTAACAGAAGGAACAAGAAAGAGCAATCAGACATTGCAGACCCTCACCAGGACGTGTTTGTGTGGTGTTTATTAACTGCTGTGTTTGTTTGGTTTTTTTATTTTTGTACACATAATCGAGGCTCGTGAAAGAGCTAACATTTATCACACAAACAAATGAAACAGACAAACAAACAAAGTGTATAAAAAGAGGAGCGGTAGACAATATGGGGAGAGAAGAGGAAGCACATAAACACAACATTTGTGAGGGACATCAGGAATGTGTGGGAGGGAGAGGGCTTGGGGGGAGGCGGCGTGGGAAGGGGAGGGGGGGGGTGGGAGAAGTATAAACACAAGGACACCAAGGACCTCCAGGAAGGAAGTTGGTATTTCAAAAAGGAGTGTTTGGGGTGAAATTAGCAGGGGTAGAACAGATCAAGGTTTTGGATGGGGGAAGATAAGAGATGGGGGTGAACAGCTGTTTTAAAGACCTGGAGGGAGGATTGGGATTGAAGGGAGTGGGGGAGTTTGTTCCAGAGGCGAGAGAAAAGAGGAATGAAAGAGTGAAGGTGAGCAGAGAGTCTTGATTTTGGCAGTTTAACCATAAGAGGGTTGCAGGCAGATCTTGTGCGACCTTTAAGAATATTTGGGGGACAGAGCCCAGAGAGAGCTGGAGGAGCAAGGCCGGAGAGGAGTCGGTAGAAGACAGAAAGACCACCAACCTGCCTGCGGTGAGTAAGTGAAAGGCCCTCGGATGTAGCTTCATCACGGGAGATTCCATTGATTCTGAACGCTTTGGTTTCAACAGCGTGAAGATGAGCTAGGTGTGAGGCAAGAGCACCAGCCCAGAGGGGAGAGCAGTATTCCATTGAGCTGAGGATGAAAGCCTTGAATGTGGTGAGGAGCTCAGGTGTGCCAAGGAAGGACAACGACTAGAGAGGAAGTCCGCAAGCCATGCGTGGAGATTTCCATGGATACCAAAGGAGGAGAGTTTGGTGAGCAGAGCGGGGTGCCAGACCGTATCGAAGGCATGTGATATATCGAGGGAGACAGCTCTAATTTCCTGTTTGGCATTGAGGACCTCCATCCATTGTTGAGACAGCAGAAGCAGCATGTCCAGAGTGGACTGACCTGGTCTGAAACCAAATTGATGATCAGAGATCAAGCCATTGGAGAAGAGGAAAGATTTAATATCCGAAGCAATGATGGATTCCATGACTTTGCTGATAATTGGGAGAAGGCTGATTGGTCTGTAGTTACTAGGATCTGTTTTTGCACATTTTTTGTGTAAAGCAGTGATGTTGGCTGATTTCCAGGCAGATAGCAGTTGACCTTGAGCAAAAGAGAGGGTGAAGAGAACAGAGAGAGGGAGTGAAAGAGCGGGAGAACAGGATTTTAGGACCCGTGGGCTGATGCCGTCAGGTCCAGTTGCAGAATCAGAGTCGAGGGTTGACAGAAACTTTTCCACCTTGTCAGGAGGAAAGGACACAGAGTCCAGGAGCAGCTGGGTACGACTGGGTACGGTGGGTACAGAGAGGGATGGGTTTGGGACACAAGATTTTGAGGCAAACACAGAGTTGAGGCATTCAGCTTTTTCACGTGCGGAGTCAGCTGTGTAGCCGTTTGAGGTAAGGGAGGGGATGGATGGGGGAACAAACACCAGAAACAGATTTGACCAGACGCCACCAGGATTTGGAAGAGGGAGACAGATAAGAGAGTTCGGTCTTGAGAACGGAGAGATATTTTTCCCTGGCTCTCCTGAGGGTGGACACACACTTGTTTCGGGCTTTGTGAAAGGAAATGGGATTTCCTTCCGTTGGATTTGCTTTCCAGGAGACGAAGGCAAGTTGTTTCTGGGCAACAGCCTCACCACAAGATTCCGTGTACCATGGATGGGAGGAGGGGTATGACAACTGAAGACGAGATGGGATAAATCTATGCATGAGAGAGAGCAATTTACTTTGGAAGAATTCCCAGGATGAGTTCATGTCAGAGTGATGATTGATGGCTGCTTGCTTGACCAGTCCAGATGATTGATGGCTGCTTGAAGACCGTGCCAGTTGGCCTGAGTGAAATGCCAGACTCGTCGACGCTGAGGAGGCTCCCTGAGAATGGTCAGAGAGATGTCCACTTTAACAAGCACATGATCAGATGAGCCGATTGGAGCAGAAGAAGAGCAGCAGACCTTTTCAGAGAAGTTAGTCATAACCAAGTCCAGAAGAGAAGATTTTATTTTTTTTTGTATACAGTCGAGGCTCGTGAAAGAGCTAACATTTATCAAAGAAACAAATCAAACAAACAAGCAAACAAAGTATATAAAAAGGGGAGCAGTCGACAAGATGGGGAGAGAAGGGGAGGAAGCACACAAACACAACATTTGAGAGCAGGGACATCAGGAGATGTGTGGGAGGGAGAGGGCCTAGGGGGAGGCAGGATCGGTATAAAACGCAAGGACACCATGGAGTTCCAGGAAAGAAGTCAAAAGTCACCTCAAAAAAGTGGATTTGGGGTGAAATTAGCGGGGGTAGAAAAGATCACGGTTTTGGACTGGGGAAGATAAGAGATGGTGGATGAACAGCCGTTTTAAAGACCTGGAGGGAGGAGTGGGATTGAAGAGAGTGAGGGAATTTGTTCCAGAGGCGGGAGAAAAGAGGAATGAAGGAGTGAAGGTGAGCAGAGAGTCTTGATTTTGGCAGTTTAACCATAAGAGGGTTGCAGGCAGATCTTGTGCGACCTGTAGGAATATTTGGGGGACAGAGCCCAGAGAGAGCTGGGGGAGCAAGGAGCAAGGCCGGAGAGGAGTCGGTAGAAGACGGAAAGACCACCAACCTGCCTGCGGTGAGTAAGTGAAAGGCCCTCGGAGATAGCGTCATCGCGGGAGATTCCAATGATTCTGAACGCTTTGGTTTCAACAGCGTGAAGACGAGGTAGGAGGTAGGTGTGAGGCAGGAGCACCAACCCAGAGGGGAGAGCAGTATTCCATTGAGCTGCGGATGAAAGTCTTGTATGTGGTGAGGAGCTCAGGTGTGCCAAGGAAGGACTTCGCACGACGGAGGATGCCCAGTCGGCGACTGGCTTTGGAGGCCAGCTTGGAAATATGGTTTTCCCAGGAAAGATCATGGCAGATAGTGAGACCCAAAAGCTTGAGTGACAGAACTTCTTGGAGAGGATTATTCAGAAGGTAGATGGGAGGGTTGTCCAGTCGGTCTTTTCGGAGAGACATCATAAGAGTGTGAGATTTGTCAGGATTGAAAGACATGTTCCACTTGTTTGCCCAGTCTGTGATTTTGTCCAGGTCTGCAGAGAGTGAGGAGGCTGCAGACTGCCGATCTGAGGGATGAGGAATGGAGCGGCAGAGAGTGCAGTCATCAGCAAAGAGATAGAGAGGATTTTCAAGAGAGTCAGAGAGATCATCGATGAAGACCAGAAAAACCACGGGGCCCAGAACACTGCCTTGGGGAACTCCAGCCTGAACAGGAAGAGGAGATGAGAGAAACCCATTCAGGGCCACACGTTGACTACGACAAGAGAGGAAGTCCGCCAGCCATGCGTGGAGATTTCCATGGATACCAAAGGAGGAGAGTTTGGTGAGCAGAGCGGGGTGCCAGACCGTATCGAAGGCACGTGATATGTCGAGGGAGACAGCTCTAATTTCCTGTTTGGCATTGAGGACCTCCATCCATTGTTGAGACAGCAGAAGCAGCATGTCCAGAGTAGAGTGACCTGGTCTGAAACCAAATTGATGATCAGAGATCAAGCCATTGGAGAAGAGGAAAGATTTCATATCCGAAGCAATGATGGATTCCATGACTTTGCTGATAATTGGGAGAAGGCTGATTGGTCTGTAGTTGCTAGGATCTGTTTTTGCACCTTTTTTGTGCAAAGCGGTGATGTTGGCTGATTTCCAAGCAGATGGCAGTTGACCTTGAGCAAAAGAGAGGGTGAAGAGAACAGAGAGAGGGAGTGAAAGAGCGGAAGAACAGGATTTTAGGACCCGTGGGCTGATGCCGTCAGGTCCAGTTGCAGAATCAGAGTCGAGGGTTGACAGAAACTTTTCCACCTTGTCAGGAGGAAAGGACACGGAGTCCAGGAGCATCTGGGTACGACCGGGTACGGTGCGTACAGATAGGGATGGGTTTGGGACACAAGATTTGGAGGCAAACACAGAGTTGAGGCATTCAGCTTTTTCACGTGCGGAGTCAGCTGTGTAGCCGTTTGAGGTAAGGGAGGGGATGGCGGGGGAACAAACACCAGAAACAGATTTGACCAGATGCCACCAGGATTTGGAAGAGGGAGACAGATAAGAGAGTTCGGTCTTGAGAACGGAGAGATATTGTTTCCTGGCTCTCCTGAGGGTGAACACACACTTGTTTCGGGCTTTGTGAAAGGAAATGAGATTTCCTTCCGTTGGATTTGCTTTCCAGGAGACGAAGGCAAGTTGTTTCTGGGCAACAGCCTCACCACAAGACTCCGTGTACCATGGATGGGAGGAAGGGTATGACAACTGAAGACGAGATGGGATAAATCTGTGCATGAGAGAGAGCAATTTACTTTGGAAGAATTCCCAGGACGAGTTGATGTCAGAGGTGGTAGAGATGAGAGACCAGTCCAGATGATTTATGGCTGCTTGAAGACCGTGCCAGTTGGCCTGAGTGAAATTCCAGACTCGTCGACGCTGAGCAGGCTCCCTGAGAATGGTCAGAGAGATGTCCACTTAAACAAGCACATGATCAGATGAGCCGATTTGAGCAGAAGAAGAGCAGCAGACATTTTCAGGGAAGTTAGTCATAACCAAGTCCAGAAGAGAAGATGCTCCGTTGACTGAGATCCGGGTCGGGAAATTGACAGATTGTGTCAGTCCCAGTGAGTCGCAGAAGTCCTTTGCTGAGGAGACATGGCTGGTGAGAGAGGTACCCACACCCAGCCAACTGGCATGGTGACAATTGAAATCACCACATATGAGGAAGAGAGAGTTGGGATGAGTAGACAGAAGTTGGTCCATATTATCAGACAGCGAGATGTAGATGGAGTCATCACTGTTTGGTGGACGGTACAACACACATATGAACAAGAGGTGGGAGCAAAGGGGAAGCCGTAGCCAGAGGTATTCCTGGGGGTGAGGTGTCGAGAGTGCAGTGCAGGGCGAGTGAGGAAGAGAGTTTTTGATAAAGATAGCAACCCCACCTCCAGGACGAGGCTCAAGTCTATCATACTGGAGGAGGGAGTAACCCGGGAGAGATACTAAGGAATCAGAGACATCATGAAGAAGGAAAGTTTCTGTTAAGCAGATCACGTCTGGTTTGACAGAAGCAACCTGTATGGAGAGATCAGTTGAGTTTGAACGAAGGCCCCGGATGTTTGAGGTCCATACCGTTAATGAGGAGGAAGGGGGAGCATCGGATACAGAACAGGGGGGAGGAGGGGTAGGGTAAGATGTGGAAGAGGTGGAAGAGGTAGGGAGAGCTGTTGAAGGTGTGTCAGAGATTTCAGAATAGCTCGGAGAAAGGGAAGGATGGGGCGGACAAAAGGTTTGATGGTGATAGGGTGAGGCACAATGAGGTGTTATTTGAGGAGGGGGAAGAGCGAGGCAGAAGGTTGGGGGAGATGGAGGTGAGAGTTCGAAGGGGGAAGAAGCGGGGAGGACGCTTTGAGGAAGGGGAGTGAGAGGCGGGAAATTGAGAAGAAATGAGGGTGGGGAGATTTGAAGGGGAGGGGCGAGGGGGAGTTTAGGAGGGAAGGGACAAGGGGTGGGATTTGAAAGGGATGGGATATGGGGGAGATTTGGAGGGGAGGGGTGAGGGGGGAGTCTAGGAGGGGAGGGGCGAGGGGGAGTCTTGGATGGGAGGGGTGTGGGGGGAGTTTAGGAGAGAAGGGGCAAGGGGGGAAGATTTGAAAGGGATGGGTGATGGGGATGATTAGGAGGGGAGTGGCAAGGGGGAAGATTTGGTGGGGAGGGGTGATGGGGAAGATTTGGATGGGAGAGGCTATGGGGAAGGTTTGGAGGGGAGGGGTGAGATTGGATTCTAGAAAGTGTACGTTGAAAGAAAGTGAAAGAAAGAAGATGCTCCATTGACTGAGATCCGGGTCGGGAAATTGACAGATTGTGTCTGTCCCAGTGAGTGGCAGAAGTCCTTTGCTGAGGAGCCATGGCTGGTGAGAGAGGTACCCACACCCAGCCAACTGGCATGGTGACAACTGAAATCACCACATATGAGGAAGAGAGAGTTGGGATGAGTCGATAGAAGTTGGTCCATATTATCAGACAGCGAGATGTAGATGGAGTCATCACTGTTTGGTGGACGGTACAACACACATATGAACAAGAGGTGGGAGCGAAGGGGAAGCCGTAGCCAGAGGTATTCCTGGGGGTGAGGTGGAAAGAGCGCAGTGCAGGGTGAGTGAGAAAGAGAGTTTTTGATAAAGATAGCAACCCCACCTCCAGGACGAGGCTCAGGTCTATCATACCGGAGGAGGGAGTAACCCGGGAGAGATACTAAGGAATCAGAGACATCATGAAGGAGGAAAGTTTCTGTTAAGCAGATCACGTCTGGTTTGTCAGAAGCAACCTGTATGGAGAGATCAGTTAAGTTTGAACGAAGGCCCTGGATGTTTGAGGTCCATACCGTTAATGAAGAGGAAAGGGGGGGGAGGGGCATCGGATACAGAACAGGGGGGGGGGAGGGGTAGGGTAAGATGTGGAAGAGGAGGAAGAGGTAGGGAGAGCTGTTGGAGGTGTGTCAGAGATTTCAGAATAGCTCGGAGAAAGGGAAGGATGGGGCGGACAAAAGGTTTGATGGTGATTGGGTGAGGCACAGTGAGGTGTTATTTGAGGAGGGGGAAGAGCGAGGCAGAAGGTTGGGCGAGATGGAGGTGAGAGTTGAAAGGGGGAAGAAGCGGAGAGGGCGCTTTGAGGAGGAGGAGTGAGAGGGGGGAAATGGAGAAGAAATGAGGGTGGGGAGATTTGAAGGGGAGGGGCGAGGGAGGAGTTTATGAGGGGAGGGGTTATGGGGGAGTTTAGGAGGGAAGGGACAAGGGGAGGGATTTGAAAGGGATGGGAGATGGGGGAGATTTGGAGGGGAAGGGTGAGGGGGGATTCTTTGAGGGGAGGGGCGAGGGGGAGTCTTGGAGGGGAAAGGTGTGGGGGGAGTTTAGGAGGGAAGGGGCAAGGGGGGAGATTTGAAAGGGATGGGTGATGGGGAGGATTTGGAGGGGAGGGGCAAGGGGCAAGATTTGAAAGGGATGGGTGATGGGGAAGATTTAGAGGGGAGGGGTGATGGGGAAGATTTGGAGGGGAGGGGTGATGGGGAGGATTTGGAGGGGAGGGGTGAGATTGGATTTTAGAAAGTGTTCGATTAATGGGAAACGAACATTTATTGCAAAATGAGTTTCTTGTGACCTTCGAGTCAAAAATACGTTTGAGGACGCTGGAGGGGGGGGGGGGGGTGGGGGGTGGAGAGCAGGAGAGTTTAGGGAATGTATGAAAGAGGCACTGTAAGAGATATAATTTTTTTTTGGAATGAATAGATTTGGTGAGCAAGTCGAAAGCAACCTTTTAAAGAAGAAGAAAAAAAAAAGGTGTTATAATACACGACAGAATACAGAACTTCAGGGCAAAGTTGAAACATTTTAAAGTTTAACAGTGAAAACTATCTGGGGAAATGTGGGTGAAACACGAAGAACGAAGAACGAACGAACGAATAAGAACAACGAATAAGAACAGAGAAGGAAATATATTTTTTGGGGTTTTTTTGTTTTTGATTTGAGATTTTAAACAAGGACGTATGGGGTGAAAAGACTGGTAAAAAACAGAGAACGAAAATAGTTGGAGCACAATAGATGGACCACTGAGAGAAAAACAAAGCCTCAAGGTCGGACAAGGTACAAGGCCTCAAAAGACACGACACGAATTAACCGACGATATTTCATACAGGTATGAAAGATTAACACTGAGAATATTCCTAGGGACACACTATACGTACACACACCATAAAATAAATAGTTTTGACGAAAATACAAATGGAAACAATTACTTAACTTCGATAGTGTGGAGAGCGTGGACAGCTTCGAAAAAACGGAAACCTCGCCGGCAAGACCGGAAGCGGAAGTCCAATTTATGACGTAGATTTACTGATTCAAACTAATTTATGTTTTATTCAAATTTATTAATTTTATTCAAATTATTTCAATTATTTGAATAATATTTAATATAATATTAATATTTAATAATAATATATTTATTAATTAATATTTAATAATTAATATTTAATAATTAATATTATTATATTTAATAATTAATATTATTATATTATTATATTTAATAATTAATAATTATATTTAATAATTAATATTTAATATAAATAATAATATTATTTGAATAATAAAATTATTTTATTCAAATTTTATTCAAATTTTATTCAAATTTAAAATTTATTCAAATTTATTCAAATTAAATTAATTCAAATTAATTTAATTTATGATTTTATTTATTGATGACGTAGATTTATGTTCAAACCAATATGGCTGCCAAACTACGTAAGCGATGACGTCATCAATTTAATTATCCCATACAATTTTGTGTAGATCATGCTCAAGAAATTTTAAACTGATCGGATAAAGCGTTCTACTCATCTAATTATGATGTCATAATGACGGCATCGATGACATCATGAACATATATTGTTCCTCATGGGGAGTACTTGACAATGAGCTATGTTTCGATTTTTCCCATGGAGAGCTTTCGGAGATTTAGAGGTGCAAAGTTTTTCGGGTTTTCCAAGATGGCGCTCTACCACGTGACGTATGACGTCATCATTACCATTTTTCAAAATCTACAGGAGGAGGCGCTCCTATGGTGAGGATTTCTTGCCAATCGGACCAACAGTTGCAGAGAAAAGCATACTCACGTTCTGTGTGGACAAACAGACACATGGGACAGACAAACAGACAACCAAACAGACAAACGGACTCGAATGCAATACCCTCTCCTCTGGTGA
Organism: Myxine glutinosa; assembly: GCF_964187855.1. Lineage (NCBI taxonomy): Eukaryota > Metazoa > Chordata > Myxini > Myxiniformes > Myxinidae > Myxine > Myxine glutinosa. The sequence goes on along the minus strand of NC_136264.1, from coordinate 39,035,438 downwards.
GGGTAACAATTTCGTTTAAACATGGATGATTAGGTTCAAGGAGGAGCCAAACTGCAAAGAGCAATAGACCTATGATTATGTATTTATGGGGAGATTGGGTGCAAATAAAGATGGGACCAATGTAGAGATAAAGCTAGACAGAGTAGAAGGTCAGAGTTTGATACATGGTGATGGTAATTGGGAGGGGGGTTTTAGGAAAAGAGGGATTATATACAAGGGATGAAACTCGGGGAAGAAACCAAGTTGTAGGTCTGTTAATGGGGTGCATTCAACCAAGCCAGGCTGAAGAGTGGGTATGGCAGAAAGACCATGGGTTGCAAGATCAAACCAAAAGATAGCAGAACAGGATGAGGCTACTATTTTAACATGTCATGAGATGCCAATATTCCCTTTGGCTTTGGATTTTTGGAAGAATATAATTAACCAAGAACATCGCCTGATATTCAGTGAGAGCTTCCAAGGGACAGGTGAATAAAATGTTTTCAACGCCAAAGCGAAACGAATCGCTTGCAAATACCATGGAAGTTCACCAGGCGGGGAGGATACCAAAGGCAAAAGGTTTGCAGAGCAGAACAAGATTCCAAATACGTTTCGTCTTTCTTATTGTTGTCATCGTCGTGATAATGATAAATCGTTGTTGTTGTTGTTGTTGACATTCTGACTCCAAAAAATATGATGCTGCTATCTTGGAACGAGTTGTCATCCGTTTGATGGTGTCCGTTGTCATCCGAGTATCTTGAATGGTGTTGGTGTCCTGTTTTCTGAGGAGTTTGTAGACAGTGTGGTGAGTGTGACTAGAGTGAGTGATAGGTTGATGATGGTGAAAATGATGATTGGAAAGCTCTTGGTGAACGTCATCTCGGGATATGCTCCGCAGGTTGGTCGGAGCGATGAAGAGGAGGACAAGTTCTGGTGTGCGATAGAGAAGCTGATGGAAAACGTGAAAGATGAGGAAGTTGTTGTGGTAGGAGGAGACCTAAATGGACATGTGGGAAGGAGTATGGATGGTTTTGAGGGAGTTCATGGGGGTTACAGATATGGTGTGAGAAATGGAGAAGGTGAAAGGATTTTGGAGTCTGCTGATGGAGCTGATTTGTCGATTTGTAATACTCAGTTCCAGAAAGAGGATAATAAGCTTGTTACATACACGTCAGGTGGGGCGACGACAACCGTTGACTACCTGATGGTGCGTAGGCGAGATAGGGGGCACCTCCGGGACACAAAGGTGATCCCGGGGGAGGAGGCTGTTTCACAGCACCACTTGGTTGTCTGCGACATAAGGGTTAAAGGTGCGAGGAGAGCTCGGCGGATGAAGTACCAACCGAGAATGAAGGTGTGGAGGTTGAAAGAGGTGACAGTAAGGGAGGCATTAAAAGAGAGGCTGAGTAGGGTAGAGGATGATGTGGTTGAGCTTGAAAGTGGTTGGATGTCAATGAAAGCTAGTCTATTGGGAGCCGTTGGTGAGGTATGTGGATGGACAAAAGGACCACCGAGGCACTCGGAAACATGGTGGTGGGATGATGAAGTTGGAAAGAGGATGCACGAGAAGAGGAAGAAGTTCAAGGAGTGGCAGAAGGCGAAAGGTACGGGAGCAGAAACAGCAGAGCATGAAAGTTATAAGGCAGCCAAGAAGGCTGCAAAGAAAGAGGTAGCAAAGGAGCAGGAGGCATGTACGAAAATGTTCGGAGAACGCTTGGATTCGGAAGAGGGTCAGAGAGCAGTATTCAGGATGGCAAAGCAGGTAGCGAAAGAGAGGTGTGATGTGATGGGGGTGAGTTGCTTGAAGGATGAAGTGGGACAAATCGTTGTGGACCCAGATGGAATTAAAGGAAGATGGAAAAGATATATGGAAATGCTGTTGAATACAGAGAATGAATGGGATGGCAACATAGAGATTAACCCAGTTTTAGGACCAGCAGAGAAGATAACTGAGAAGGAAGTTGAGGAAGCGATAAAAGCAATGAAGAGTAGAAAAGCGGGAGGGCCGACGGGAGTTGTGGGAGATATGTTGAAGGCAGCAGGAAGTTGGGGTGTGAAGAGAATGACAGAGCTCTGTAATCTGGCGGTGAAAGAAGGCCGCATTCCAGGGGATTGGGAACTGAGTACCCTCGTCCCTCTATACAAGGGGAAAGGTGACCCTCTAGAGTGTGGCTCATACCGAGCGATAAAGTTATTGGAGCATGGAATGAAGGTATTGGAAAGGGTGTTGGAGAGGAGGATAAGGAAGAAAGTGAAGATCGACGAAATGCAGTTTGGATTTATGCCAGGAAGAGGAACGACAGACGTGCTTTTTATTGTGAGGCAGTTGCAGGAGAAGTACATGGAGAAGAGGAAGAAGTTGTTTCTTGGGTTTGTTGATCTGGAGAAAGCATTCGATAGGGTTCCACGCAAAGTATTGACATGGGCAATGAGGAAGTTAGGAGTGGAGGAATGGTTGATCAGAGTAGTGATGGCAATGTACAAAAGAGCGCGCACAGCTGTAAGGATGAAGGACGGGAACAGTGGTGAGTTTGAGGTGAAGGTGGGAGTGCATCAGGGGTCGGTACTAAGTCCACTACTATTTGTAGCTGTGATGGAGGTGCTGGCTCAGAACGTAAAGGAGGGTTTACCGTGGGAGTTGTTGTATGCAGATGATCTGGTGTTCATTGCGGAAAGTATGGATGGACTGAAGGAAAAGATGAACAAGTGGAAGGGATGTATGGAGACAAAAGGTCTGAAGGTGAATATCGGAAAGACGAAGGTGATGGCAAGTGGTAAAGCATGTGGTGAGGTGGAAAGAACTGGGAAGTGGCCCTGTGCTGTGTGCAGCAAGGGTGTCGGAGTGAACTCCATTCCATGTACAATGTGCGCTGAGTGGGTTCATCAAAAATGTAGTGGTCTGAGAGGGTCATTAACCAGTGTGGCAGCCACATTCAAATGTAAGGTGTGCACAGAGGGAGCTGCAGATGGAGGAAATGTTGAGTTGGATCTTGGAGACGGCGTGAAGCTGGAAGGTGTGAAAACATTTTGCTACCTCGGAGACATGCTGAATGGAGAAGGTGGATCAGACTCGGCAACGGTTGCTCGAGTGAGATGTGCATGGAAGAAGTTTCGGGAACTGAGTGGCGTGCTGATGAGGAGGGGAAAGTCGTTGAAGCTGAAGGGAAAGGTGTATGCTGCATGTGTGAGAAGTGTTATGATTTATGGGAGCGAGACATGGGTAATGAACGTAGAGCAGCAACGAAGGTTGGAAAGAGTGGAAATGCGAATGATTCGATGGATGTGCGGAGTATCGTTGATAGAGAGGAAGACAAATGATGAATTGCGAAAGATGATGGGAATAGAGCCTGTGATTGATGCTGTGAAGAGGAACAGGTTGAGATGGTTTGGTCATGTGTTGAGGAAGGATGAAAGTGACTGGTTGAGAAGAGTGATGGAAATGAATGTAGAAGGAAGTAGAGGACGGGGAAGACCGAGAAAGACTTGGCTAAAGATGGTTGAAGAAGAAATGCGGGCAAGGGGGTTAACAAGGAGAGATGCAGAAAATAGGGCAAAATGGAGAAGATTGTCATGGGGACCGCAAGGCTAACCCCCGCTCTAGCAGGGAAAATGGCCTTAAAATGCATGTTGTTGTTGTTGTTGTTGTATCTTGGAACGAGTTGCATTACGATTTGTGGCGTTTGTCTGGAGGTTGATGCTGTATGGAATCCTACATATGTCAACATACGTGTGTCTTTTGGCACCATCAATGTCAGCTACAGCAACATTTTCCTCGAGAATCAGGAGGCAGGAATTTGGAAGCTGACATTGGTAATGGCACACTCTTTTTAAAAAGTACCGTGAGATGTTTAACATGTTCAAGGAAATGCAGCACGATCGTTTCTCCAGAAAACATTGAATATTTTTTTAAATACTTTTACAAGAGGATGATATTCATAATTGAGTCAAGGCAATAATATTAGTCTTTGCACCTCAGAAAAAGCTGTTATGATATAATTAAGATTTGGCATAATTGGTCTTGCCACCTTGCACTCAGGGGTGAAGTGAGGTGTGAGGGAATAGGGGGGCCTGTCCTCACCATTTTATCAGAGCACAGAAAGCGAAATTGCACGCAAGCCTCAAGCAGTCGCAAGCCGTACTCACCTTGCCATAGAAATCACTCATCTGCTCCAGGGGCACATGTGTACCCTCATACAACTCCTGCACCTCCTCGTGTGGAACAAGACTCAACCCACTAAAATCAAACGACAAAGAACCCATTTGAGTCAAGGAGCATGCATACTTTATCTACATTTCGGATTCTATGCCAACTCGGTCTTTTCACTGTTTCGCCTTTATTAATATGTATCAATGTATTAAGTAAAAATTATCAAATTTGCACAGGTCTGTTTCACAATATAATTGCATTACTTAATTTCAGGGACAAAATATCAACAATAAATAAACAAGAAGACATCATGCAGAGCACAATACTTGCAAAATCCATCCTCCTCCTCCCCCCCCCCCCCCCCCCCATAAAAGGTTGCCATTGATCCATCAAATTGTCCATTTCATCAAGATTAAAATTGACAATCTTGATCAAAGCTTGGGTCAAAAGGAAGAAAAGTGACGATTTTTCAGATGAAAATTGATGATTTTAGAAGTTTGACCTTGAATTGACCTTTGAATAGTGGGTTTACTAATTTAGTGACTCATCATACAAATGCTGTTCAATTTTCACGTCAATCGGATGTAAAATGGCGATTTTAGAAATTTGACCTCCAGGTGACCTTTGACCTCAAAATCTATGGGCTTCTCAATTGTGACGACCTCTACAACTTGAAGTTTCATGACGATCAGTTTAGAATTGTGACCTGTAGACGAGTGACAGACAGACAGACAGACAAACAGACAGACAGAATAACAAACACAACCGACCAATATACGGTACTTGAAAAATCTTCGCTTTTCCAAGTAATAAGTCACTAATCACACCACATACCGTGAATGGATTTTTGGAAGATGCTTCACAGAGTCAAATACGGACTAATCTCTGCGTTTTCGTGTTGGAAAGGAAAGTTACGTCATACGTTTTTGTAACCACAACAGTCATTCTCATCCATTTGTAAAGGACTCTTGTGCACCATGTTATGGCATATATCTCCACACCCATACAGTCACATGTCTGTACATGCCAAATGATGTTTCTAGCAACCACATAACTGTCGTTCACAATGCATCTTGCAGTTATGCAGTATTTATAAAGCTCTAGCATTTATAAAGCTCTAGCAGTGCAGACTGCCTCGAGTCCATCATCCACTTGCTTCCAGTAGTAGATAGTGCAGGCCCATATGTCATAACAATATTGTTTGTGTTTTTTGTTTGTTAAAATTGATTTAGCAATGGATTCTGCTTCAGAATATTATAGAGATGTAAAAAAAATAGGGTTCCATTTTTTCTTTTACGTCTAATAGGTAGTAATTCGAAGAAATCCAAGATGGCCGCCATAAAATTTGGAAAATACACTTTTGTGCATATGTTTGTATCTAGATATCATATAAACATGAATAATATGTCCTTTTATATGTTTTCAGACCCAAGGAAGCCATTTCTGCCATTGTTTTTACAGAAAAATGCAAGGAAAATAAAATAGTGGACATATACCAGCCAAAGTGGGGTCGGCCGGCATGAAATCGGTTAATTAAGTTTCCACCATCTAGTTAAGGTCTGGTTTTGACTGTGTTGACGAAATGTGAATCTGAATAGTAGTATCTATCTTTGCAGGACCGACGACAGTTCAAGAGTGTCTAGAAAATTACACCTACCTTCAAGATGAGTGACTCACCACCCAGGAAGATTGAGAAGTCAGTAGATTTCGGACTTTGTTTTGTATGCCAAATGGCCATAGGGCAAACAGATTATACAACCTTTGTAACGAAACCAAAACTCTCCTCTGTCGAGAAACTGATGGCAGGTGCTGAGGAACAGTACACGTATGGTGAAACAAAGTTTGCATCATTGAATAGACGTTTGCAATATTCCTCTGCTGAAGAATTGCTCGCAAAAGGTCTCCGCTACCATAAAGCTTGTTACAAAGATGTTACCAATAAGATGCACATTGATCGAGCAAAGGCTAGGTTTGAGAAAGGAACAACATCAGGCAGTGCCGCAGAAATCCGACTGAAAAAGAGAGGACGACCAAGTTCTAGTGATCTAGGGGAAAGCACGTCAACATCCAGAAGGTGTTCCCGAGAACAGACATTTGACGCGCTCAGATGTGTCATATGCCAGGAAGACAGAGGAAGTGAACTACACAATGTGTCAACAAAGAACATGGGACTCCAGATCAGAAACATTGGCCAAGAAACAAGTAATGACAATCTGAAAGTGAGACTGAACAGTGTCATAAGTTCGCCTGACCCATTGCAAGCAATGGCTGAGGACATGAAATATCATTTACCATGTGTAGTTAAGGCCAAACGTGCTATAGTTAAGACGGAAAAACAAACAGAAACAACCAATGTTAACTTTGGTCAGGTGTTATCAGACCTTGAACTCATTGAAATTGTTGAAACTGCGTTGAATGATACTACTGAAAATGCTGTGCTGAATATGAATGAAATTCATGTAACCTATGTCAATTTACTTAAGGAGCACGACTTTCCGGTCTCAGACAACCATAGTTATAAGCCATACCTGAAACAATTGATCCTAGACAACATTGCCGATGTTCATTTCAGCCGGCCCTCAAACAAAACAAAGCCAGAGCAGATTCTTTCCACAAAGCTCAAAGACCACATGATATCAAGCACAATTACAGCAGACAGCATCAAAGACGATTTTAAAGTACTTTTGCGAGCTGCGAAAATATTGAGGAAAGACATCGCATCTTCCCCAGCATGGAAATTTAATGGAACCTTTGCTGATTACAAGCCACCCCCGATGCTCAACATCTTCTGCAAGCATGCAGTCATGGGAACAAGGAAAGTAGGAAATAGCAACAGGGAGGACTCCATTGGTGTGAGTGCATCATTGTTGGCGCAGCACTTTGTCGGTGCTTATAAATCTGACCGACAGGTATCGTACGAACCAAGAAGCGAGGATGGATCATTCAAACAACGATTTGAAACTCCATTGAGTGTGGGCTTAGCTCTCGACATACACAAAAACACACGATCCAAGGCGCTTGTAGAGAAACTTGCACATCTGGACCTCGCCATCTCCTACAAAAAGGTCATGGAGATTGAGACCAGCATTGCCAACTCCGTACTGAAGCAAATGGAGTCCACCGGAGGCATCTGTCTACCACCATGGTTGGTTCAGGACACGTTCGTCTGGTTTGCCATGGACAACATCGATTTTCTAGAGTCAACTCCTTGCGGGATGAATACCCTTCATGGTACAGCAATTGCGATCTACCAGCCTGTATCACCGGAGAAATCACCCATGATACCACCAATTGAACTTGACCGGTCATCAAAAGCTCAAACGATACATGATGCAGTTGGCTGTAAAACGTTGACCTGCAAGAAGCCAGCACCCGAGAAGAGAAAGAGCGACTGCAAGCTGCTCACATCAAAACCCGAGACAGACAAGAACAAGAAAACCGATATGACCTGGATGATTGGATGCCTGAACTTCGAGGAAGAAGGAGAAGTTGACGTCAAACTCACAGCTCCGGGGACGTGGGGAGCCTTCAATTCCTTGCTATCTTCGTCCAGTGAGAAGACCAATGTTGCTCTCGTTCCTCCGTTGATAAGGTCGCCTCCTACAGACTATGATACACTGTACACGGGTCTGATGAGAGCTCACAACATCACAACTCGTGTTATGGGGAGTGAGGCAATCACAGTCATGACTCTCGATTTGCAGCTATACGACCTGGCGATGAAGCTGTGGGTGGAACGCGAGGACATCAGGAAGCAATTCCTCTTCCGACCTGGTGAGCTACATGTTGTGTTTTGGGCCTTAGCTGCATTAGGAAAATACGTGGAAGGGAGTGGAATTGATCAGGCATGGGTCGAGGCTGGACTTTTCTCGCCAACCACAGTGAGCCAAATACTAAATGGGAGGCACTTGTATCGAGCTCTGGAGGCACACATGGTAACACTGATCGCTTTGTACAACCTGTACTTCCAGAGATTCCTGGCAATGGAACCTGAAGAAAGGGCCTATCTGAACGAGTCATCTGTTCGTCTGGGAGAGGCATATCAGAGAGACATCAGCGGGAGCATGGAGCCAGAGAAGAATCTATGCGACATTCTCAAAAAAACATTGGCCATGATGGAGTCCAGAGATATGACCAAAAAACTGGAACAATTTGAGGTCAGCACAAACAAGATACAGCGCTTCATCCTGAACTACATGAAACAGTTTGAGACTATCCTTCTGTTCATTAGAAGTACAAGACAACGTGATCTGCTGCTGCATATGGAGAGCATCGAGTCTCTCACGAAGTACTTCTTCGCTCACGATCATCTAAACTATGCTCGGTTGCTCCCTCTCTACATTTCAACAATGCAGGAGACTGAAAAGCAGCACCCAGAACTGTGGAGGGAATTCATGAAAGGGAACTTCTGTGTGACAAAAGGATTGGCAGGCTTCACATCAATAGCCCCAGACCATGGCATTGAGCAAGAAAACCGTACACTGAAGGTGATTGGAGGAATCGTAGGGATAACTCAAAATGAGAAGGCGCTTGACAAGTTCTTCCTCATTGCACCTGAGCTGTCAAAGTCACTGCACGAGTTTGCGGAGGGATATGGTCTTGGTGAAAACCAGAGCAGAAAACAACACCACGAAATCACGGGGGGAAAGCTTTCCCGGGTGATGAGCCATGCCTCCAAGCTTTCTAGGGTGTTCCGTGAACATGGCGATCCATTTATGGAAGAGGAAGTAGACGAGGTCTACAACCTGCTCACCAAAGAAGTCATGAATGAAAAAGTGTCCAGCGACATCTTAGAGCGCGACGAGATCGGACAACAGATGTTCCAGCAATTTGCCACAGATCGTTTAGCTGAGGGAAAACTTTCTGTGTGGGACAAAATGACGAAAAGAAAACTTCGAACATTCAAGAGTTCGAATGCCACAACAGAAGTGAGATCGGGCGACAAGCTGATCAAAGTCAAAGAAGAGCGAGGATTGTTGCAGAGGTTCATCGTTATCTCACGGAGCCGACCAGAGCTCGACCTGAAAGAATGTATTGGCACCTATGAATTTGGCATCGTTCCACGTTCTTTATTTGCATCTGATGGATCCCTCTTGTTGGCATACGACAAGGCAAAAATCCTTCGTCAACTTGAGCATCTGGCTGAGCCTGAAGAGCAGGATGTACATGATCCACCAGGAGAACCTATTTCGACAGAAATCAATGAGCATCAAGACGCGGGAATTGCCGCTTTGAATGATGCAGCAGCACACGCTGGGGAAGAAACTAATGACCCATCAACTGACTATGAAATCTCAAGCCAAAATTTGCAGGAACCCTCTCAGATCAGCCAAAACCCAGACACAACCACAAGATCAGGAGTGATCAATGAAAACGAGACTACTTCTCGCCATAGAGTGATAATCATTGATGGCATGGCTCTTGTTAACGGGATCTCCAAAACAGAACAAATGATTACATGCAGTGACTTTGCTCAATCGTTCATTGAACGCCTCGAAAATATTGCCGTGCATTATGATGACGTGAGGTTGGTATTCGACCGATACATCGATAACTCACTGAAAGACAAAATGCGCCTAAAGAGGACAAAGGGGAAATCAACATACTATCACGTCAGGGATAGTACATTGATCCAGAAGATTTCACTCAAAGATTTCCTTTCCAATGTGAAGACCAAGGCAGAGCTTACAGAGTACTTGGCTGTGAAGTGTCTATCTTACAGCAAGGCTCATCCAAACAAGTTGAAGAAGTTCATGGTGACATCAGGAACTAAGACCACGGGCAACACTGAAGTTCCAGACAGTCTACTCACGCACAGCCAAGAAGAGGCCGATACACTCTTAATTCTGCATGCTCTCACAGTCGACAAAGATGCAGAAGTTATCATTGATTCGCCAGATACCGATATCTTCCTCCTACTGATTCAGAGATTTCACGATCTACCACCTGCTACGAGGTTTCTCACTGGGAAGGGAAAGTTGAGGAGGAGCATTGCAGTCCAACCTATTCATGGCATGCTAGGAGAGAAACGTGCGTCTGCAATACTTGGATTCCACGCATTCACGGGAAGTGACATGTCTGGAAGGTTCGCTGGCAGGAGCAAGGACTGGTGCTTTAAGGTCTTCATGACATGTGACAACAAGATATGGGAGGCTCTGGAGTCTTTGGGACAAACTGATCCGTCACCAGAAGTGTGTTCCCAGCTGGAACGCTTCGTCTGTCTGCTGTACAAGTCTAAAGTTCACACGAAAGTAAACGAGCTTCGCTGGTTCTTATTCTCCAACCGTGCTGCTGAGGGAGAGAGTCTTCCACCTACCACTGGTTCGCTAAAGTTACACGTTCAGCGAGCACATTATATCGCAATGATATGGAGAAAGGCAGCAGAAAGCCATCCGTCCCTTCCATCACCTGTCGAGTATGGTTGGCAGTTACTTTCGGATGATGGGGTTTATGCCCCAAGTCGATGCCTGAATCCTCCAGCCCCAGAAGCAATAATGAATCTCGTGAACTGTGGGTGCAAGAAAGGGTGTATGGGAAGATGTAGCTGTCGCAATAACAATATTCCTTGTACTGAAGTTTGTGGGTGTGTGGGTTACAGTTGTAACAACAAAGCAAACATCAATGAACCGCGTGTGATAGATATGGATGAGGATGAATGAGGCATTCGTTTATGTGATCGTTTATGTTCATTCATCGTTTATGTTTAGGTGTGTGTGTATGTGTGTGCGTGTGTGTGTGTGTGTGTGTGTGTGTGCGTGTGCGTGTGTGTGTATTCAAAATAAATGTTATCAGTGAAGATTGTTTATTGAATCGATTCTAATTGGGAAATTATACGATCCGATTTCACGACGGCCGTCTCCATTTTGGCTGGTATATTGCCCACTATTTTAATTTCCTTGCATTTTTCTGTAAAAACAATGGCAGATATGGCTTCCTTGGGTCTGAAAACATATAAAAGGACATATTATTCATGTTTATATGATATCTAGATACAAAGATATGCACAAAAGTGTATTTTCCAAATTTTATGGTGGCCATCTTGGATTTCTTCGAATTACTACCTATTAGACGTAAAAGAAAAAATGGAACCCTATTTTTTTTACATCTCTATAATATTCTGAAGCAGAATCCATTGCTAAATCAATTTTAACAAACAAAAAACACGAAATTACTAATCGCCCTAGACTAAGAGCCAACAAATCGGTCTCCTTCTTAAGGATTGTGATGCCCAGCTGTCATCTCTGGCACACGGACAGCCTCAGACAGGAGAAATTGGGGGTTTTTTTGGTCTGTTTTTTACTTTTTGTATACAAGATCGAGGCTCGTGTAAGAGCTAACATTAATCACAAAAAAAACCGGACACATAAAACATATAATAAAGAGAGTGGGAGACAAGATGGGGAGGGAGATGGAAGCACACAAGTAGAACAGTAGAGAACAGAAACATCGGGAGATCTGTGGGAGGGAGAGGGCTTGGGGGGAGGAGGCATGGGAAGGAGGAGGGTGGGAGAGGTATAAAACACATGGACACTGCTAGGACATGCAGGAAAGAAGTTGAGATTTCAAAAAAGTGGATCTGGGGTGAATGCTGGCAGATCATGTGCGACCTGTAGGAATATTTGGGGGACAGATAACAGATAGAGCTGGGGGAGCTAGGCCGGATAGGAGTCTGCAGAAGACAGAAAGACCACCAACCTGCCTGCGGTGAGTGAGTGAAAGGCCCTCAGAATCAGCTTCATCACGGGAGATTCCAATGATTCTGAAAGCTTTAGTTTCAACAGCGTGAAGCCGAGGTTGGTGTGAGGAAGGAGCACCAGCCCAGAGTGGAGAGCAGTATTCCATTGAGCTGCGGATGAAAGCCTTGTATGTGGTGAGGAGCTCAGGTGTGCCGAGGAAGGACTTCGTACGACGGAGGATGCCCAGTCGGCGACTGCCTTTGGAGGCCAGCTTGGAAATGTGATTTTCACAGAAAATATCATGGCAGATAGCGAGACCCAAAAGCTTGAGTGACAGAACCTCTTGGAGAGGATTGTTGAGAAAGTAGATGGGAGGGTTGTCCAGTCGGTCCTTTTGGAGAGACAAAGTAAGAGTGTGAGATTTGTCAGGATTGAAAGACATGTTCCACTTGTTTGACCAGTCTGTGATTTTGTCCAGGTCTGCACAGAGTGACGAGGCAGCAGACAGCCGATCTGAGGGATGAGGAATGGAGCGGCAGAGAGTGGAGCCATCAGCAAAGAGATCGAGAGGATTTTCCAGAGAGTCGGAGAGATCATTGATGAAGACCAGAAAAAGCACAGGGCCCAGAACACTACCTTGGGGGAAATCCAGCCTGAACAGGAAGGGGAGATGAGAGAAATCCATTCAGGGACACACGTTGACTACGACCACAGAGGAAGTCCGCAAGCCATGCATGGAGATTTCCTTGGATACCATAGGAGAAGAGTTTGGTGAGCAGAGCGGAGTGCCAGACCGTATCTAAGGCACATGATATGTCAAGGGAGACAGCTCCGATTTCCTGTTTGACATTGGGGACCTCCATCCATTGTTGAGACAGCAGAAGCAGCATGTCCAGAGTAGAGTGACCTGGTCTGAAACCAAATTGATGATCAGAGATCAAGAAAAGAGAAGAGGAAGGATTTGATATCCGAAGCAATGATGGATTCCATGACTTTGCTGATAAATGGGAGAAGGCTGATTGGTCTGTAGTTGCTAGGATCTGTTTTTGCACCTTTTTGTGTAAAGTGGTGATGTTAGCTGATTTCCAAGCTGATGGCAGATGACCATGAGAAAAAGAGAGGGTGAGGAGAATCAAGAGAGGGTGGGAAAGAGCGGCAGGGGAGGATTTTAGGACCTGTAGGCTGATGCCGTCTGGTGCAGTTGCAGAATCAGAGTCGAGGTTTGACAGAACCTTTTCCACCTTGTCAGGAGAGAAGGCCACAGAGTCCAAGAGCAGCTGGGTTCGACTGGGTAAGGTGGGTGCAGAGAGAGATGGGTTTGGGACACAAGATTGTGAGGCAAACTCAGAGTTGAGGCATTCGGCTTGTCACGTGTGGTGTCAACTGTGTAGCCATTTGAGGTAAGGGAGGGGATGGAGGGGAACAAACACCACAAACAGATTTGACCAGACGTCACCAGGATTTGGAGGAAGGCAACAGGTTTGAGAGTTCAGTCTTGAGAGTAGAGAGATAGTGCTTCCTGGCTCTCCTGAGGGTAGACACACACACTTGTTCCGAGCTTGGTGGAAGGAACTGAGATTGCCTTCAGTTGGATTTGCCTTCCAAGAGGCAAAGGCAGGTTGTTTCAGGGCAACTGCCTCACCACAAGATTCAGTGTACCATGGACGGGAGCAAGGGTAAGACAACTGAAGACGAGCTGGGATAAATCTGTGCATGAGAGAGCAGTTTACTTTGGAAGAATTCCCAGGAAAAGTTGATGTCAGAGGCAGTAGAGATGGGAGACCAGTCCAGATGATTGATGGCTTCTTGAAGACCATGCCAGTCCGCCTGAGTGAAATGCCAGACTCGTCGATGCTGAGGAGGCTCTCGGAGAATGGCCAGAGAGGTGTCCACTTCAACAAGGAAATGATCAGATAAACCGATTGGAGCAGAAGAAGAACAGCAGACATTTGCAGGGAAGTTTGTCATAACCAAATCTAGAAGAGAACATGCTCTGTTGACTGAGATCCAGGTCAGGAAATTGACAGATTGTGTCAGTTCCAATGAGTTGCAGAAGTCATGCCATGGCTGGTGAGAGAGGTACCCACACCCAGCCAGCTAGCATGATGACAGTTGACTGATGACTTTCATTGTTGTGATGCATACGACAAGTTTTTGTGACTTGCCCTGGTAATAACCGATGAGCTTGTCTGATAGGTACTTTGTGGGCTCTGCTTTAGCATTGAAATGCAAAATTAAGTTTTTCATTATTGTCATTTCATGTTGTCATATTGTCAAAAAATTCATTATTGTCATTGACGTGATATCTTGGATTGGTGATGTCATGGATGTTCTGTATTCACACGTTTCTTTGAAAGATACTGGTCAAGAACAACCCTAATTTCATCATAAGATGCTCCCATTCCAACTACAAGGTCGACACGTTTTCTGGTAAAGTGCATAGCATTTGACATATCTGAGGTTTTACGTACCATATTAACTGTGCATATTTCACCAATGATTAGAACTGAAGAATGTCACCAAATTCAGGTTTGGCTGTGCCTTCTGGTGAAAGCAAATTGAGAACTGATGACAACTTGGAATTGGCTTGAGAGCATTATCATGGATCTATCTGGATGGAAGAATCCCTGGTGTTGGGCTAGCGGCTAGGGTGCCGGCTTAGGATCCTAGGATCCTGGGTTCGAATCCCGGTCAATCGCTGAATTAACACCAGGGGGGTTGACTCAGCCTGTCATCCTTCCGAGGTCAGCTAATTTGAGTACCAGTTCACTGGTAATTCCCTGCTTGTCGTTAAAGGCGGCAAAAAGGGTTGGCGTCAGGAAGGGCATCCGGCCGTAAAACATTGCTTCAAAAAGGGGACCGAAAAACAACAACAACCACTGTTCCCGAAAAAGGCCAACCCCCGCTTGCGGGGAAAAATGGCCTCTAAAGGTGGTTTTATTTTATTTTATCTGGATGGAAATTGCAAGGTAGAGATGCATTCAATTCAAAAATCTCCAATGGCATCCTTGTCAACAAGGTCAGGCTTACTTCTTGCTGCAACGAGTAACCTAGAAATAAATCGTATTTCCTGCTTGATCGCTATCAACTCATGATTTACTTTTGTCTTCACTCTTGATTGATATCCCTGAAGTACGAGAAGTTTCTCTTTTTTTGGGGTGTCCCAAAATTTCACTCTTTTGCCTGTCATTCTCGAGGAAACAAACTTTACCCATGCTTTTTGCCCCAAATTGATCTACATCTTGAGTTCTTGCTCAATAGTTGGTTTCATCATATGATGTACGAGCAGGAGAACCCGGCATTTCTGAGGGGGTGGGAAGGGCAGGAGAGGGAGGCGTGAGGAAGGGAGTGGGGGGGGGGGGGAGTTGAAGAGGAAGGGGAGAAGAAGGTGAGGAGAGGGGGAGGTGAGGGGAGAGGGAGGGGAAGATATACTACATTTACATATTTGGGGGGGGGTGGCTTTGACAGGCCCCTCCGTTTTAGGGGAGGGGGGTAAGAGAAGGAGGACAAAATTTCCCGTGCAAGAGGTGCTTTAACCTCGGTGTTGTCCAGGTAAAAAAGGAAAATGTAATACCCTCTGCCACCATCACCAGGTGGCACTAAACGGTACACATTTACATGGATAATTTACGCCCCTCCCCCGGCCCCCCCCCCCCAGACCCCCTCCATGAGGCCGTGGCTACATAGCCTATGTTACCCACCAGAAAAAGTTATATTTGTATTTGTACCCAGAGTAAAGTATATACCGGTAAGCGTTTATAGCTGGAGAACCAGGTGAAGCTCAAGCAAAGAAGAAACTAACATATTTGAAATAAGGGCAAATATAATGGAAAAGCAATTACATCCAAATCAGAATCGATGACAAATGCCAAATCATTTTACCTCGTCGTTCATCCTTCCGAGGTCGGCTAATTGAGTACCAGTTCACTGGTAATTCCCTGTTTGTCGTTAAAGGCGGCAAAAAGGGTTGGCGTCAGGAAGGGCATCCGGCCGTAAAACATTGCTTCAAAAAGGGGACCGAAAAACAACAACAACCACGGTCCCCGAAAAAGGCCAACCCCCGCTTGCGGGGAAAAATGGCCTGTAAAGATGGTTGAATATATGCTGGTTTCAGTTGGATCTTGGAGACGGCGTGAAGCTGGAAGGTGTGAAAACATTTTGTTACCTAGGAGACATGCTGAATGGAGAAGGTGGATCAGACTCGGCAACGGTTGCTCGAGTGAGATGTGCATGGAAGAAGTTTCGGGAACTGAGTGGCGTGCTGACGAGGAGGGGAGTGTCGTTGAAGCTGAAGGGAAAGGTGTATGCTGCATGTGTGAGAAGTGTTATGATTTATGGGAGCGAGACATGGGTAATGAACGTAGAGCAGCAACAAAGGTTGGAAAGGGTGGAAATGCAAATGGTTCGATGGATGTGTGGAGTATCGTTGAGAGAGAGGAAGACAAATGATGAATTGCGAAAGATGATGGGAATAGAGCCTGTGATTGATGCTGTGAAGAGGTTGAGAGGTTGAGATGGAACAGGTTGAGATGGTTTGGTCATGTGTTGAGGAAGGATGAAAGTGACTGGTTGAGAAGAGTGATGGAAATGAATGTAGAAGGAAGTAGAGGACGGGGAAGACCGAGAAAGACTTGGCTAAAGATGGTGGAAGAAGAAATGTGGGCAAGGGGGTTAACAAGGAGAGATGCAGAAAATAGGGCAAAATGGAGAAGATTGTCATGGGGACCGCAAGGCTAACCCCCGCTCTAGCAGGGGAAATGG
Source organism: Myxine glutinosa (assembly GCF_964187855.1). NCBI lineage: Eukaryota > Metazoa > Chordata > Myxini > Myxiniformes > Myxinidae > Myxine > Myxine glutinosa. The sequence continues at coordinate 39,018,875 of NC_136264.1, read as the reverse complement.
CCTTAAAATGCATGTTGTTGTTCTTGTTGTTGAATATATGCTGGTGAATGTGCCGTTCATCACGTTTGAGTTAAGTTTGATGACGTTCAGGAAGAAGAAGAAGCATTACCACTAACTTCGACCGCTTCCAGAATCGTTTGATTATTTGTGTTCAAATGTCTGGTGATTGTTTTGTATTTATTGATGCAAATGTGTACTTGTATATAACTGACATTAATCAAAAAGGCTTAGGCACTATAGAGCGATTTTTAGAGCGATCTCTGGATGCCCAAGATATGGAAAAGCCAAAAATAATTCACACCTTTGGATGGAGATCTTCTTGGGCTGAGGGAATAAAAGGTATCCCCAGGCTTTGACAACCAGCAAGCAGAGAACTATGATCATTCATCAATAAATGAACTGGAATAACCCCCATCTGTGAACCCACTGAACAGAAAGGAGCAATGATCGACAAGTGGTCCAGACAGCACCCCATTTGGGAATACATAGCCACCTACGAGTTATTCTCGAATTCCTGTTTTCACACTTAATCTTCTTAAATTTGCTTTTGTCATTCAAATGTGCAACGTTCAAGCCAGGCGAGCTTGCTATGGTACATACTGAATGGAAACATTGCAGGAATGCTGTCAGCAGTGTCGTTGGGCATATTCACATATCTACCAGGTAAAGGCTGTTGGACTATTGATACACATTAGTGTTGTACCGATCTACCAACAAAGATTGCGGACATGAGTTCATTGTAGTGTTTAGCTTACACTTTTCTTCTGCAAATGGTTGTTAGGAGTCAATAAGGAAGCAATCGACATTTAAATAGGATCACCGATGTAATTTGAAGCCTCATGACTCCATAATCATCAAAAGCACCCAAAGTGATGCACAAGGTATAATCTCCCAAAAGAAACCAGCCTCACTGCAAAATGTATCCTCACCGATGCACAGTTCCCGGCTCAATGTAGTGAAATGCATCGATCTTCATGAGCAAGCTCTGGGAACAGCAGAGAAATGCAAAAAAAAAATTAGAAACATGTAATGATAGTCACCTAATCAAAATATATGTAGCATGAGATAAAAGAAGAGCTTTGACTGGTTATTGTAGAGATAGCATACTTACCTTTTACCTGTCTAATCTGAGTTAAGTTCCCAACCTGACTATAAAATGTCAGATTGGTGCTTCACATGTGCAGGGTGCTGCAACAAAAAACGCTTGCTATCTTCAGGTGAACGTCAGGCCAGGCCTCACAAGATGGTTTGTGAAATACCTGGGCCAAAACCATCTCTGGCCGCCCCCCCCCCCCCCCCAAGTAGTTGGAAATAATTGGGCCCATGGAAGAGATATCTCGTAATAATCACAGCAGAAGGCCAGATAAGAGGAGATAAACAAAATCCCAACAACAAAAAGATCAACTCAGTTCAGCCTGACATGTTCGTAGGATATTGGAAACAACTCAACAAAACGCTATTGAGCATTAGACAAACACATTCAGCAATGGATGGCAAGGATGGCTGTCGCAAAAATAAATAAATTAATAAATAAATAAAAAGAGCTGTAAACCGAATACAATTAATTGTTTCACCTGTGGTTATCAAATGAGAGGGTCAAGAGCAATTGGTTGTGCCCTTGCTAATGCTAGAATCATGGCTGAAACATCTCAAACTAGAACGGCACTCAGTAGAGAGCACACTACCGCCTGGTGAACAGTTTAGGTTTTCTGTCCCACCGATAGGCCGGATCTGGATTCGTACCTGAACCAAAATCTAATCGGCTTGTTCTTGTCACCTACCCAACTCATCCACCAGGTTTATTCATAACTCGTCCATAACTTTTTTTAATATCATGTTATATAATCGCTTTTCACCCGATCTCTTCAATGGTGAAGAATCACTTAAAAAATAAATAATTCTTGTAGTGGAATTCCATATTCAGATGTTCACCAAAATCGAAACGATTAGTCCATTTCACACACACACAAACTCTCCACCAAGTTTCGCCCAAATCCGTCCACAAATTTTTGAGATATCCTGCTATATATCATTTTTGGCCATATCACTCAATGGTGAAGAATCACTTAAAATATTCTACGAGCCGGATCCAGATCTTCACCTAATTTGAATCGATTCTTCCTTGTCACACACACACAGCCTGTCCACCAAATTTCGTCCAAATCCGTCCACAAATTTTTGAGCTATCCCGCTATGTATCGTTTTTGGCCCTATATCCCAATGGTGAAGAATCACTTAAAATATTCTACGAGCCGGATCCAGATCTTCACCTAATTTGAATCGATTATTCCTTGTCAAACACACAGCCTGTCCACCAAATTTCGTCCAAATCCGTCCACAACTTTTTGAGATATCCCGCTATGTATCGTTTTTGGCCCTATATCCCAATGGTGAAGAATCACTTAAAATATTCTACGAGCCGGATCCAGATCTTCACCTAATTTGAATCGATTATTCCTTGTCAAACACACAGCCTGTCCACCAAATTTCGTCCAAATCCGTCCACAAATTTTTGAGATATCCCGCTATGTATCGTTTTTGGCCCTATATCCCAATGGTGAAGAATCACTTAAAATATTCTACGAGCCGGATCCAGATCTTCACCTAATTTGAATCGATTATTCCTTGTCAAACACACAGCCTGTCCACCAAATTTCGTCCAAATCCGTCCACAAATTTTTGAGATATCCCGCTATGTATAGTTTTTGGCCCTATATCCCAATGGTGAAGAATCACTTAAAAAATTATACTAGCCGGATCCGAATCCGGATCTACACCAAAATCTAATTATTTCGTCCTTGTCACACATGCTACCTCTCTGCCAAATTTTGTTCGAATACGTCGACAACTTTTTGAGATATTTTCTTCACAAACAGACAAAGAGACAAACGGACAGACAAACAGACAGGGGTGAAAACATAACCTCCATCCACCTTTGGTGGTGGAGGTAACTATATCAATGCCATACATAACCTAATCCATTTCAATAAATATTTTATTCAGAGGCAGAGCCTGGCTTGCAAAGCAGATTATTCATAGTCAGGCTATTTTCAGACAACTTCTCCAAGCTGTTATAATGCAGCAAAGATTTACGATGCACAAAGCAGACCTTTAAGAGAGTGGGCAAATTAGTTGGAGTAGCGTTTCTCTTTGTAAACGTTCACTCTTAAAGGAGGGATAAGAAACCCCTCATCACAACCGGGCTATTTCCAAGCTGAAAAAAGGTTTTTATATGAGTAATCGAAGGCTCATGTAAAAGCGCAAATATTGCAAGAATTATGTTCATGGAAAGTTGTGATAATCACAAGATTGTAAAAGTGTGCATTTGGTGACTCAGAAATAGATGGGCATTCTGGGTACATTCAGGTAGTGGACAAAAAATAAAAAACATAGGGACAATGCCCCATTACCCCAAGCGCTCACCTGGTATAATAAATAGTATACTGCACTGAGAAATGGTATTTTAAACCAATTTCAATGGTTGTTAGAAGACAGGGCAGCATGTAAATCATACTAACAACTAACATAATCATAAGACTTTAAACAAACAAACAAAAAAAATACCTATTTTGGGGGGGCAACCGAGTGCCTCCCTCCTACCCCATGAACATCCTCAGACCCCAATTTCTCCAATGCCTTGAACAAACATTGGTAGATCGCGGATGAAGGTTGTGGTGACGTTTCATAAAAATTGTGTGTGTAGGTTCTGAGAAAAAAAGCAAATACCAATTTTTTTTTGGGGGGGGGGGGGGGGGCAAGAACCCAATAGACTAGCTTAGCCTGCGCATCGTAAGAGCATGACCAAGGGTTGGCGTCAGGAAGGGCACCCGGCCATAAAAACATTGCCTCAAACAGGGAACCATGATTGTCATGGGGCCCGCAAGGCTAACCCCCGCTCTAGCGGGGAAAATGGCCTTAAAACGATCATTCATTCATTCATTCATTCAGCCCCCATTTTTTAAATGAGAGGAACAAACTTTGGTTAAATTTCATCAGAATTGCATATGTAGTTTCTGAGAAGAAAGCAAATACCTATTTAGGGAGGAAAGCCCCCCCATCCCCATAGACCACCTTAGACCCCGATTTTTTTAATGCCAAGAACAAACATTGGTACATCACGGGTGATGAAGGTTGTGGTTAAATTTCATCGGAATTGCGTGTGTAGTTTCTGAGAAGAAAGCAAACACCTACTTTGGGGAGAAAACCCCACCCTCTCCCCTCCCACCCCCCCCCCCCCCCCCCCCCCGTGAACCCTCAAAAGGGAAGATTTTTTTTAATGCCGTGAACAAAATTTGGTATGGTGAAGGTTGGGGTAGCGTTTCATCGAAATAGTGTGTAGTTTCAGAGGAAAAATAAAATTCCTATTTTAAGGGGGGGCGGGGGGGTAAAACCTGGATCCACTTTGACCCCCGGTAAACGCCCTTAGACCCCCATATTTTTTATGCCATGAACAAACTTTCGTCACAACACAACAAATTTAATTTGTGCCAAATTTGGTCGCAATTGGTAGTTTCAGAGAAGAAGTTTCAAGTGTTTACGGACGGACGGACGGATGGACGGACAGACTGACTGACTGACTGACTGACTGACTGACTGACAACGACGCACCATCGCATAAGCTCCCCTGAAATTCGTTCCAGGTAAGCTAAAAATGGAAGCACCAATGTAAAGTCACTTAATAGGACGTTAAGCCACCACATGCGGCTCGTACAGCCTGTAAGCGCCGTGGCATAGAGTACAATGTCTGGAATTCTGCAGGAGGGATGCGGCACCATTCTTCCACGAGAAAGTCAATCCACTCACATCTGTTTGATGAAGGTGGAAAACGCTGTCTCGGGCATTGTTCTGGAATATCCAATAAATGCTCCACCGGGTTCAGATCTGGTGACCGAGAAGGCCATGACATATGGATAACATCAGTGTCATGCTCATCAAACCATTGGGCGATAACACGTGCTCTATGGATGGTAGCAATGGGAAGGGGTCTCCTTTTGCAGCTATGCTAGCCATACTTATTTATAGGCAACCAGGCCTGTGCAGTATTTTACACATGACCCTAAGCATCTTGGGATGTTATTTGCTTAAATAACACATGGGCCACACACCTCTGTGGAAGCCGTTACTTAGTGTCCATGCTCTATGGATGGTAGCAATGGGAAGGGGTCTCCTTTTGCAGCTATGCTGGCCATAATTATAGGCAACCAGGCCTGTGCAGTATTTTACACATGACCCTAAGCATCCTGGGATGTTATTTGCTTAAATAACACATGGGCCACACACCTCTGTGGAAGCCGTTACTTAGTGTCCCTCATCTACCCAGGTGTTTTCATTTTTTTGTTCACTGCCCGTATGTAGGCGGAGAGGAAAATCAATAAATTTGCAGTTTATCTGGAATGAGGAAAACCATTAGGAAGGGTCTCATTAGATGGCACAGGCAACACAACAAAATTTAGATCAGCACACAAAGTTTTTCAAATGCCAGGCCTGGTCTACAGCCGATGTTTGAAAGACTTGGGCCAATAACATTCACTGGCTACCCCCACAAGAGGGTGGGAATAATTGGGGCCATAAAAATAAGCAATAGCAGTAGTAGTATTTGTAGTAATAGTAGTATTTATAGTAGTAGCGGCAATGTTTTGCAGACTACTGATCTGCATTTCAGGGGAAGAGAAAGAAAACATGCATTTTTTGCTTTCTGCTGAAGCAATTTTTATGCAAACACAAACAGGTTTATATTTTCACAGCTCGTTTTTGCTCCAACTTCATGCAAGTGCCAAAAATAGAACGGCAGGTCACAGATGAAAAAAAAAAAAAGTGCATCCAAAGCAATTAGTTGGACAGTCAACCAGGTGAAATGGTTCTGGCTGAAGTCTTTCAGTAGCTGCCTGGCTAGGCCTGACATTCAAATCTGGCAGGAATTTGTAATTTGTTCAGGGTGTTTGTGATCATTTGCCTACTTCTTGTGAATGACACTGTGGGGTCTTTCACGTCCACAAATCCCCGCCCCCTCACCAACACCACCTCCCCGCAGTGCTGGCAGACATGTTCTCCAACTTAACGTCCTTCCGAAGGACAGCGCACACATTAATGCATCACCCAGCACTGTGAAACATGCATCACCCTGCAGACAATTTATAGCTGGGTGGAGATTCAAACCCAAGATAGACAAGCCATACCAGAAATACAATGCCACATGGACTGTGCCCACGCCAAAACGCTTTTTACTGTGGGGGCAAGAAGCAACACACTGGAGTTAATGCTCCAAGTATTAAACCAAGCAGTCAATAATTTGTATGAGGCGACACAGTGGATTACGCACCTTCTACCCCGAATGGCCCATAACTACATCCATTATATTTAGGCAATTGACGAATTTATCCATCCTTTATTATGAATCTATAAGCCAAATCGTCAGCATGGTAAAAATGGCAGGAACATGAACTTGAACACAGCCTTTATGAAATACATAATTTAATTGGCAAAAGACGGCACAAAATCCCAGACTTAAAGATAGTCAGAAAACAAAACAACTTTTTAGACAAAAGAAATAAACTACCGCTCTGACAACAAACACACACACACACACACACACACACACACACACACACACACACACAAACACACACACACCTGGGTGAGTGAGGGAAATAGCAGACATGAATGAAGAACCCCACACTGACAGGTAGTGGATGAAAACTGTAAACACCAACAGAATTGCCACTTAATAGGATGTTGGGCCACTATGTGCATCCAGGATGGCATGGTTTAGACGTGGCATGGAGTCAACAAGGGCCTGGAACTGTTCTGCAGGAATGTGGCACCATTCTTCCAATTCACGTCAGTTTGATGGAGGTGGAAACGGCTGTCTACGGCGCCTCTCCAGACAGTCCCACAAATGCTCTAAGGGATTGAGATCTAGCGATTGGGAGGGCCATGGAAGATGCGCAACTTCATCCTCATGCTCCTCAGCCACCCGGCGACAACACGTGCCCTGTGAACTGAAGCATTGTCCTCAAGAAAGACTCCACCCTCCAAGGAAGGAATAAATGCGGCATCATTGGATGCAGATGATCACTCAGAATGGTAACATAGCACTCTGCATCAATCCTGCCTTATAATGGAATTAGTGGATCCAGGCCATGCCAGGAAAATGCGGCCCACAACATTATGGAACCGCCAGAACCTTTTACTGTTGGAACCAGGAACTCTGGGCTGTAGAGCTCGCTGCGCTATAGCCACATGTGCTCACGTCCATTCGTGGAGAACATGGTGAAGGACAGCTCATCAGACCATGTCATATTCATCCAATGCTCGGCAGTGCATTTCCTATGCTCCTTGCACCACTGAGTCCGGACCCACAAAAAGTCACTGAGATATACTTTTGCGGCCATGCTGGCTTTTCTTACCAGACTCGAGCGACGGCCCACATATACATACATATATATTGTATTATAACCGAGCGAGGTACCCATGCTTATGGATGGGTGGAAAGCCACAAGCAAACAAACAATGTGGAAACAGTGAATGCTAAACCATGGAACCAATAAATTCCGCATTCCTGCGCAACCTTCAGTCGTCCGGCCTGACCAACGTCAGGCATTGACTGTAGGCTCGTGAAGGACTTGGGCAAAAAACGTCTGCCGTCTGAATGGTTCTATACCCAGTCAATGGCGAATCTGCACATGGCGAATCTGCACATGGCGAATCTGCACATGGCGAATCCGCGAATGTCACGGTTAGAAAGTAGAAACACTCACATCATTTCCTCATTCATATTTAAACTCAATATCTCTGTTTTCATTCCAAACAGCATCATTCCATTCATAAATTGATACTACAAAAAAAACTGTGTTAAATCATGATTGTATTGAGATTGTATTGATAGGTATTCAGACCTGGATAAAATCACAAACTGGTCAAACAAGTGCAACATGTCTTTCAATACTGACAAATCTCACACTCTCACTATATGTCTCCAAAAAGACAGTCTGGACAACCCTCCCATCTACTTTCTCAAAATTCCTCTCAAAAAAAGTTCTGTCACCCAGGCTTTTGGGTGTCACTATCTGCCATGATCTTTCCTGGGAAAACCACATTTCCAAGCTGGCCTCCAAAGCCAGTCGCCGACTGGGCATCCTCAGTCATGCGAAGTCCTTTCTGTGCACCTCTGAGCTGCTCACCACATACGAAGCTTTCATCTGCAGCTCAATGGAATACTGATTTCCCCTCTGGGCTGGTGCTCCTGCCTCACACCTAATGTCATGGCCAAAAATATTGGCACACTTGCACTTTTTTCAAATAATGCACCATTTCTTCCAGAAAATTGTTGAAAAAAAAAAAATCTTTTCGTATCCACATATGTATTTCTTTGCTTTGCAGTAGAACAAAACAAAAAAAGCTGAAAAAAATTACTAAATCTTAGCTTGTTCCATACAGAAATCCTAAAATGGCCCGGACAATATTATTGGCACCTTTTAGAAGTTGTTAGATATAATTAGATTTCAAGCAGGTGATTCTCCTTTTCTATGGAATTGAACTCACCTGTGGTGAGTTGCAGGTGCCTGCAATATAAAAATCACTCATTAAATCAGTTTGAATAGAGAAAAGCAGTCTTTCTGCTGTTTTGTGTCACTGTGTGTACCACAACGAGCATGGAGAAAAGAAAGAAAACCAGAGAATTGTCTGTGGAGATCAGACACAAGATTGTAGTCAAGCATGGACAATCTCAAGGCTACAAGTCCATCTCCAGAGACCTTGATGTTCCTGTGTCCACCGTACGCAATGTTATCAGGAAGTTTAAGGCCCATGGAACTGTAGCCAACCTCCATAGACGTGGCCACAAGAGAAAACTTGATCGAAGATTGCAGCAAAGGATTGCTTGAATGATGGAAAAAGCACGTCGATCAACTGCGAAACAGATTCAAGCTGACCTTCAGACACAAGGTATGACAGTTTCAACTTGCACCATCCGTCGCCAACTCGATGAAAGGGGGTTATATTGTAGGAGACCCAGGAGGACCACACCGCTAAGAAAGCCTGACTGGAGTTTTCCAAAACACACCTGAACAAGCCAAAATCCTTCTGGGAGAATGTCCTGTGGACAGATGAGACCAAATTAGAGCTTTTTGGTAAAGTACATCATCTCTATGCTTACAGAAAACAAAATGAAGCCTTCAATGAAAAGAACACCTTCCCTGCAGTCAAACATGGAGGAGGTTCAGTGATGTTTTGGGGTTGCTTTGCTGCCTCTGGCACTGAGTGCCAAAAATAGTTGGTGTTTGAATTCAGTTAGCTGATATCTAAATCCTATTCAACTTTCAAGACAAATGGATTAAGATTGAGGATTTTAGAAATTGGAAGAAAGTGCTTGACCTTTGGCCCATGTTGACCTTTTGACCTAAAAAATAAATAGGATTCTGTCAGACCACCAACTCTTCCATTTGGTGAATTTTTGTGAAGATCGGTTTAAAATTGCAACCTGTAGGCAAGTATAAGTGATCGGACAGACAAACACACACACAAACCAGAGTGATCAACAGACTTCGCAAAAAAAAAATTTTTTGCCAAATACTAATGCACAAGACCAACCAATATACTTGAAAAATCTTCGATTATCATAAGTAATAAACACAAATATAAATAAACAAGTATGCCAAAGACAAAAAATATATATTTTGTTTCCAAATGTATTGCCTATATACAATGGCATCAGAGAAGGAATTATATTTCAGCCCAATGTTAGTTATAATGGACCCCACTGCTCTCCATCGGCACCTAAATTTGGGTTTGGAGAGTAACATCGCAACAAATCTAACAAATACAACAAAAGCAGATATCGTCTCATATTTTACGTTAACTCAGTTGCAAATTTTCCTCTACATCTCTCTTTCTTTTCTGGAGAACCCACCTTATGAACATCATAGTGCAGGCCCCGAATGGCAAAGTCTTGACGATACTCATATTGCCGGAGCTCTTTGGGATACTGAGTAGGAGGACAGGAAAATATTTCCAAAGATTGGTGAAAAATAATCAGAGAATGAATTACTCGTTTGCTATGATCATAGTTACATTTTACGAGGATGACATTTAAACGTACTTCCTTTTTCGTTTGAATTGAATAATTGAAAACCTTCCATCAGGTGGGCAAAAAAAAAAAAACCACAGCTCACTCCCGCTCCCACTGCAAATATGTTGGCAGCATCATGGCCCTCAGTTGCTATTCCTAATATAATTATATTTAACAGTTAAAATGGGACAAAGGGAAAACAGTGGGACAACTAACTGAAGCACCACAGCACAAGGAAGGGAAATGTATGAGAAGGGAGAAACAGGGTCTCAGCAAGTGTAGTAAAGCTCAAAAATGGAAATGAGAGAGACCATAAGTTGGATGTGGCAAGCAGACTTTATATCCTGCAAAGAACATCTCAAGCCAACCAAATCAGGAAGACAATTCTACCTGGGTGAGAAGAAAGGGTATGAAAAAAATGGAGGCAAGCATGGAGTTCATAATTAGGGAGGATAATGAAGTAAGTGGTTTTGGAATAAGCGTGCATGACCTGTAGAGGCCGAGGATGGGTGGAGAGGTGAGAGTGCAGGAGGAATAAGACCTAATTTGAGCCGGTAAAAAAACTGCTAGGCCATCAACCTGCCCCAATGACCATGAAGCATACACTAATACAGCTTGCTGATGTGATTACAGTGTTGCTGACCTCATATTCCAGTTACTTAGCAGTGGTTTGAGGGGAGAGGAAAGAGAGAAGCTTCAGCAGCAGCTTGTTCCATATTCCACACCATTGAGTAGGTAGCCATATTCCACGACACTCAAGATTAAAGCTTTGCAAAACATTATTAGTGGAGGATGGCAGAGGAAGGATCAGGCCATGAGAATTCTGAGCTGGTGGCAGACTTAGAAGATATTATCTGCCTTGAAGATATTATCTGCCTAAAACAGGTTATTAGTCTAGGGCGATTAGTAATTTCGTGTTTTTTGTTTGTTAAAATTGATTTAGCAATGGATTCTGCTTCAGAATATTATAGAGATGTAAAAAAAATAGGGTTCCATTTTTTATTTTACGTCTAATAGGTAGTAATTCGAAGAAATCCAAGATGGCCGCCATAAAATTTGGAAAATACACTTTTGTGCATATCTTTGTATCTAGATATCATATAAACATGAATAATATGTCCTTTTATATGTTTTCAGACCCAAGGAAGCCATATCTGCCATTGTTTTTACAGAAAAATGCAAGGAAATTAAAATAGTGGGCAATATACCAGCCAAAATGGAGACGGCCGTCGTGAAATCGGATCGTATAATTTCCCAATTAGAATCGATTCAATAAACAATCTTCACTGATAACATTTATTTTGAATACACACACACGCACACGCACACACACACACACACACACACACGCACACACATACACACACACCTAAACATAAACGATGAATGAACATAAACGATCACATAAACGAATGCCTCATTCATCCTCATCCATATCTATCACACGCGGTTCATTGATGTTTGCTTTGTTGTTACAACTGTAACCCACACACCCACAAACTTCAGTACAAGGAATATTGTTATTGCGACAGCTACATCTTCCCATACACCCTTTCTTGCACCCACAGTTCACGAGATTCATTATTGCTTCTGGGGCTGGAGGATTCAGGCATCGACTTGGGGCATAAACCCCATCATCCGAAAGTAACTGCCAACCATACTCGACAGGTGATGGAAGGGACGGATGGCTTTCTGCTGCCTTTCTCCATATCATTGCGATATAATGTGCTCGCTGAACGTGTAACTTTAGCGAACCAGTGGTAGGTGGAAGACTCTCTCCCTCAGCAGCACGGTTGGAGAATAAGAACCAGTGAAGCTCGTTTACTTTCGTGTGAACTTTAGACTTGTACAGCAGACAGACGAAGCGTTCCAGCTGGGAACACACTTCTGGTGACGGATCAGTTTGTCCCAAAGACTCCAGAGCCTCCCATATCTTGTTGTCACATGTCATGAAGACCTTAAACCACCAGTCCTTGCTCCTGCCAGCGAACCTTCCAGACATGTCACTTCCCGTGAATGCGTGGAATCCAAGTATTGCAGACGCACGTTTCTCTCCTAGCATGCCATGAATAGGTTGGACTGCAATGCTCCTCCTCAACTTTCCCTTCCCAGTGAGAAACCTCGTAGCAGGTGGTAGATCGTGAAATCTCTGAATCAGTAGGAGGAAGATATCGGTATCTGGCGAATCAATGATAACTTCTGCATCTTTGTCGACTGTGAGAGCATGCAGAATTAAGAGTGTATCGGCCTCTTCTTGGCTGTGCGTGAGTAGACTGTCTGGAACTTCAGTGTTGCCCGTGGTCTTAGTTCCTGATGTCACCATGAACTTCTTCAACTTGTTTGGATGAGCCTTGCTGTAAGATAGACACTTCACAGCCAAGTACTCTGTAAGCTCTGCCTTGGTCTTCACATTGGAAAGGAAATCTTTGAGTGAAATCTTCTGGATCAATGTACTATCCCTGACGTGATAGTATGTTGATTTCCCCTTTGTCCTCTTTAGGCGCATTTTGTCTTTCAGTGAGTTATCGATGTATCGGTCGAATACCAACCTCACGTCATCATAATGCACGGCAATATTTTCGAGGCGTTCAATGAACGATTGAGCAAAGTCACTGCATGTAATCATTTGTTCTGTTTTGGAGATCCCGTTAACAAGAGCCATGCCATCAATGATTATCACTCTATGGCGAGAAGTAGTCTCGTTTTCATTGATCACTCCTGATCTTGTGGTTGTGTCTGGGTTTTGGCTGATCTGAGAGGGTTCCTGCAAATTTTGGCTTGAGATTTCATAGTCAGTTGATGGGTCATTAGTTTCTTCCCCAGCGTGTGCTGCTGCATCATTCAAAGCGGCAATTCCCGCGTCTTGATGCTCATTGATTTCTGTCGAAATAGGTTCTCCTGGTGGATCATGTACATCCTGCTCTTCAGGCTCAGCCAGATGCTCAAGTTGACGAAGGATTTTTGCCTTGTCGTATGCCAACAAGAGGGATCCATCAGATGCAAATAAAGAACGTGGAACGATGCCAAATTCATAGGTGCCAATACATTCTTTCAGGTCGAGCTCTGGTCGGCTCCGTGAGATAACGATGAACCTCTGCAACAATCCTCGCTCTTCTTTGACTTTGATCAGCTTGTCGCCCGATCTCACTTCTGTTGTGGCATTCGAACTCTTGAATGTTCGAAGTTTTCTTTTCGTCATTTTGTCCCACACAGAAAGTTTTCCCTCAGCTAAACGATCTGTGGCAAATTGCTGGAACATCTGTTGTCCGATCTCGTCGCGCTCTAAGATGTCGCTGGACACTTTTTCATTCATGACTTCTTTGGTGAGCAGGTTGTAGACCTCGTCTACTTCCTCTTCCATAAATGGATCGCCATGTTCACGGAACACCCTAGAAAGCTTGGAGGCATGGCTCATCACCCGGGAAAGCTTTCCCCCCGTGATTTCGTGGTGTTGTTTTCTGCTCTGGTTTTCACCAAGACCATATCCCTCCGCAAACTCGTGCAGTGACTTTGACAGCTCAGGTGCAATGAGGAAGAACTTGTCAAGCGCCTTCTCATTTTGAGTTATCCCTACGATTCCTCCAATCACCTTCAGTGTACGGTTTTCTTGCTCAATGCCATGGTCTGGGGCTATTGATGTGAAGCCTGCCAATCCTTTTGTCACACAGAAGTTCCCTTTCATGAATTCCCTCCACAGTTCTGGGTGCTGCTTTTCAGTCTCCTGCATTGTTGAAATGTAGAGAGGGAGCAACCGAGCATAGTTTAGATGATCGTGCTTGATAGCTTGCTTGATATCATGTGGTCTTTGAGCTTTGTGGAAAGAATCTGCTCTGGCTTTGTTTTGTTTGAGGGCCGGCTGAAATGAACATCGGCAATGTTGTCTAGGATCAATTGTTTCAGGTATGGCTTATAACTATGGTTGTCTGAGACCGGAAAGTCATGCTCCTTAAGTAAATTGACATAGGTTACATGAATTTCATTCATATTCAGCACAGCATTTTCAGTAGTATCATTCAACGCAGTTTCAACAATTTCAATGAGTTCAAGGTCTGATAACACCTGACCAAAGTTAACATTGGTTGTTTCTGTTTGTTTTTCCGTCTTAACTATAGCACGTTTGGCCTTAACTACACATGGTAAATGATATTTCATGTCCTCAGCCATTGCTTGCAATGGGTCAGGCGAACTTATGACACTGTTCAGTCTCACTTTCAGATTGTCATTACTTGTTTCTTGGCCAATGTTTCTGATCTGGAGTCCCATGTTCTTTGTTGACACATTGTGTAGTTCACTTCCTCTGTCTTCCTGGCATATGACACATCTGAGCGCGTCAAATGTCTGTTCTCGGGAACACCTTCTGGATGTTGACGTGCTTTCCCCTAGATCACTAGAACTTGGTCGTCCTCTCTTTTTCAGTCGGATTTCTGCGGCACTGCCTGATGTTGTTCCTTTCTCAAACCTAGCCTTTGCTCGATCAATGTGCATCTTATTGGTAACATCTTTGTAACAAGCTTTATGGTAGCGGAGACCTTTTGCGAGCAATTCTTCAGCAGAGGAATATTGCAAACGTCTATTCAATGATGCAAACTTTGTTTCACCATACGTGTACTGTTCCTCAGCACCTGCCATCAGTTTCTCGACAGAGGAGAGTTTTGGTTTTGTTACAAAGGTTGTATAGTCTGTTTGCCCTATGGCCATTTGGCATACAAAACAAAGTCCGAAATCTACTGACTTCTCAATCTTCCTGGGTGGTGAGTCACTCATCTTGAAGGTAGGTGTAATTTTCTAGACACTCTTGAACTGTCGTCGGTCCTGCAAAGATAGATACTACTATTCAGATTCACATTTCGTCAACACAGTCAAAACCAGACCTTAACTAGATGGTGGAAACTTAATTAACCGATTTCATGCCGGCCGACCCCACTTTGGCTGGTATATGTCCACTATTTTATTTTCCTTGCATTTTTCTGTAAAAACAATGGCAGAAATGGCTTCCTTGGGTCTGAAAACATATAAAAGGACATATTATTCATGTTTATATGATATCTAGATACAAAGATATGCACAAAAGTGTATTTTCCAAATTTTATGGCGGCCATCTTGGATTTCTTCGAATTACTACCTATTAGACGTAAAAGAAAAAATGGAACCCTATTTTTTTTACATCTCTATAATATTCTGAAGCAGAATCCATTGCTAAATCAATTTTAACAAACAAAAAACACAAACAATATTGTTATGACATATGGGCCTGCACTATATAGCTGATAGTGAGTTCAGGTAAATCCAAACACTGTATCTCTCCCAGAGGCTGTTAGCAGAAATAGACTGGATGATTTGCCTGCTAATCCAATGGAGGGACCAAGGAATAATATTGTTACGTTTATGGGGGTAGGTGAAAGGATACAGTAGGGAAGGTAGGATTGTACAATTGTAGCATGGACCGTGGACGCGTAGGAGAAATCTCTATGTACAGTAAGTAGGGAAAATGTAGCTTAAGATTGTTTATGTGTCTTCACACATGGGGGGAGCAGTGCTAATTAGCTATAGGGATTAAGGAAAATTTTCCCCAGTACGTGATTTTCCCTTTACTAGGGCATGCCCGTACTATATATATGCCCGTACTATATATCTATCTAAAATTATATCCCCCCCCTCTATTTACATGAAATGGTTTGGTTCATTCGCAACGCCAAAGCGAACGGCGAACGGCTTGCGAGTACAGTGACAACCCCCCCCCTCTATTTACATGAATGGTTTGGTCCATTCGCAACGACCACAGAACCCCCCCCTCTATTTACATGCAATGGTTTGGTCCAAAGCGAACGGCTTCCGGAGTTTGGTAAAGCAATCGCCATCGCGTGCACAAACGCGTGGTTGCCCGTTCCTTGCCAAAAAAAAAAAAAAAACGCTACCCGTACGCTCTACCCCGCCCGTACGCCCGTAAACAAAAAATACAACGCTCTTCGCTTCCGCCCTTCGCTCTGACTGAATTGGGAGAAATAATGCGCATAAGAAATCGAATTACGTACCGTAATGGCGGTCAGCTCGTAACGCGCTCAGCTCCGCTCGTCTCACATCGGCCACGCCTACGCAACAAAGCGTTCTGTGATTGGATGCCGGAAAGCGTGCTGCCGGACAGTCGTCACTGTCCGGAAGTTCGCAAATCGCAGTTAGGATGAATCGTTTTAATTTAATCGCAGTTTGAATTCGTTTTAAAACATAGTTTAACGGCAACATAGTTTTCCAACGTGAAATAAATGAATACGCTGTCAAATGTGCCGTCCGAGGCAGAGTCTGATCGCCACGTTCGGCACACGTGATAGCTCGCTGCTCTCTGATTGGTTGAAGCGTTTTTTGGACATAGCTCGGTAAGTAATTGTCCGATTAATATGAAACCTTGAAAAGGCACATCCTCGGGTCCCCAGCAATATACCTGGCAAGTTTCAAGTATATCGGACCCGTGGTTGTCGAGAAACAGCGGTCACAGACACACAGACACACAGACACACAGACACACAGACACACAGACACACAGACAGACACACAGAGATTGCTGGAATTATAGATAGATGTTTTGCTGCCACGGTCGGCCATGAAAACCTCCTTTAAACAACATTTACCATGCTGGCAAAAAGCCAAGCAGAGCCTGTCAGAGCAAGCCCCGCCCCCTGATGGACGTAATAAAGAAAAAGGCCACGCCTCCGGAGTGGTGTGATGGGGGCGGGGGGGGGGGGGTGGAGAAAGAGCCCGCAGGCCACACCTCTGAAGGTCATGATTGGCCCAGAGGATGTGGGTCGAGCATGGGGCGATTTGAAAAAGAGCTTCACCATTGGTCGGTGTGATGTGATCGAGAAGCTTCGAGAGACTTTGGTGGAGGAGATCGGACATTGAGGCTGGCCATTTTTTTTGTTTTATGCGCTTTTTGAGGAGAGCTGTTTCCCATGGTGATCTGAGAGCGTTGACTGTTGGCTCACAAGGGAGCTGGAGGCCACACTGCCCTCCATAATAGACGGTGGAGAACACTAAGGAGGCCGTCCTGTCTACTCGCCTCATGGTGGTGGCGACTTCGAGCACGGACCAACCAATATATCGGACTAACCATACCAATATACCATTTTGAGCGCTTCCCGCACGGGTGGCTCAAGACTCCCACAACCACCAACTTGGAAAAAGGGCCCATTTTGGACCAAAGATAAGTGCTGGCCAAGGGAGATTTTGATTTTATTATCTTTCCCCTTGTCTGTTTTTTTGTCTGAATGGAGGATCCTCGAAGTAGTGAATTTTAGTTTACTTCAACATTCATTGTATTCCTTGGTTTATTTTCATTAAAATCATTATTATTGTATTTTCATTTCTCACGTTTCTTTGTTCGTGGGTTCGGGAATAAACCCGTGTTGCTTTTCGTTCTCTTCAGGTAAACGTCTCGCAGCCTCCATCTCGCTCGCGCTCATAACCGCCATATTCGGGAGGTCGCCTTGGGAGTAAAAACGTTTGGCTATTCGTCATCCGGCGGTCTTAATCGCCAGTGACAGGACAATATGGATCTTTCTTGCATTGAATACACTAGGGCATTGCCCGTACGTGGGTGCCCGTTCCGTGGCCAAAAAAAAAAAAAAACGCTACCCGTACGCTCTACCCCGCCCGTACGCCCGTAAACAAAAAAAGCAACGCTCTTCGCTTCCGCCCTTCGCTCTGACTGAATTGGGAGAAATAATGCGCATAAGAAATCGAATTACGTACCGTAATGGCGGTCAGCTCGTAACGCGCTCAGCTCCGCTCGTCTCACATCGGCCACGCCTACGCAACAGAGCGTTCTGTGATTGGCTGCCGGAAGATAAGTCGTCACTGTCCGGAAGTTCGCAAATCGCAGTTAGGATGAATCGTTTTAATTTAATCGCAGTTTGAATTCGTTTTAAAACATAGTTTAACGGCAACATAGTTGAAAAGCCTTGCCTTGCTGCAAACAGCTGCTGCAAACAACAACAACATGGAAGGCTGCACTGTCCGGAAGTTGGCATATCGCAGTTACGATTATTTTAGTGTTAATGGCCAATTATTCAATTAGCGCCAACGTATTTTGGCTGTTTGCAATTTAATCGCAAGGAAAAGTAGAAAGAGAAGAGGGAAAAAAAGAAAAGCCTTGCATTAACGCATTAACGCTTGCATTGCATTAACGGTTCGGCACACGTGATAGCTCGCTGCTCTCTGATTGGTTGAAGCGTTTTTTGGACATAGCTCGGTAGGTACTTGTCCGATTAATTACAAACCTTGAAAAGGCACATCCTCGGGTCCCCAGCAATATACCTGGCAAGTTTCAAGTATATCGGACCCGTGGTTGTCGAGAAACAGCGGTCACAGACACACAGACAGACACACAGAGATTGCTGGAATTATAGATAGATGTATCTTTTAAGTAGATGACCAGCTGCTTATTTTCTCCAGATTGGCAGAGAGGGATGATGCAGCAGTCAATCTGGTGGAGAGGTGTCAAACTACCCTGTACAGAATGAGTCTTCTGCACAAGCTGAGTCCAATTGATGAGTCCAATGACCTTCGCATAGGCTACGGAGATGAATGAAATGGGGGAAGAGAGGAGTCTTCAGGTCTGCTGTAATGGCCGATGCCATTAACGATTCCTTTGTTAGAGGTGACTCTCGGATATTAAAAGAACTGGAAAAGATTTGAGAAAGAGTACAACAAGCAAATTAACAAGTCAATCAATCCACCTGTTCCTCTCTGCCCTGTTAGTTTGTCGACCTTCTTACCCTGTGTTCTTCAGCTCTCCCCTGAGCATCAACTTCTGCATATAAATAAATGAAATGTAATTCAGCAAATACAAAATTAGAATTATCAAGTTGCCAGATAAATGCAACAAGAGATGGATGTGTAATGTGACACTGATGGATAGGAAACCAAATGCGGAATTAAGAGAGAGGTTAGGTATCGGGAGCATTAGTGAGGTTCAGCATAGGGGTAGGTTGAGGTGGTTCGGACACGTGTAAGGGATGGGGGAGGACAGCTGTGTGAAGAGTTGTACAAATATGAATGTGAATGGAAGTAGAGCTGGAGGCCGTCCGAGGAAAACATGGACTGAGTTGCTGAGAGATGATCTCAGAGTTAAAGGACTAACAAGAGGACTAGCAGCAGATTGTGTGGACTGGAAAGCGGCCATTAGGTGAATCACGGCTTACACATGTAAGCATGGAAACGAGACGACGACGATGATGACGATTTCTGTATTAAACGTGTGTTACAGTTGGATTCCTACTCAACATTCTCCACCAGTACACTTCTATTGGACTACATGCAAAATTGTCCTCACCCTACCTTGTACTTTTCAAGTAGAACGTCCATGGCCGAACTGTAGATTGTTGCATGCAGCTCAGACGAGTACAGCGCTAGCGTGTAGTCATAGTCGAAGCCATACACAGCAACATCTCCCAGGCACACTTCATTATTAGCGAAAACTGCAGATGGGCTTATGGGTAAAGACTTCCTAATAGTCCACGTTTCTGCAAGAGGCATCACACACATGGTCAGAGGTCAAGGGAGTTCAACTCTTACAATTATTATAAAGATAGAAGGGAGAGGTGGAGGGGAGAGGAGTGAGATTATAATCCATCTTTGGACCAATGAGGTGCTAGCTTACATTTTAATCATGCTACCAATACCCTGGCGTTGTTCCGATCTGCTTAACAATGCTCATGGCATGGTCGGAAATTACTGCAAACTTAGTCATCCATGATGCAAGTTGCAATGATATATATTTTTAGTTCTTGTTGCTGGAAATTTTATTTTTCCAATGTAATCTGGTGGCATTTTTAATGTTTTAAGGCTACTTCAGAGAATTTCTAGTTAAGCCTCCAGCGACGTAGGTTTTCAGGTTGTCCATCCGACTGTCCGTGATACGTTTTCGTTCCCACGATTATTTGAGAACGGCTGAAGGGATGTTAGTCAAACTTGGTGCAAGTATGTATAATGAGGTAAAGATGAACTGATTCGATTTTGGGGTCACGAGGTCAAATGCCAAAGGTCAGAGGTCATGTTAGGTAAAAATCCTGTTACCGCAATAACTTGTGAACCAGTGATGGGATTTTGACCAAATTTGGTACAGTTATGTAGAATGATGCAAAGATGAACCGATTAGATTTTGGGGTCAAGAGGTCAAATTCTGTAATATGTCCACAACTTGAAAACGGCTTAAGTGATCCAATTCAAACTTGGTACAGGCATGTATAATGATGTAAAGATTAACTGATTAGATTATGGGGGCAAAGGTCAAAGTTTGTAATCGGTCTATAACTTGAGAACGGCTGAAGTGATACAATTCAAACTTGGTACAGTTACAGTCACGTGAAAAGGTAAGTACACCCCATGTAAACTTTTGACTTTTTCAACATATTTCAACATACAGCTATTTGATCTTCATTTCAACAATATTGATAGATAAAGGTGATTAGAATATAACAAATATCATGAAACATTTACATTTTGTAGTCCATTGTATAATTTAAATACACAAAAATGCAAATTTCGCATGTGGAAAAAGTAAGTACACCCCGACATTTATCACTACTTCAAATACCTAAAATTAGAATCAGGTGCACCAGCTCAGGTGCAAATGATTAGAACATCGTTAGAGAGGATCTTGGAGGAACCTGTCATATTTAAACCTCAGATATTTGGTTTGGTTTGCTCTTTGTTGTTGAAGTGTGTGGCGTCACCATGCCTAGATCAAAAGAGCTCTCTGAGGCCTTCAGAAAGAAGGTTATAGATGCCTACGAGTCTGGGAAGTGATTTAAAAAGATCTCCAAACAATGTGAAATCAATCATTCGACTGTCCGGAAGATCATCGACAACAACACAACAACAACATGCATTTTAAAGGCCATTTTCCCTACTAGAGCGGGGGTTAGCCTTGCGGTCCCCATGACAATCTTCTCCATTTTGCCCTATTTTCTGCATCTTTCCTTGTTAACCCCCTTGCCCGCATTTCTTCTTCCACCATCTTTAGCCAAGTCTTTCTCGGTCTTCCCCGTCCTCTACAGCCTTCTACATTCATTTCCATCACTCTTCTCAACCAGTCACTTTCATCCTTCCTCAACACATGACCAAACCATCTCAACCTGTTCCTCTTCACAGCATCAATCACAGGCTCTATTCCCATCA
The DNA here is from genome assembly GCF_964187855.1 of Myxine glutinosa. Classification (NCBI taxonomy): domain Eukaryota; kingdom Metazoa; phylum Chordata; class Myxini; order Myxiniformes; family Myxinidae; genus Myxine; species Myxine glutinosa. The sequence goes on along the minus strand of NC_136264.1, from coordinate 38,997,637 downwards.
TCTTTCGCAATTCATCATTTGTATTCCTCTCTCTCAACGATACTCCGCACATCCGTCAAACCATTCGCATTTCCAGCCTTTCCAACCTTCGTTGCTGCTCTACGTTCATTACCCATGTCTCGCTCCCATAAATCATAACACTTCTCACACATGCAGCATACACCTTTCCCTTCAGCTTCAACGACACTCCCCTCATCATCAGCACGCCATTCAGTTCCCGAAACTTCTTCCATGCACATCTCACTCGAGCAACCGTTGCCGAGTCTGATCCACCTTCTCCATTCAGCATGTCTCCGAGGTAGCAAAATGTTTTCACACCTTCCAGCTTCATGCCATCTCCCTGATCCAACTCAACATTTCCTCCACCTGCAGCTCCCTCTGTGCACACCTTACATTTGAATGTAGCTGCCACACTGGTTAATGACCCTCTCAGACCACTACATTTTTGATGAACCCACTCAGCGCACATTGTACATTAATAATAATAATAATTCATTTATTTTGTATAGCGCTTTTCCAGAAGCCCAAAGGCGCTTTGACAGAGTGGCAAACATAATGCATAACAATACATGAAAACAACAATTGCAAAAAGACAAGAATCAATAGGGAAATATTTAAAGCAAAAGGAGGGAGAAGGAGAAGAGATAGTCAGGGGTTAAATGCTGTGGGTTGAATGTTGAATGCAGTGTTGAACAGGTGGGTCTTTAGTGATGTTTTGAATGTGGTGAGTGAGGAGGAGTCTCTGATGGTGTGAGGTAGTGAGTTCCAGAGGGTGGGAGCAGCGATGGAGAAGGCCCTGTCCCCCCAGGATCTGAATTTGGTCCGGATGGAGGGGGTCAGGAGGTTGGTACCAGCAGAGCGGAGGTTGCGGGTGGGAGTGTGTCTGGAGAGGAGGTCAGCCAGGTAGGATGGGGCCAGGTTATGGAGGGCTTTGTATGTCAAGAGGAGGATTTTGTACTGGATTCTCTGGGGGATGGGGAGCCAGTGAAGCTTGTAAAGGACGGGGGTGATGTGGTCACGGGTCCGGGAATGGGTGAGTAGACGGGCAGCGGAGTTCTGAATGTATTGGAGTTTATTGGTGATTTTTTAGGGTGAACCATAGAGGAGGCTATTGCAGTAGTCCAGACGGGAGGTGATGAAGGCGTGGATGAGGGTTTCTGCAGCCGTGGAGGAGAGGGATGAGCGGAGACATTGAATGGAGTTCACTCTGACACCCTTCCGACACACAGCACAGGGCCACTTCCCAGTTCTTTCCACCTCCCCACATGCTTTACCACTTGCCATCACCTTCGTCTTTCTGATATTCACCTTCAGACCTTTTGTCTCCATACATTCCTTCCACTTGTTCATCTTTTCCTTCAGTCCATCCATACTTTCCGCAATCAACACCAGATCATCTGCATACAACAACTCCCATGGTAAACCCTCCTTTACGTTCTGAGCCCGCACCTCCATCACAGATACAAATAGTAGTGGACTTAGTACCGACCCCTGATGCACTCCCACCTTCACCTCAAACTCACCACTGTTCCCGTCCTTCGTCCTTACAGCTGTGCGCGCTCTTTTGTACATTGCCATCACGATTCTGATCAACCATTCCTCCACTCCTAACTTCCTCAATGCCCATGTCAATACTTTGCATGGAACCCTATCGAATGCTTTCTCCAGATCAACAAACCCAAGAAACAACTTCTTCCTCTTCTCCATGTACTTCTCCTGCAACTGCCTCACAATGAAAAGCGCGTCTGTCGTTCCTCTTCCTGGCATAAATCCAAACTGCATTTCGTCGATCTTCACTTTCTTCCTTATCCTCCTCTCCAACACCCTTTCCAATACCTTCATTCCATGCTCCAAAAACTTTATCGCTCGGTACGAGGCACACTCCAGAGGGTCACCTTTCCCCTTGTATAGAGGGACGAGGGTACTCAGTTCCCAAACCACTGGAATGCGGCCTTCTTTCACCACCAGATTACAGATCTCTGTCATTCTCTTCACACCCCAACTTCCTGCTGCCTTCAACATATCTCCCACAACTCCCGTCGGCCCTCCCGCTTTTCTACCCTTCATTGCTTTTATCGCTTCCTCAACTTCCTTCTCAGTTATCTTCTCTGCCGGTCCTAAAACTGGGTTACTCTCGATGTTGCCATCCCATTCATTCTCTGTATTCAACAGCATTTCCATATATCTTTTCCATCTTCCTTTAATTCCATCTGGGTCGACAACGATTTGTCCCACTTCATCCTTCAAGCAACTCACCCCCATCACATCACACCTCGCTTTCGCTATCTGCTTTGCAATACTGAATACTGCTTTCTGAACCTCTTCCGAATCCAAGCGTTCTCCGAACATTTTCCGACATGCCTCCTGTGCCTTTGCTACCTCTTTCTTTGCAGCCTTCCTGGCTGCCTTATAACTTTCATGCTCTGCTGTTTCTGCTCCAGTACCCTTCGCCTTCTGCCACTCCTTGAACTTCTTCCTCTTCTCGTCAATCCTCTTTCCAACTTCATCATCCCACCACCATGTTTCTGAGTGCCTCGGTGGTCCTATTGTCCATCCACATACCTCACCAACGGCTCCCAACAGACTAGCTTTCATTGACATCCAACCACTTTCAATCTCAACCACATCATCCTCGACCCTACTCAGCCTCTCTTTTAATGCCTCCCTTACTGTCACCTCTTTCAACCTCCACACCTTCATTCTCAGTTGCTACTTCACCCGCCGAGCTCTCCTCGCACCTTTCACCCTTATGTCGCAGACAACCAAGTGGTGCTGTGAAACAGCCTCCTCCCCCGGGATCACCTTTGTGTCCTGGAGGTGCCCCCTATCTCGCCTACACACCATCAGGTAGTCAACGGTTGTCGTCGACCCACCTGACGTGTATGTAACAAGCTTATTATCCTCTTTCTGGAACTGAGTATTACAAATCAACAAATCAGCTCCATCAGCAAACTCCAAAATCCTTTCACCTTCTCCATTTCTCACACCATATCCGTAACCCCCATGAACTCCGTCAAAACCATCCATACTCCTTCCCACATGTCCATTTAGGTCTCCTCCTACCACAACAACTTCCTCATCTTTCACGTTTTCCATCAGCTTCTCTATCGCACACCAGAACTTGTCCTTCTCTTCATCGCTCCGACCAACCTGCGGAGCATATCCCGAGATGACGTTCACCAAGAGCTTTCCAATCATCATTTTCACCATCATCAACCTATCACTCACTCTAGTCACACTCACCACACTGTCTACAAACTCCTCAGAAAACAGGACACCAACACCATTCACGCCCTCCAGGCACCCTTTCCACATAAACTTGTATTTCTGTCCCTACCTACCCTTTACCATTCTCACACCACTTCCCTTCCATCTCGTCTCTTGCACACAACATATGTCCACTCTTCTTCTGACCAATACTTCCACCACTTCTCCTGATCTCCCGGTCATTGTCCCTACATTCCATGTCCCAAACCTCAGAAACCGAACTCCACTTCGGGCTGTACCCTGCCCATATGTAGTTGTAATTGTCATGGTTCTCTTTTTGAGGCAATGTTTTTATGGCCGGGTGCCCTTCCTAACGCCAACCCTCTTAGTCGTCTCTTACGACACGCAGGGATACGGTGTACCTATTCTAATCCAGGGTACACACTGGGAAACGTTCGGAAGATCATCTACAAGTGGAGAATATTCCAAACAACTGCCAACTTGTTCAGGCCAGGCCGCCCCAGCAAGTTCAGCCCGAGAGCAGACCGCAAGATTCTGAAATAAGTCTCTAAGAACCCCAGAATGTCATCACGGGACATACAGGTAGCTCTTGCCACTGTTGATGTCAAAGTGCACGAGTCTACCATTAGAAAGAGGCTGCAAAAATTTGATCTGCATGGGAGGTGTGCCAGGAGGAAACCTTTGCTGTCCAGAAAGAACATCAGGGCAAGACTAAAGTTTGCCAATGAACACCTAGGCAAAGACCAGCACTTCTGGAACAATGTGCTCTGGACAGATGAGTCAAAGGTGGAGTTATTTGGCCACAGTACCAGAAGACATGTTTGGCGAAAACCAAAGACAGCGTTTGACCACAAGAACCTGATACCAACTGTAAAGCATGGTGGTGGAAATATTATGGTTTGGGGCAGCTTTGCTGCATCAGGGCCTCGGCAGCTCACCATCATAAAATCCACGATGAATTCTTCATTGTACCAGAGGGTGCTTGAGGATAATGTGAGGCCACAGGCCATCTGTCAGGAAGTAGAAGCTCAAGCGAAGGTGGACCTTGCAACATGGCAATGACCCTAAACATACCAGTAAATCCACCAAGGAATGGCTGAAAAGAAAGAAATGGAGGGTTCTGGAATGGCCAAGTCAAAGCCCGGATCTAAGTCCCATCGAGATGTTGCGGGGGGATTTGAAACGAGCTGTGCATGCAAGAAACCCCTCAAACATTGCACAGCTGAAAGAATTCTGCATGGAGGAGTGGGCAAAAATTTCTCCCAGTCGATGTCAGAGACTGGTAGACAGTTATAAGAAACGCCTACTTGAGGTTGTTTCTGTCAAAGGGAGCAATACCATCTATTGGAGCCAAGGGTGTACTTACTTTTTCCACATGCAAAATTTGCATTTATGTAAATTTAAATTATACAATTGACTACAAAATGTAAATGTTTCATGATATTTGTTGTATTATATCACCTTTATTTATCAATATTGTTGAAATGAAGATCAAATAGCTGTATGTTGAAATATGTTGAAAAAGTCCAAACTTTACATGGGGTGTACTTACTTTTTCACATGACTGTATGTATAATGATGTCAAGATTAAATGATTAGATTTTGGGGTCCCAATGTCAAAGTCCGACGGTCAGAGGTCATGTCAGGTAAAAATGTGATAACTTGTGAATAGCTGAAGGGATTGAAATGAAAAGTTGGTACAGGTATGTGTAATGATATAAACATGAACTGATTACATTTTGGGGTCAAGAGGTCAAAAGTCATGTCAGGTAGAAATGTGATAACTTGAGAACAGATGCATGGATTGAAATCAAACTTGGTACAAGTATTGTAATGATGCAATAATGTGGGCGGAGGCATATCAGTCGATGTCATGTTGTCGAAGAGCGAGTGCCATTCTAGTTTCTTGTTTTATTTTAGTTGCTCACATGGTAATAAAGCAAATGCAACTTGTTGTCAAGTTTGTGCATTGTATTTTCATCATATGGTCAGGGTTCGACATTAACAGGTGTCTGGGTGCCCGGTGCACCTAATTTTAGAGTTGGGCACTCAAATGTCACTGTGGTTGGGGTTTGGATGTTTGGTCAAGCACCCTCAAAAAAAATCACATAATTAACACCATTTTAGCTACAAATTTACGACCGTCATGATCAGAACAACAAGTATTTTGAAATCCACTTTGTACCATGAAATGTCGCCAAATGAGGTATAATTAATCATTCTCAAATGTACCACACTCACATGAGGTCTGTGGGAAGATGCAATGAACTTGAAAGTACATGAACCAAGATGTGAAAACGATTGGTTATGATTCACAATTTGATGATCACCTCTGTGCTCTATCCAAAAGAACGTATGTACCACTACACGACCCTAAGATACAAGACTGTGGCAGTTTCTAGAAACCTTGCACGACTGTAACCTTCCACTAATCAGAAAGTGAATCATAGTTTTGATCACCTCCGCCACCGAAGGTGGATGGACGTTATATTTTCACCACTATCTGTCTGTCTGTCTGTCTGTCTGTCTGTTTGTCTGTTTGTTTATGAACAGAATATCTCAAAAGGTTGTGGAAGGATTCGGCCGAAATTTGGTGGAGAGGTTCGGTATGTGACATGGACAAAATTATTAGATTTTGGTGAAGATCTGGATCTCATTTAGTGATAGGGCGAAAACGATTCATTGGAATCTCCCGCGATGAAGCTAACTCCAAGGGCCTTTCACTCACTCACCGCAGGCAGGTGTGGTCTTTCCGTCTTCTACCGACTCCTCTCTGGCCTTTCCCCCCCAGCTCTCTCTGGGCTCTGTCCCCCAAATATTCCTACAGGTCGCACAAGATCTGCCTGCAACCCTCTTATGGTTAAACTGCCAAAATCAAGACTCTCTGCTCACCTTCACTCCTTCATTCCTCTTTTCTCCCGCCTCTGGAACAAACTCCCTCACTCTCTTCAATCCCACTCCACCCTCCAGGTCTTTAAAACAGCTGTTCACCACCATCTCTTATCTTCCCCCATCCAAAACCTTGATCTTTTCTACCCCCGCTAATTTCACCCCAATTCCACTTTTTTGAAATACCAACTTCTGTCCTGGAAGTCCTTGGTGTCCTTGTGTTTTATACTTCTCCCTCCCCCTTCCCACGCCTCCTCCCCCCAAGCCCTCTCCCTTCCACACATCTCCCTGCTCTCAAATGTTGTGTGTGTGTGCTTCCCCTTCTCTCCCCATCTTGTTTTCCGCTCCCTCTTTTTATATATTTTGTTTGTCTGGTTGATTTGTTTGTGAAGTAAATGTTAGCTCTTTCACGAGCCTCGATTCAGTATACCCAAAAAACAAACAAAAAAAAAACGCACCCTCCCCTCTTCTCTCTTACGTCACACTCAAACCGATCACCGCGCCCCACCACTTCAGTCCATGGCCATGACCAATCGTTCCCTCCGGGGCGGGGCCTCATGACCTTTCTTGACACCCATCGAGAATGTTCGAGGGCAGGGTTCCCTTGCCGATCGACAAATGTGTTGGGTTTCTGTTGGGCTTGTCGGTGTGGTTGTGGCAATGTGCCGATTGCATGGCTGGCCGAGTGAATTTTATAAGAACAAAGGGAAAAATCATAGGGGGCCAATTACTTTAATTTATTAATCTTACGCCTTAGAACTAGTTAACACAAAAGCCATGCCCCCTATGGCGACATGCAAGCACTCAATCTGCACGTTTACCCTGCTTATGTACATCAAAATGGGCTTTCTACGCATCACACAGTCCATGCTAAACGATACATTCCTGACTTCACTAAGGTATTTCATCTCCTATCCCCACAATCGTAACAATATTAAACACTTGAATCACCAGAATGCTGCGTTATATGTGTAAAAAAAAAATGTTACGTGTGTTACGCTTCTGAATCTGGCAAATTTTCTTTGTTCTCTCTCTCACGTTTGTCATTTGCAAAGGAAACTTGATAAAACTATTCAGTCAATCTTTTCATCCACACTGAAAAACAATGTGTGTCATCCATGATTTTTTTAAATTTTATTTTAAAAGATCCCAATCTTCAACATTTAATCACTTGGTCCTTGCCCCATAAGCTATCAATCCAACAGGTTTGGTCCAAATCCGTCAACTTTTTAAGATATCCTGCTAACACACAAACAAAAACGAACACTTAGAAGAAAACATTTCCTTCCACTTTTGCTGCGCGGAGGTAAGAAATCGTATCTGTTTTCACATCAAAATATTTGTCTCATAACCTGGAGGGAGATTTTCTGCATCTTTGTTGGTCAAGTGCTGCCATCTTTTAACACACAGCTTAATTTTTCCTTGAAGAAGCCAGACAAGAAGACAAAGGGAAAAAGATTCAGTCTGCACATTTCTGTACAAATTATCAGATCATGTGCTGGAACAGCCAATCAGTGAGGAAGATATATTTATCATATACTCAGTTACTATTGTGTTACTAAGAATCAGTGTGCTAAGTTACGCACGTAGTAGTACAAGTTACTGTTATTTAATCAGTGCGTAAAGGTCTATGCAGGTGGCCAGTACCAGCTGACATCTTTGACTATAAGCCTCAGGATATGGTCTGCAAAGCTGAACATCCAGTTCCAGTAGTAGCAGCTGCAGGTAAACATGTTCACGATAAATTCAACACTGACATTCAAAATGTCAGTGCAACATGGTTGAATGCAACATTATGTGTGTTACAATACAGGCACCATCATTCGAAAACATTCAGCAGACTTTATTTGAGAACTTTTGGACGACACAAGCATTCTAACTTTTAAAACAAAACCACTTTGGAATTCCTCAATTTACCTTCTTTTTATAAAAACTTTTTGATGACTAGTGTTCCACGTGCTCATGCTAACGGATAAATTTACATGTCAAAATTTTTTGAGATTTGCATGACATAAGTACAGTAATGAGCTGTCATCATAATTTATCGAGTGGCTAGCATTTGTACATTGCACTCGACTTTATGTGTGAAATAACTCCATTATTTTAAGGCTATATAGCCTGGTGTTGGCTTAGCGGTTAGGGTGCCGGCTTGGGATCCTAGGATCCTGGGTTCGAATCCCGGTCGATCGCTGAATTAACGCCAGGGGGGTTGACTCAGCCTGTCATCCTTCCGAGGTCGGCAAATTGAGTACCAGCTTGCTGGGATGAATGACCACGGTGTGTACCCCGGCTTAGAATAGGTACACCGTATCCCTGCGCATCGTAAGAGGCGACCAAGGGTTGGCGTCAGGAAGGGCATCCGGCCATAAAAACATTGCCTCAAACAGGGAACCATGATCGTCATGGGGCCTGCAAGGCCAACCCCCGCTCTAGCGGGGAAAATGGCCTTAAAACGATCATTCATTTTAAGGCTATAGTAGAAATAAGCAAGTTTTTTTTACTGTTTTGTAACTTTTTAGGGTCTTTTGTACATAACCTCAAAAAACGCAGTGAGATTTTTGCCCGAGATGTTCAATAATGTGCTGCTACAAAAGAATGTTGTTGCTGAATAATCCACCTGAATGAAGCTCCAACTATCGTAGCAAAGTAACCTTGTCCAGTTCACATATTTTACGTCCAAACCCCTCCATAACCCTTGGAAAGGGTGCGACGACACGCGATTGTAAGGAAACCGGACCCCAGAGTCGTTTCTGATATCCCCAATGACCTTTCAGAAAAGAAAGTGTTTTAAATTACCGAGAGAGTCCACCTCCGTTAAAGGGGGAAAAAAAATCTCGTTAATGATTCTTTTGAACTATATTTTGGCAAAAACATAGTACTAGTGCAATTAGGCCTGTGCAAAGTCTGCAAAACTATCACTGTAATCCTGTTCAAGGTGCAAATAAAAACATATAAAAATAACAACTCCCTCGCTGTGAGTTGTGGTGAAGTCTGAACATTGAACAAAGCAAAGGAAGGCCTCGGGTTACAGCTAATTTTGACCACAGGGTTTCTATTGGAAGGTCAACTACACTTAGCGCAGCTCAACAAGGCAGCGGGAAAAGAGGCAACGGTGGATCATTGACCTCTCAAATGTCCTCTTTGGCAGTCACTTTTCTTTTGCAGTAACTGATGCTAAAGCGAAACGCAACGTGTTTAAAGGGAAAAAAAAAAAAAAACCACCTTTAGAGGCCATTTTTCCCCGCAAAGCGGGGGTTGGCCTTTTTCGGGAACCGTGGTTGTTGTTGTTTTTCGGTCCCCTTTTTGAAGCAATGTTTTACGGCCGGATGCCCTTCCTGCCGCCAACCCTTTTTGCCGCCTTTAACGACAAACAGGGAATTACCAGTGAACTGGTACTCAATTAGCCGACCTCGGAAGGATGACAGGCTGAGTCAACCCCCCTGGCGTTAATTCAGCGATCGACCGGGATTCGAACCCAGGATCCTAGGATCCTAAGCCGGCACCCGAACCGCTAGCCCAACACCAGGATCCTAGCCCTAAACCAGGGTTTAAAGGAAGATAGAGAAAAAAAAATCGAGCAATTTTATTTATCTGGCCAAATTTCCTATATATTGCCATTTAAAAGCGTTTACCAAGAAGAACAAGTTTCCTGTAAAGACAAGTCCAGGTTTCCCCAAAGTTGGAACCCTCCACACCAACCCTGCCTTACAAGAAACAAAATGTCATGGAAGATATTGTCATCAAGAATGTCAACCCATCCAGACACGAGTCCAACCCTCTGTCAACCTCTCTGACCCTCTGCTCACCTTCACTCTTTCATTCCTCTTTTTTTCCTGCCTCTGGAACAATCACTTCAACCTTCAATCGCACACTCTCTTCAATCCCTCTCCTCCCTCCAGGTCTTTAAAACAGCTGTTCACCATCAACTCTTATCCTCTCCCATCCAAAATCTTGATCTTTTGTACCCCCGTTAATCCACCACAAATCCACCTCTTTCATTCTCCGACTTCATTCCTGAAATTGCTAGTAGTGTTCATTTATTTGATACCGTTTCGCCCCCCCCCCCCCCCCATCCCTCTCCCATCCACAGATCTCTCGATGTCCTTGTTCTCTACTGTTGTTGTGCTTATGTGCTTCCCTCTCACTCCCACTCTTGTCTCCCGCTCCCTTTATTGTATGTTTTATGTGTCCGTGCACGTTTTCATGTTCAATCTGTTCGCTCTTGCAGGAGCCTCGATTGTGTGCAGAAAAAATATAAATAAATAAATAACCGCCATTGGACCAAGTTGACCCCTTGTATGCCTCCTGCCGATGAAACGAAACACACCATAAAGAACAAAACGTGGTTAATCAATCCCTTGTGCTGACATACATAGATAAAGGAGAAGAAACAACTTGTACAAATACATCTATAAAACATGACATCATCCCACAGCCATTGGACTGGTGTGCCATGTTCAGGAAGGAGAATTTGGCCTTTTCGAAAGCAACTGGGTTTCAAGTTAACTATGGTACATGACCCCTCGCTTGATTAAGATAACTTTTTCGTTTTGCATCTACAACCTAATGGGGAGAGAGAAAAAACAAAACCAAAAAAAAAACAAAGTCTGGTTAGAAATAATTGATACAATAATTATTACAGGGCAAACCATGGCACACTTACCTTTTGAGCTGTTCGGTGTTGGTTTGATTCGCGATTCTACGCAGACTGGTGGATCGGTGCTCCACGGGCAGGGAATGGAATAATAAAGTACACCATCCCTCAGATGGACGTTAAGCTGGCCGTTTCGGCTGCTAGCACTACATTGTGCAAGTTAAACATCCCATGGCACTTTTCGCAAAAAGTAGGCGAGTTATCACCGGCACCCTGAACGTATTACTAAATCTTACCGCCTTCGGTAATTTTATTGTTGGTGTTGGAAGGGGTGGGCTGGCAGGATGGCCTAGAGGTAAGCGCACTCAACTCGAAGCTGTCCCATCTGGGCTCGAACCCCGACGCAGCCATAAACTGTCATCCTGGGGCTTCGCAGGTTGGGCGATTCATCCAGGTGTGTCGTCCTTGGCTGCCCCCATCTACCGGAGTTCGTTGGTGGACGTTACAAGATCCCACAGCGTCCTTGGCGAAGACAACCTGAAGACATTCCTACCCCCCAACTACCCAGTCGAACGTCAGGCCTGGCCAGCCGGTTCGTCAAAGACTTGAGCCAAAAAAACATCACGGTACGACCTTAACGAGTCTTTTATTTAAATTTCCTGAACAGCAAGATGTTTAAAATACGATCGGTTGTGGTTTTCGAATACTTAATCCTGGATACTGCAATTGTTTTTTTTTTGTATACAAGATCGAGGCTCGTGTAAGAGCTAACATCAATCACAAAAAGAAAAAAACAACAACAAACGGACACACAAAACATACAAAAAAGGGAGCGGGAGACAAGATGGGGAGAGAGAGGGAAGCACACAAGTACAACAGCAGAGAACAGGGACATCGGGAGATCTGTGGGAGGGAGAGGACTTGGGGGGGGGAGGCATGAAGGGGGGAGGGGAGGCATGAAGGGGGGGGGAGACATGAGGGGGGGGGTAGACATGAGGGGGGGGGGGAGGAATGAGAGAGGGGGGAGGCATGAGAGGGGGAGGGGGGAGGCATGAGAGGGGGAGGGGGGAGGCATGAGAGGGGGAGGGGGAGAGGCATGAGAGGGGGAGGGGGAGAGGCATGAGAGGGGGAGGAGGGGGAGGAGGAGGAGGAGGAGGAGGAGGGAAGGCATGCGAGGGGAGGGGAGGGGGAGGGGAGGGGGAGGGGGAGGGGGAGGGGAGGGGGAGGGGGAGGGGAGGGGGAGGGGAGGGGGAGGGGAGGGGGAGGGAAGGCATGCGAGGGGGAGGGGGATGGGGAGGGGGAGGGGGAGGGGGGGAGGGGGATGGGGAGGGGATGGGGAGGGGGAGGGGGAGGGGGAGGAGGCATGAGAAGGGGGGAGGAGAGTTATCAAACACATGGACACTGATAGAACTTCCAAGAAAGAAAAAAAAAAAAGTCGGTATTTCAAAAAAAAAGTGGATCTTAGGTGAATTAACGGCTTTAGGTAAAGCAAGACCGAGCGAGCAACCAATGAGCGCAAAGCACCACGGCCGGGTGGCCACTTTAGGCAGGTGCAGGTGGGATCAAGACGTGACAGATTATTAATATTATCGATACCTGATGGCGATGCTGCGGCGGATTTACCTCACCTGCAGCCAAAGCCTTGACGTGCTTGTAACGTTTCCACAGCAAATCCTTCATGTCCGTCCCAGCCACGGGCTCGGTCGGCTGCCCGAAGCATTCGCGGAACGTACCGGTTTCGTCCGACAACAACCTGCCGAACGGTGAGGGGATCCCTGCTTGGCCGCACAGGACGCGTCGTCCGAGAGCCGTTCTCGCCATTCCCGCTGCACACGGTCCGAGTTCAGCTCCGCAGACCGCGAGTCCGAGAGCTTATGCGGCTCCGCGAGCAGGCGAAGCTACAGGTGGCGTGGAATCCCTGTGTCCGGTCCCGCCAGAGCCTCGACCCACTGGGTTGGCGAACGTCGCGAGGTGACGAGGAAACAAGAACCAACAATGCTCAGGGGAATCCCAACCCGAAAATCCCTTTCCCAGAAAGAGCTCCACCACGTGTGTCTGCCTTCTCCATTTCCGCGGGATTGACGTCATTTAACCCAACAGCCAATAGTATCGGCCCTCCGTCCGCAGTGTCGTTAATAATATTACCAACGACGACCCAACAACTCCACCAAGGACACACCGGGCGGGATCGAACGTGGAACCAACTAATGGCAACAAACATGAGTCGGATGTCATTATTGCGACGACTTATTCTTCCCATTAAACGCCTGATTAAAAACTGCTTTTATTAAAATAAACGTGACCATCTATTTATTACGTACGCACGTGACCATCTTTTGGACACCTCACCCCTCCTCTCGCACTCTGGGCTCGGCAATTGGTTCACTCTGTCTGTCTGTCTACAAACATCAGTTAATGATCGAGGAACAACTTAATTTAAATTGAATGTTATATTTTGAACACGTCTAAAACAGACCTGTGCTTTGGCATTACTTGGGCTCTGCATTTGTCCTGATTGAGCATTCCTGGTAGTCAAACAAAAATGAAAATCATTCCGCACAGGCAATTACTGTTTTTAAGGACGTCATAAATAACATAAACAACAGGAACTAACGCAATGCGTTAAATAAGGTGGTGTAAAAGACACTGCATCAACGGCGGTAAACTTCCGAATTTTTTTTTCTCCAACCTTTAAAATATTTATTTTATTTAAATTGATTTATATACTTGAACACTGTAGAACATAAATTACTTTATTGGCGTTTTCAAAAACCTTTCGTTTAGCAGGACTCGGACAAAATGTCACGGCATTTTATGTCATCTCGACCAATCAAATTTGCTGCTCACAGACCCCCGACTATGTCCTTTTTCTCCACACTGTGCGGGGTAAGGTGTTCCATAAACTCTCTAGTTATCCCACGCACACGAAGCTAAAAGCGGGGTGAGGCAATTAGTTCCTGTCTGTCCATCCATCTGTCTGACCAGTTTAGGATCGTCAGTTTAGGATCGAGGAACAACTTGTTTAAATTGAATGTTGCCCTCTGCTGTTTAAAGTGCCCTCTGCTGTTGTTGTTGTTCTTCTTCTTCTTCTTGTTCTTACAGAGAAGACAAAACCTCAAAGCTCCACCCATTCTGGGAACCATAGCTCCACCCATTCTGGGAGAGCCTTCATACAAACAAATATCCACCATTTTATTAACTCGCATAGCTTTGAGGCCTGTTTTGTAAGCCCGTGGTGTCTTCCTCTCTCACACAGTTTTATTTCAAATCAAATTCGATATATCATTTCATTTTTCACAGTCGCTAACATAGTTTTAGACTCGGTTGAAAAAAAACGGGAAGAAAATCCGATGAAAGTTGCCCTTTATAGAACGAAATTAATTCTCAAAGGCCTGTAACTTCAAGTCCATTGAGATTATTTTTTTGAAATTGCGGCATGGTCAGTCATACACCGCCCGAAATAAGAGACGGGAAAATGCCGAGATATATATATATTGTTTAAATCGCGGCATGGTTAGTCATACACCGCCCAAAATAACAGACGGGAAAATGCCGAGATATATTAAAAATTCGTCCATTTGATGACAATCGTCACGATGAAATATTTAATTTATACGTCGTCACAATAATGTGGAGAGAGGAGCATAGCTTCGTTCACGTGTCGCCACACACGGGAAATTGCCGAGATATATATTTTTTAAATCGCGGCATGGTCAGTCATACACCGCCTGAAATAACAGACGGGAAAATGCCGAGATATATTAAAAATTCGTCGCCACACACGGGAAATTGCCGGGATATATTTTCACTTTGCACAAAAATAACATCAAGTAATCGAATCAATAGGAATGTCCTGTGCCTATAACATCGACGTTATAGGCACAGCTGCATCTAGGCATTGTGTAACATCGACGCGGCTTTTGTTTTAATTAAAACTTTTTGTACTTGTTTTTACACGAAAGGAAACATCAATTTAGGAAGACAAGTTCGCCGTTTTACTGTAGGCTACTTTGGCTCAGAATTCGCCCTGATCACACATGCTGTAATGTAATGCTATGTTCCTGCTCCATGTGTGTTTGGTTCCGTGTTTTGTGAAATACCATAAAAAAAGTTCACGCATGCGTATTACAACCTGAACCCAGGAAGTTTCCCTCTGAACTTAGTCAACACTAATCTCAGAGGCGTGTTCGACATGATAAGGAAGGGCTCATCAGAAGTGCGTGCTGAGTCGCCAAGTGGATTTGTGGCATGGGTCAGTGGCTGGCTTGTCAGCATCGTACGCTGGGAGGCCACGAGGACCAAGGCAGTGTGGGGTCAGAAGTTGGCCTGTTGACATCTGGTGCTGCGAGATCTGGTGGTAGTCATTCAGTAACCTGGAATCAATGACTGGATCAGCGAGCAGTTCAGTGAAACGTGCCATGCTGAAAAGAGATATGGCTGTAAAGCGGACTGAAGTGGAAGCAGATGCGGCGAAATGGCATGTGGACATTGAGGCTGCGAGGAGGAAAGCAGACATTGTGGCTGTGAGGAGGAAAGCAGACTGAGGCTGTGAGGAGGAAAGCAGACATTGAGGCTGTGAGGAGGAAAGCAGACATTGAGGCTGTGAGGAGGAAAGCAGACATTGAGGCTGTGAGGAGGAAAGCAGACATTGAGGCTGTGAGGAGGAAAGCAGACATTGAGGCTGTGAGGAGGAAAGCAGACATTGAGGCTGTGAGGAGGAAAGCAGACATTGAGGCTGTGACGAGGAAAGCAGAAATTGAGGCTGTGACAAGGAAAGCAGACATTGAGGCTGTGACGAGGAAAGCAGACATTGAGGCTGTGACGAGGAAAGCAGACATTGAGGCTGTGACGAGGAAAGCAGGCATTGAGGCTGTGACAAGGAAAGCAGACATTGAGGCTGTGACGAGGAAAGCAGACATTGAGGCTGTGACGAGGAAAGCAGACATTGAGGCTGTGACGAGGAAAGCAGACAATGAGGCTGTGACAAGGAAAGCAGACATTGAGGCTGTGAGGAGGAAAGCGGAGATTGACGCCATCCAATGGCAAGCGAAAATAGAGAAGGAATGTCACCTTTAAGGTCTTGAAAATTGAAGAGGAAGGTCTTGAAGAGGTCTTCGCTTTGAAAAATGGAGACGGTGAAGAGGATGGCTCCAGGAGGGATGATTGATCTGATAATGAGTCTACTTTCTGCCTGGCACCGCAATGCATTGGACGGGTGGGTGGAGTCTTCAGTCAGGCCAGGTGAGCCGCCCACGAGGCTCGGGGATTTTGGCCTGTCTGTTGATGGGCTGATGGAGTTTTCAGCCAGGTCAAATGACCAGGCTGTTTGGTCCCAGGATATGGGCCCGTTTGGTGATATGTGGGCAAAATCTTCAAGGAAGTCAAGTGACCAGGTGAGTCATCAGAATGTGACAGGCTTGTCTGCCCTCAGTGCGAGTGAGTGATCATTGCAATCTGCTGCCACACAAACGTTCTACTATGCTGGATGGGCCAGTATGTGAGTCTGACTGTATGGAAAAGGGCGAGCCGGCCGTTGCTACTAAAGGCTCAGGTGATGTAAATGTAGCAATTATCTCATACCTCAGGAACCTGCAGTTAAGACTGGAACTTCCAAGACCAGAGATGAAAGGATTATATGGTGATCCTATGGATTATGCAAGATTCCAGATGGCATTCAGCACGAACCAGAATCCAGAACCAATGATCCAGCTGAGCTATACCAAAATCTGCGCAAGTACTGCTTTGATAAGGCAGCCGACACCATAAGTATGGCGTCATGCTGGATCCAAAGCAAGCCTGGGTTGAGGCTACAAAAGCACTCTGGTTGAACTTTGGACAATCTCATATCATTGTACAGCAAGTAGAGAAGGAAGTCAGTCTGTTTGGCGAGATCAAGTCATGGGGATCGCTTTGCCATGAAGAGGTGTGCCGAGTTGTTGGACTCTGTCTGGATCTCTCTCAGAAGCCCGAGAAAAGAAGCCATGGATCATCCCACTTATCTCATCAACATTATTTCCAAGTTGACGGCATCTGATCAAAGATCAAGGTTGAAGAAGGCTGGTGAAATTCGGGGAAGACAAAGGGACATCAGTCTGAAACACATCGTTGAATTTGTCAAGGGCTTCTTAACTCATCCACAAAGCTGCCTTCCCCACCCCCCTCCCTTCCTGTCTCTTCCAACTCTTTCCTCCACCTCCTCCAATCTTCTACTTCCCTCCACCTACTCCTCACTCTGCCTCACCCCATCACCACCTAACCGTTTGTCCGCCTCATCCTGCCCTCTCTCCTTGCTCTTTTGCAATCCCTGACATTTTCAACAGCTCTCCCTACCTCATCCTCTCCTCCCTCATCTTAGCATCCCCCACCCCTCCCCTCTCTTGTACCTGATGTCCCCCTCCTTCTTCCTTAATGGTATGGACCTCAAATATCTGGTGCCTTTTGTTACGGCCTGAAGCACACCAAGCCAAGCCTTCAATCACACCGTCTTTATTTATGGATTATCACACGAAAATCTCTTCCCACACATAAAACCAAGAAGGGAGAAAAGAGGGAAAAACCCGAATAGGCCAGTCCAAGAGTAGGCAGGTCCAAGAGTAGGCCGGTCCAAGAGTAGGCCAGTCCAAGAGTAGGCCGGTCCAAGAGTAGGCCGGTCCAAGAGTAGGCCGGTCCAAGAGTAGGCCGGTCCAAGAGTAGGCCGGTCCAAGAGTAGGCCGGTCCAAGAGTTGGCCGGTCCAAGAGTTGGCCGGTCCAAGAGTAGGCCGGTCCAAGAGTTGGCCGGTCCAAGAGTAGGCCGGTCCAAGAGTAGGCCCAACAGTAGGCCCCAGGGCAGGCCCAGTAGGCCTTCGTCCGCAACAATACTCTGGCGAGCGAGCAGGCCCTCCGCTTCCGGTCAGGTCTGGAGAGGACGCTGGCGTTACTTGTTCGCCGCTTCTCCGACTGGGTCATTGTATATAGTCTGATTTTCTGGTGGTCGTGGCGGCTTTTTGGCCGTTGGGTTTGCCCTCTGCTCGGTCCCGGCTCTGCTCCTGGCTTCGCCTACCCGGCTCTTCCACTGTTTCCTCAGGCCCGCTCCCGTTGTTTGTGGCCGTTGTTTGCGGCTGTGGCTTTTTGCCGCTGCGATCTTGGTTTGCGGCTGTGGCTTTTTGCCGCTGCGGTCTTGGTTTGCGGCTGTGGCTGTTTGCCGCTGCGATCTTGGTTTGCTTGATTAGCGGCTGCGGCCTTTGCTGTCTTGAATAGCCGCTGCGGCAAGGCCTACTCGTCCTCACTGATCTGTATATACTACTGGATAGCGGGTCGGGCTCTTGAGTTGAAGTCAGCGCCCGGCCACTGGACGCCATGTTGCCACTCGCATAAATTTTTCGTCAACACGCTCCGCTAACGTATTGTTGCGGATATGGGATTTGGCCTCCATACATATCCGCTTGTAAATATTCCCCTATTTCCCCAATACTCCCCAACTATCCCCAATCCCCCATTCCCTAGTCCCATTGTCTGTAAACAACACTCTGTAGAACCGACCTTCCCCTTCTTCCCCCATTAAATGTCGTGCCCAGGTCCACCGCATCTCACGTAGACAACTTTCGGACATCTTGCTAGTTATTCTTAGTCTATGTCAGTTAAGGACTCGTTTCCATTAATTCTGACTCTTCGTTGCACCAGAATGTGATTGTATGGCACCAGTAGTGAGTTTAGGACCTCCCCATACCTCCTCCCATCTTCCTCATGAAACAACAACAACAACTACAACCACAGCGGGGGCGGCGCGGCCGCGGTGCGGGGAGTGTGCGTCCTCACACCGGCTTGGTTAGCCGCCATTGCCATGTGCGCCCACGGGGTTACCACAAAGGGGCTGGCTGTCAGCTCCTCGTCAAGGGCGGAGCCCGGTAACCCCCGCACCCAATAAGAAGCAACGGGCCGATTCCATCTGGGGCGGAGCTAACGAGCCGAGGGCGTGTCACTCCCCGCCGGAAATACGCAGCGACTTACCGGACGTGACGTCAGATGCGCCTCAGCCACGAAGGAGAACCAGACGCCACCTCCAGCGCGACGATACCTCCCGCATCTCTGGACCGGACCGGGTCGATTCTGCCCCTGCGCCAAGGTGCACCTTGAGCCTCGACTACCTGCCCTTCCTTGCCATCAATCCCCGTGTGAGTCAGTTTTGTCCTGTTTATCTGTCGTCTGTCGGGGTTACTATAAGACCGTGATTAAGTGCCTATCTTTCTATGCTGTCTCTCTTGTCCTTGTAATCTAACGTTCCGAACTATTATAACCTCCTCCGGAGGTCTTGAGAACTGTACCCCTGGTGTCGTGTCATTTTAACCCAGCCGTTGTGTCCTTTCCTCAATTGATTTAGCGTAGCGCGACTCGGCCAACGTTCGAGTATAATCGGGTAAACTGTGCAGACGCGGTCATACCAAACCGCTCGGTAAACCAACATCCACAACCGCGTCTGTAACAGTATTATGAAATGCCGGCTTGTGCTGCTATTAATTGCACAAAGAGACAAATACAAGGATGTGGAAAGACATTTCATCTGTAAGTACTGAAAATTAACATTTATTTGAGAATGTTTTATTTTAAAAACGTTGAATTTGAATGTTAAATTATGATGTTTGCACAACCGCGATCTGGATTCAAGTTTCAACTACTGAACTTCAGAACTAGTTTGACTCAACCGCAGAGTGCGCAAAGTCACTGAGCCGGGACATATTTCATCAATATGCGGTCCCTCAGGGCTAAGTTTGACCCAAAGTCTTTATCTATATATAGTTATCGAGGACGAGTATAAATAGCATGGTCCCGTCTAATAATGTGTACCCTGGATGATTCAAAGTTGCAAAACTCAATGCAGTTAAACTTTGAAACCAATAACTGATTCTGTATAAGTACATGGTAATTGAGTGTTTATATGGCTAGTATGTTGAGCCTTACATATTGAATATGTTGTAAATTGTTGCTTCGAGTTGTACTTTCATGACTATCGGCTAATTTCTTGAAAATATTTTTTTCAGATTTCCATTCAGTCGTCCAGATGTTCTCCAGAAATGGGTTGTGAATGTGAAACGTGACAAATGGAAACCTTCAAAGAAGTCTGTCCTTTGCTCAGACCACTTTGATGACTCATGTTTTGACAGGACAGGTCAGACCACAAGACTCAGAGAAAATTCCCTGCCAACCATATTTGATTTTCCGACCCACCTGCAGAAGGTACATAATACAAGAGTTTCATGTTGTGGTGGAGTAACTGAGATATAAATAGTGTCATGTTGTAGCTGTCACTGCCAGCAGTGATTTTCACACTTGTCTACTTACATGCCAATTGATGTGTCAAATATATAAATTTTGCAAACATATCAACATCAGCAACTTATCAATACTTTTCCACCATCTATTTTCTCAAGAACATCCCAAATAAATAATCTTGTATGATTTCTTCGTTCATAATTAATTCTGATCTATTATTCTGATGGATTTCCAGGATGAAAGGAAGCGAAAGCCACCCAAACCACGGTCTTTCCCGCAAGAAGCACTGGTCAATCTGCAAGAGCCACTGGACAACACACCCAGTACATCAATCATCACCAGCCCATCAAAGCTTGCAGCAACGACTGGTGCTGATCACACATATGCTGTAACTGCCAGTCCACGGAGTGTGAAACGTAAACTGGACTCTGTGCATGACAATCTTTGTAGCGTCAAGAAAAAGCTCAAATTGACACAGCAGAAATCACGTCGCTGCCGGAGGAAAGTCAAATCTTTGACCACAGTTGTTCAAGCACTTAGTGATGAGCAGCTGCTCTCTGAGAATGGAGCTGACCAGTTGGCAAAGACCTTCTCTGATGTTCCTTCTGGAATAATGGAAAGAATGCTCCAAAACAAGAAAAGTGGCAAGGTGACAAGGAAGACGTATCCTCCTGCACTCAGAGCATTTGCCTCACCCATCTGCTCCTCATCACGACCATGATTATGCTCATATCCCCGACATTGGAAGGCTATCCCTCTACAAGGAAGAAGTCATATGCTACATAGCTGGATATGTTGTTCGTATGGCTGCCAAGCGTTTGTCATGTCCAGAGTGTATAGATGCGATGACTGACGGTGGTGTTGCCACTGGTTGTCTTCTTTTGGACAGAAAGAATAGAGGAGGTCTTGTGAGGGCGGCGGCTGATGTGATCACAGTGTGTACTGCCACAGAGCAGTGCATACAGAGGATGCTGCACACCACTGAAGGTGCTCTACCACAGTCCAAGAGGATTGCTCCTGCCATCATGTCAACCGTGTTGGGTGAAGTATGTCAGCGGGGTGTTTTTGACAGGTTGGATGAGCACGTGCTCAGTGGTTCTCCAGAATGCAACCATGTCCACCTTCTTGTCAAGTGTTTGTGCTCTTGTTACATCAAGATACGAATGCATCATCTGACGAAGCAGCTGAATGAGCAGATCACGGGGCCCAATGTGCGCAAGCGGCTCACCAAGCTAATTCTCTTCAAACACCAGTAATTTTGTTTTTATTTCACAATTTTTGCATATCAGATGTTCCTTTGGAAAGGACTATGGTATGTAAATTAACATGATTGGTCGACATATGCACACATGTATGCAACTAAGTTTAACTAACTATGCTTGCCATGTACCCATTTTAAATTATGATGTTTTTATGTACTTCAAGAAATACTTCTGAAGCGTTCTGCATTCAAGATGTGCTCTTGCCTCTCATTAAATTTGTTCACCTTATGCTTGTGACTAACAAGTGATTTCAAATAGTGTATTGACTGTATTCTCTTCTTTGTGTTTGTTGTTTGCAACTGGGAGACAATGGAGCACTGACAGGCTGCTCTTTTTGGCTCCTTCAAATGTCAGCATTTTGTGCTTTTTGTATCCTGTGCATCATCGCATTTTGTCACCATATCATCTGAATATGTGGATCAATTTTACTTCAAATGTGGATTATATTGTAGGATAATTGTTTAGATCTGGATTGTTTCTTTGTGCAAATTTGTTCTGTGAAAGAATACTGGGAAGCAACAATGAGTCTTGAGTGAACTGAATGGATAATGCTTGCTTGGTGGTATGACAGTACTCCGGCTAATCCTCTGGTTGTTCACTGCAGTGTTCGGTCCGGCATGTCGGCTGTGGTGCTGTCTAGTCTAGGGATTACCTGCTTGCTGTGAAACAACATGTGGCGGTGACTTTTGGTGGTCGTGCCTTCTCCAACATGGCACCCACACTGTGGAACCATTCCCAGAGGAAGTCGGGCATACCTCCTACATCAGTATCTGAGCGAAATGAAATGTGTGGGACTTTAGGCCACATTTCTGCAATCTGTGTGCCAAACCGGGCCAGAGAACTGTCTGGGTAATGAGATGAAGTGTGAAACATACCCACGACAGAGGGTGTCGAAACCCTGACCTGGCGGTCGCCAATCAAACGCATTACCACAAGAACAAACTGAAGACACTTGTTCAATGATGATTTTGGTGACAAAATGTTTGTTTCTTTTGTTGAGCCTCTTTGAAAAGGGCACACTACATATGTCGGTCAATATTATTATTATTAATTGAGGCTTTGTAATAAAAGGTGCCTTTTTATTCCAACTTTAAGCTTTTTATGTTTCATTTGTCTTTCAGAAGACTTTGTTTGTTGTCAACTGATAAATTCTTGACATAGAATGAGTAAATGACCCAACATTGAAACCATCACATATAGACATCCTGGAGAAAGTATTCCGTGAGAACAGCGTTGACCACAATGCCCTTAAATTGTGGACTAATTTATTGTATCAAGGATGATAAAATCTTTGAAAAATTAGTAAATTTTAATAATAATGCTTTATTCTCAAGCAATTTGGATTATACACTAAATTCATACTTAAATCGAGAATTATTTGAGAAAAACACAAACATGGACAAGAAATTTGCGTTGAAATTGTGAGGAAGGTTGGCAAAAAAATCAATCAGAATTGAGTTTTCGAGCTGCTAACCTGGAACGTACAAATAAACATTAATTTGAAGAATTACATTGAGAGTTAAGAACAATAAAACGAAAGGATATTACAAGAGAACATTGGCGTGCCAAATACATAAACATATACATTGTCTGTCAATCATTGAGTTTGGAAAATGACACTTTGTATATATTTACAAAGTATAATTCTGAAAATTTTGCACATATAATCTAGGTTTCTTTCTAAAACAGCTTGTTGAGTGACTTTCAGTTGCGATGTTACGAGGTAGTTCATTCCACAGTTGTGCAAACGCCAGGAACTGACACAGGCCGCGCCTCCTTGTGCGAGTGGCAAGATGGCCGCCGCTGTCGCGCGCCGGCTTCACAGCTTTGTACAAGCCTATTGGCCGATGCTCTATCCAGTAGTATATACAGATCAGTGCTCGTCCTCCTCAACCTTGGCCTCTTACTCGTCCCTTTGCTCCCGCCTGGCATGGCTCTAAGGTACTCCGCCGCAAGGCTTCTTCTGCTCAATACTCACTCCACCCCATCATGCATCTCTGCAATCAAATCCCACGGACTCCTGCGACGACCCAGATACATTCATCGAGGTCGTAAGTTTGCTTATTTACAAACAGGTCACTTCATTCCCGTACTCTGGTCGGCTCAGCGCACTCCCACTCATCGTCCCAGCGCACCTGGTCACAGCAACACACACGATCGCACCTCCTGTCTGCAAACCCTGGCTAAATCACCTGAGTTCATCCCCACCGTACAAGGCAACATCAAGCTCACCCTGTTCAATACCCGGTCCCTCAACAACAAAAGCCTCATCCTGAACGACTACATTCTGGATAATAAACTGGACTTTCTCTGTCTCACTGAAACCTGGCAACAACCTCTGGACTACTTCTCACTCAACCTCACTACACCCGATGGATATTCTTACATCAATAAACCACGCTCGGAGGGCCGAGGTGGTGGAATTGCCGGTTCACCAACAGGACATCAAGACCAGCCTCATCTCCATCGAATCTGCTCCATCATTTGAACACATGGCTTTTAAACTCTCTGGTCACACACAGTCAGTCATGGCAGTCGTCTACCGCCCTCCCAAACCACACCCATCATTCCTGTCTGACTTCTCCTACTTTCTGACCCAGCTCTGTTCCCTCTCCCCCTCAATCCTCCTCCTCGGTGATTTCAATATCCACATGGACTCCACTGACTCCACAATAACCACTGACTTCACTTATTTACTCACCTGCTTTAACCTCACTCAACATGTCAACTTTCCTACCCATAACCATGGGCACATTCTGGACCTTGTCTGCTCTACTGGATTAATTTTGCACCATCTTTCTGGCCCTCACCTCACCCTCTCTGACCACTTAGCCATCACTATGACCATCAACATCCCCACCCCAGCACCAAGGCATTATCGCACTATCAACTTCCGTAAGCTAAACGCTCTTTCACCTACCTCATTCTCATCCACCCTCTCTGAAAAAATGTCCACTTCTCCCTTCGTTGACCTCCACACCCCTTCTGATCTCACTGACTACTACAACCACACTCTCTCCTCCTGCCTTGACCAGCTTGTGCCTATAAAAACCAAAACAGTTTCTTTCACCCATTCTGCTCCCTGGTTTACCCCTGAACTCGGTCTGATGAAAACTCGTGCTCGCCAACTTGAAAGACTCCGCAATAAAACAGGTCTCACAATTCACTCCCAAGCCTACAAGGACCACCTACAACACTACAAAGATCCCCTCTCCCGTGCCCGCTCCGCCTACTACTCTCAAATTATCCACTCTGGCTCTGGAAACCCAAAAGCACTTCTTCTCTACAATAAACAAACTCCTCAGCCCCCTGGACACCACCACCCAGTCATTCACAGTAGACAACTGCATCTCCTTCCTTTCATTCTTCCAAAGCAAAATTGGCAACATCTACAGCAGCTTAACCACCACCGCACCTGCTCCCCCTCAAACCACCTGCCCCCCCTTATCCTGCCAACCCCTGTCTCAGTTCTCCCCAGTCTCCCCTACTGACCTCTCTGAACTCCTCATAGGAATGAAAACTGCCACCTGCACTCTTGACCCCATCCCCTCCAGCTTTGTCAAGGCCTCCCTTCCTGCTCTCTCTCCACTTATCACTGCAACAATAAACTCCTCCCTGTCTACAGGCATCATCCCACCATCCCTCAAAATTGCTGCTGTTACCCCCATTCTGAAAAAACCTGGACTCAACCCTGACACCCTAAACAACTTCAGACCTGTCTCCAACCTACCCTTTCTGTCAAAAGGTTTGGAACGCGCTGTAGCCACTCAACTTAAACATCACCTCTCTGCCAATAACCTGTATGAAACATTCCAATCCGGATTCCACTCCAACCACAGTACTGAAACTGCTCTCCTCAAAATCACCAACGACCTTCTCCTCTCCTCTGACGATGGCAACCTCAACATTCTCAT
Source organism: Myxine glutinosa (assembly GCF_964187855.1). Lineage (NCBI taxonomy): Eukaryota > Metazoa > Chordata > Myxini > Myxiniformes > Myxinidae > Myxine > Myxine glutinosa. The sequence continues at coordinate 38,972,504 of NC_136264.1, read as the reverse complement.
CCTCCTCGACCTCAGCGCTGCCTTTGACACCATCAATCACACCATCCTCCTCACCCGACTTGAAACCACCTTTAACATGACCAGCACTGCCCTCTCTTGGATCAAATCATACCTCTCCGACAGACGCCAGTTCATCTCCATCAATAACTGCAAATCCCCCACTGCTCCCCTCCCCCAAGGTTCAGTTCTTGGCCCCCTCCTCTTCATCCTGTACCTGTCCCCCCTTGAACACTTAATCCGCCGTCATGGTCTCCAATTCCACTGCTTTGCCGATGACATCCAGCTTTTCATCTCCACCAAGTCCATCTCCACCGCCACCCACTCTATCCTGACAAACTGCATCACTGAAATAAAATCCTGGCTTCAAATCAACTTCCTCAAACTTAACTATGATAAATCTGAAATAATCATCATTGGCCCAAAAACGCTCACCAAATCCACCCATAACCTTGCCCTCAACATCGACTGTTTCCCAGTATCCACCTCCCCTCACATCCGGAATCTTGGCATCATCTTTGACCAAACCCTCTCCTTCGACAAATACACTAAACACATCACAAAGACAGCCTTCTTTCACCTGAAAAACATCACCCGTCTCCGTCCATCCCTCTCCTCCACGGCTGCAGAAACCCTCATCCACGCCTTCATCACCTCCCGTCTGGACTACTGCAACAGCCTTCTCTTTGGTTCACCCTCAATAATCATCAATAAACTCCAATACATTCAGAACTCCGCTGCCCGTCTACTCACCCATTCCCGGACCCGTGACCACATCACCCCCGTCCTTTACAAGCTTCACTGGCTCCCCATCCCCCAGAGAATCCAGGACAAAATCCTCCTCTTGACCTACAAAGCCCTCCATAACCTGGCCCCATCCTACCTGACTGACCTCCTCTTCAGACACACTCCCAACCGCAACCTCCGCTCTGCTGGTACCAACCTCCTGACCCCCTCCATCCGGACCAAATTCAAATCCTGGGGGGACAGGGCCTTCTCCATCGCTGCTCCCACCCTCTGGAACTCACTACCTCACACCATCAGAGACTCCTCCTCACTCACCACATTCAAAACATCACTCAAGACCCACCTGTTCAACACTGCATTCAACATTTAACCCACAGCATTTAACCCCTGACTATCTCTTCTCCTTCTCCTTCCTCTTGCTTTGATTATTTACCTGTTGATTTTTGTCTTTTTGCACTTGTTTTTTGTACTCTGTCAAAGCGTCTTTGGGCTTCTTGAAAAGCGCTATATAAAATAAATGTATTATTATTATTATTATTAGTAGTAGGCCCCAGGGCAGGCCCAGTAGTAGGCCCCAAGGCAGGCCCAACAGTAGGCCCCAGGGCAGGCCCAACAGTAGGCCCCAGGGCAGGCCCAGTAGTAGGCCCAACAGTAGGCCCCAGGGCAGGCCCAGTGGTATGCCTCAGTGCAGGCCCAACACGAGAGGGTAGGAGTTGGCAAGTCCACGAGTAGACCCCAAGGCAGGTCCAACAGTAGTAGGCAGCAAGAGTTCGATAAACGTCACCCTTCAGGTAGAGAGATTGCAGCTGGACACTCCACAACCCCCGAAAAAGCACTCTGCCACAAGCCCTCCTCCAAAATGGCCACTCACTCCTCTGAATCACCTTCCTGGCCACTCCCCTGCCCCACAGCCAATCATAGGCTTTATACACATGGACCAAACCACTTGGTCTAACTCACAGGGGGGTGTGGGGGAAGGAAGAAGTAAAAGGTCACAAACCGTAACACTTTGCTCAAACCTGACCAATCTCTCTATTCCAGTTGCTTTTGACAAACCAGACTTGATCTGCTTAACAGAAACTTTCCTCCTTCAAGACGTCCCTGACTCCTTAGTATCTCTCCCTGGTTACTACCTCCTACAATATGATACATGAAACAAATCTCTATTTCTCACTCTCTGTGTACTGCTTACACCTCCCAAACCCCATGAGTACCTCTGGCTAAGGCTTCCCTACCACTCCCACCTTTTGTTTATATGTGTGTTGTACTGTCCTCCCAACAGTGATGACTCCATTTACATCTCATTGTCCAACAACATGCACCAACTTCTATCCACTCATCCCAACTCTCTCTTCCTCCGATGTGGTGATTTTCAATTGCTGGGTGTGGGTACCTCTCTCACCAGCCATGGCTCCTCAGCAAAGGACTTCTGCGACTCATTGGAACTGACACAATCTGTCAATTTCCCAACCCGGATCTCAGTCAACGGTACATCATCTCTTCCAGACTTGGTTGTGACTTCCCTGCAAATGTCTGCTGTTCTCCTTCTGCTCCAATCGGTTCATCTGATCATGTGCTTGTTAAAGTGGACATCTCTCTGGCCATTCTCAGAGAGCCTCCTCAGCATCGACTTGTCAGGCGTTTCACTCAATCCGACTTCAAGCATCCATCAATCATCTGGACTGGTCTCCCATCTCTACTGTCTGACAACTCATACTATGAATTCTTCCAAAGAGATTTGCTCTCTCTCATGCACAGATTTATCCCATCTCGTCTTCAGTTTTCTTACCCTTCCTCCCGTCCATGGTACACTGAATCTTGCGGTGAGGCAGTTGTCCTGAAACAACTTGCCTTCGCCACCTGGAAGACAAATCCAACTGAAGGCAAATCCCATCTCGTCTTCAGTTATCTTACCCTTCCTCCCATCCATGGTACACTGAATCTTGCGGTGAGGCAGTTGTCCTGAAACAACTTGCCTTCGCCACCTGGAAGACAAATCCACCTGAAGGCAAATCTCAACCAACCTTCATTGGTGGAGGTAATAACTGAGTCTTAATTTTCCACTCATTTGAAAATTTTTTAATATCCGAACATTTCAGAACACCATTGTTAGTAAAGTTGCCTATGTTGGAAAACGTCAAATTTTTTTGGAAATAATAAACAAAATAATTCAAAATAAAAAGGCTGCATTTTATAACAAATATTACTTTCCTCAAAATAATTGAAAATAATAGCATTCTTTTTGTATAATTTTCTACAATTTCAAGAGCAAAACATGAAAATCCAAAGTTATTGACCTTTGGAAGATGAGTTATTCTTCCAAAAACACACCAACATTTTGATACTCATTTTCTAATCACCATGTGGAAAGACTGTCATCGTATTGCTCCTCGAGAAGCTTTGTCTGCAAGGGCATCCATCACGACAGGAAGCAACTGCTTGCGTGATGCCGAGGCAGTTCCCTGGCAGTAAGCCACCCAGTATTGATTTGTACCATTCAGGTCACGAATTATTTGCAGTTGCAAGTCTGGGGAGCGGCAGTTTTCAAGAGCCAAGCAAAGCTGCAGGAAAAGATGAGTTGAGGGGAGGGGGAAGAGGAGGAGAATCATCAACTCACCAAATCACTACAGCTTCACAATGTATGGTTTTTTTGCGTATCGTTGTGTGTACTCAAAGCTGGAACACTAAAATTGATAATGTTTGAAAATGAAGACAAACGAGTCAAATAATCAATTTCTTACAATGAAAGTTTTATTGCGTGCTGTTGTAATTGATTAAAAGTACCAACAATATTTTTTTTACAATGACCTAGGGTTCATGGAACAGTTTGCACACAAATCACATCCAACAAAAGGACAACAAGAGACATCAGTGTATACATTTAAATTTACTCCTAAGTACATTGGTAAGCAATTGACATATTACAAGATATGGGATTTTTAACTAAGATCGTCGCATTGTGAGCTATGGGTTTACATAGAATGCCAAACAGGACAATAACGTAGGTTTCTACCCTGTGTGATTCATGTACAATTTTAACCTTTGTCCGTAACGCTGCATCCTTCGTGTATAGGAGAATGCCCCGTTGGGGAGTCTTCTTCAAATGAAATACGATGGTGAGGAGGATGAGTGCATTATATGAGCCAGTCTCACTATGAAGAGCCAGCTCAGCCTCCAGACCATGGCGCTGCAATACAGTCTGACCAGAAGAAACAGGAAGTGGCCGTCACGTCAGAACAAACCAGTTTCAGTTACAATAAGCAGGCTGGAATAATAAGCCATCTAATTGCATTAAACATGTGGAATATTTGATACTCCATCCTCTCCCTTCCTCCATTTTACCTTATAATGCCCCTTTGATCCTTTTACTCTTTCCTCTCATCCTAATTGAAATAATATTCCTCAAATAGGTGATGAGAATAAAATCTGCCTCGATATTTGCACATCTCGATCAACAGCCCAGGTTAAATCTTTTATTTTCCATTCATGTGCAGGAGCCTTCGAAAATATTAGGTGTGCCAGAAAGTAATGTCGTTTTTTTTCAAAGAGGAATATACAGCTTAAAGAACGTCATTACTTTCCGGAACACCTAATACAACTTGAAACTACACAAAGTAAACACCCCTTAAAAGTAAAAATAAAAAACACAAATTTTCTCAAAAAGATGCAAGTAGGAAGCATTGTAGATGCAGCGTTTGTATTGGCCACTATAGTTATCAACTGGTATGGTGCAACCATGTATATTGTTGCGGTTACCTGTGCTATGGGTTAAAGAATCTTCAGTATAACAGCAGTTATTTCCATAAGTATCTGTTCAGTTAATCTTTTGTATTACATGTGAATAGATATCCGGTTCGTATGTAATAAATAGTTGGTCTTCCATTCCATAATGTGTTTCTAATCCCCTACAGACCATCGTGTTGCATGTTTTTTTCCCGCATCCATCTTGTATCTCACTATTCCTTCTCTGAGAGCCAGCTCAGACTGGCTGTAACTAAATCCCAGAGCCAATCAGGTGTGGGCGTAACAAATACACACCTCCCAAAAATGCCACCAATCGGAGAAAAGCACCTGGGAAACCTAGCATGTTCACGCCCCGAATGAAGGAGCCAATCAATCGGGCTTCATCAGAGTGGATCAGGAGCGGCAATAGACGGAGTCACATGCAAGGGGACAGATGATACAAGCTCAGTAATCTCACGCTCTCATGGTCTCCCAGTGGCTTTGGACTGCTCGTCTCTCTCGGTGGCTTGTTTGACTCGTGGGGTCTCTTGGCAGCTTCGATGCTTGGTCAGTGCTCTGTGGCAGTGCGCTGGTGTACGGTTCGTGGTGCAGACATTGACACTGGGATACTCTGCACGGATCATAGCACAAATAGCGACACGGACATTCCGGCATGCTGTGCAATTGCTGTACTGAGCCATGGTGTTCTGAGCGAGCCGGCGCGGTTGTGGAGGAAAGCAGCAAGACAGCCGTTTACATCTCAGTGCACAGGGGTCGTTGGTGTGAACCTCACAACCGTCAGTGTTTAGTACTACACCAGAGCATCAACAAATAAAGAACAGAGCGCCAGATTTCCATTAACAGGGGTCGTGGGAGACACTAGACGCCTTCCAGAAGCCGTGAGCTGCAGCTCCCAAAAGGTACACGTTGGGCTGTCTGGAGTCCATCATACCAAGTTAGGGAGGGGAAATCTTATCTTACCCCCAACTGTGTCTCTTTCTCTGTTGAACGAATGCAGGTCCTAGTTAGATTAGCCAAGTTGACTGTAGCCCACATAAAGTTGACCATGTGAAAAAAATATTCGAATTCTGTTTTGTTGTCAGACAATTAGAACACCCTCTCGAAAGAACCATATAGGTGCTGTATACGAATCAAAATTGCTTGTTTTAAAATTTTCAGAGGAGGGATATTTCGATTAGTTAGTTAAGGTGGTAACGTTTTTTTTTCTACAAACACTTCTTTCACAATTGAGAGTTATGTCATTATATGAGCAGTAAAAATACCTTCAAAGTGATGTGTAGGTTGTGTTTTTACAATTTTGATTAGCACATTTGAGAGGTCACATGGCTCTGCCTATCTTACCGATCGTTGGAAATTCTTTTTCACATCTGATACCATATTTGACGATCAGAGCTCAACATCTCACCAATCATATCGGTATATGGGCTGAAATCCAAAAAATATTGTGCTTTTTAATCACTTTAATATGTAGAAAGTGGGAGCATACAAAACCTATTAAATAAATACGCTTATAGGCTTAGTTAGAAGAATCGGTAGTTTCTTAAAATTTGCAGATTTCACTCCAAATTTCGACAGTTATTTACTCCACGAGCTCCGATCCTCAAATCAGAAGACAGCTTTCGATTATACACATTAATTAGTCTGTGAGAGACCATCGTTGAAAATCACATCATATAATAACCACCTTTAGAGGCCATTTTTCCCCGCAAAGCAGGGGTTGGCCTTTTTCGGGAACCGTGGTTGTTGTTGTTTTTCGGTCCCCTTTTTGAAGCAATGTTTTACGGCCGGATGCCCTTCCTGACGCCAACCCTTTTTGCCGCCTTTAACGACAAACAGGGAATTACCAGTGAACTGGTACTCAAACTGTGTCTCTTTTGCAAACATGTGACCTCTCAAACTCAAACATCATATAATGCATAAAATTGCTCCAGCTACTAATTTGTAAACTATAGCACCCACAAAAGCGATGTATACAGTGATTCATAGGTATGAAGATCAGACAATCGATGATGTGCGTGGGAAAAGTGAAAAAATAAATTTTGAGCGCTTCATTGTGCAGAAACCGTTGCGGCCTGTTTCAAGGCAAGGCATTTTTGAGCAGGCTGAAAAAGCTTTTGACCCCTGCAGGGGAGAGCGGGCTGACCAAGGATAAACCTGTTTTTGTTTTAATTTAATAAGCTGGTTAATTAATCTTCAAAAGGGGTGTTTAAATTTACCCAAACACCCATTTTTCATTCATGCACTCCTTTGGAGTTCCCTTCTTATGCATGCAAAGTTTCTGGCTGCTATGTTTCATGGTGTTGGAGTTGTGGACACACTGACTGACACACACTTTTTTAAATCATTATAGATAAACAAGAGCGAGCCGTTTCTGTGTGAATCGTAAATCACATATCTGTAAAATTAATTGTTCATCGATTAATTCAACATTGCACAATCAAAATTATTCACAACTCCAATTGATCCGAAATTTGCGTTACCACATGATTTTCACACGCGGAAGCTCAACGTCACAATAAGAACTTTCAATTATTTATCGAATCTAAGATAAAATAAAAAATTACGCCATTTTGTCCGATCTGCGGAGAGAGCTTTTTGGTTTGTGCCTCGGCACTTACGCATCACGTTCAAAGGTGAATTCTTTGTAACGTATCAAACTAATTGCGTTTAATTAATTTAATTCCGTATGCAGAATGAAAATGAATATACAAAGTTTCCACAGTCACCAAATCGATGATAAAACAAAAAATAACGCCCCTCTGGCAAATCGAGTATCGTAGGTCGGGTGTGTTGGAGGAGCAGAGCTGGGCTTATGGCTTGACCCTTCTACATCTCGTTTGAAGGTGAATTGTATATAAAACTTCGTTATCTTCAGCTCTTTTACAGAAACAATACCGTGAAAGAAGATAAAATTCCTTGTCAGATATACAATACATCTCCATCCAAACAAACAAAGAAAGCACATATTGAATTAACAGAGACATTATATCTCCATCATGAGACCAACAAATCGACAAAAATACATCAACAGAGTAAAGAGAGACAACAGACTGCTTGCATAAATGAGACCGAAGAGAAACAGACTTCAAACAAGAAAATTAGGCCATTTGGCCCAACATTGCCTTGGTGCAATTCTTGCTACACCTTTAAACATTGATCTTATTGACGCTTTACTAATATCTAAATAAGCTAATCTTGATCGGGTGACCCAAATTGTTACACACACACACACACACACACACACACACACACACACACACACACACACACACACACACACACACACACACACACACACACACACACACACACACACACACACACACACACACACACACACACACACACACACACACACACACACACACACACACACACGTAGGAGGTAGAGCATGTTAAATGGGAAAACTTAACTTGAGATAAAAGAAAGGAAGTTGGGAGGTGACAGAAATAAGGAGGGGGGGAAATGGTGGGAGATAGAGGTCAAAAATGTCACCATTTCTGCAAACCTTAAAATGGCACCTTAATTGAAACAAAAACAAAGTAAATGAAATGACAATTGCGTTGCAACCTTTGGTTCATAAAAGTGATCACAAAGGTTTTTACTAAATTAATCATAATGGTCATTATACCTCCAAAGTGCAGTAGACAGTACAGAGTTCAACCCTAATTCCTTCAACCTCAACTGCCTTGGCGTCTTTGTGAAGGAGCTGCTCCATGCTGAGGCCATCGATATTGGATTTAATGCTCAACAACTCTTCAAAAATCTCTGATCTTGAAGGAAGTTGTGGAAACAAGCCCTCCAGAGTCTCCAGAACAGCACGGTCCTTTGGCGTGGTTTTTCCGGCCGCAGGTGACAAATTCACACAATCTAATACGATGGTGGCTGCAAACAAGAAGAAAACGTTCAACATCAATAAATGTACCTATAGTAATAAAATAACCATCTTACTATAATTCACCAAATGTCAGTCCGTCTGTCTGTCTGTCTGTCTGTCCGTCCGTTCAAAAGTACCGCAAAAACGGCTGAACCGATCGCAACTATATTTTGGGTGGGTAATCCTAGGACCCCCTGGAGTAAAAAAAACCACCGTTTAGAGGCCATTTTTCCCCGCAAGGCGGGGGTTGGCCTTTTCGGGGACCGTGGTAGTTGTTGTTTTTTGGTCCCCTTTTTGAAGCAATGTTTTACGGCCGGATGCCCTTCCTGACGCCAACCCTTTTTGCCGCCTTCAACGACAAACAGGGAATTACCAGTGAACTGGTACTCAATTAGCCGACCTCGGAAGGATGACAGGCTGAGTCAACCCCCCTGGCATTAATTCGGCGATCGACCGAGATTCGAACCCAGGATCCTAGGATCCTAAGCCGGCACCCTAGCCGCTAGCCCAACACCAGGGCTAGCCCAACACCAGGGATACCAACACCAGGGAACAACCCCTGGAGTAAAATAGGCTATATTGTTTTTCCAAGTTTTCCAAGTTTTCCAATTTTTCAGTTTTTCCAAACAGGATGGAATAATATTTACCGATATTGTTATGTGCTCCTCCCCGACCCCCTGGTCACGGTGTACCTCCGAGCCCCGAGAGGAGTCACGGCAGCAAAGTGTGTTATCCTGTGTCAAAAATCAATGGTGAAACCACACCAATTGTTACCAACAAACAAATATTGTATTAAAAATCACACAAGAATAACAATACAACAATAATAGCAATCAAAAGTACAATCAATGTATATCTTATGATGGTACCATCAGCTAGTATAAGGTAACTCACTGTGCTCCAAGTGAGTGAAAAAAGAACATTCCCCAATGTCTCTATATTCCCGTCTTCAAGCTCAAAGTCGATCCCCTCCAGCGATCGTCAGAGCAATGTCGAATCGAAACCAGAATCCCGTTCAGGTGACGGGCCCAGTCACACCGCCAAAACTGCACAAAGACGTATGCGGCCAAAGCAGCGCAAAGAGTCACGTGGCCCAAAGCTGCGTAAAAGCGCACTCAAGGCGACTGGGAAATCACACCCTCTGGTATGGATGTTTTACAGCTCCAAATCGGCGAACCTCAGGTTTGCCTTCAAAATCCGTGTTGCACACACACATCCCAGATAGACATCTGAATGGTGAAAACGGCTGACGCGAAGCAAAGACCTTTCGCGATGAGCAAAGCGCGTGAGTCAAAATGGCCGACGGCTCGTTCTCGAGACGCAACGACCCGACGATGATTCCTCGGAATCCAACGCCAAACCTGACACACAGGTTGATCAGCCACAGCGATAACAACTCAATCGCAGGAATCCCTTTTCCCAGGAAACCCAAAGTTCACTTGTGACTCTTGCTCGACAACGTTCGATCCAGACCGCAAAGCAACCAGCTTCTTGTCCGACTTTACTTCGCTCCGCCTTTTTTCTCTCCTCCTCTTCTTCGTCTTCCGGTTCCTGTTTCATTTAAAACCTTAACCTTTTATCTTTTGAAAACAGTTCATGGACAATATACCTTTTGAAAACAATAATAGTACATGGGATCAGAAATATTTACAGTGGATGCAAAACCACAACAATGGAAGTGACGAATCCATAACAATATGAACAGTGATGTGGCTTTTGTGGAAATTCTACATACCAGGAGAGAGTAGATCGACTCATGACGAACTCTTCCTATATAAACGTGCGGCTCCGAAGTAACATGGCAGCGTGTGCAAAGTGACTGAGAAACCGGTGTAGTGGCCGCTTCCGTGTTACACATTCGGCGCGCACTCTTCACACATAAACGTGCGACTGAGAAAGATGTGTAGCGGCCGCTTCCGTTTTGCAGAATTCAATCTTTTTTAAAAATGGGCGCCATGTACTATTTAGATTTTGATGATTTGCGTGTGATAGGATTCAACTGATGTTTATATTGTTGCGGATATGAGGATTGTGTTTTTTTATTGTGTGCTTTATTATTATTATTGTTATTGTTATTCTGCGCCTCCTGCCTCCGGAGCTGTGTAAAGGTCAAAGGGCGTCCCATAATTAGTCCAAGAGCATGCACGTCAGCCCATCATAGAATACCCCTGTTCAATAGTTATATCTTATTATGTGTTTTAGGGTAAGGCTGTGTCTCCCATTAATTGAAATACTCCATTGCACCAGTGAAAGAGATAGATTCCCTTCATTCCCATTCCCAAAAACCTCCATCCCCCCTTTTCGTCAATTGCCATTCGCATTGCCAACTGCATTTTGGGCGGTTTTCTCTTCATCCGCCATTGACCACGAGGCAGGGTTGGGGAAGAAAAGCGGGTCCCCACCTCGTCATAAAGGGGAGGAGTGAGTCAGCCCCACTCAACCAACCACGAACAATGGGTTGGACTTGGAGAGGGTGTGGAGAGAAACATCGAGGAGGTTCGCGAAGGTTGAGGGGTGGGGCCTATATAACCCGCAGGCAGGGCGTTCCCAAGGCAGAAGGGAGATGAACCATTACAGGGAGACGAGAGGAGGTCCAGAAGGGAGATGAACCATTACAGGGAGACGAGAGGAGGTCCAGAAGGGAGATGAACCATTACAGGGAGACGAGAGGAGGTCCAAAAGGAGATGAACCATTACAGGGAGACGAGAGGAGAAGAGAGATGAGCCTTTACCGAGAGACGAGAGGGAGTCCAAGGAGTTGAGTCCAACCAAGAAGTCCAGAGTTGAACTGCAGCTCGAGCCACCGCAACTGCATTTGCTGCAGCTGGAGCCACCGAAACTGCAGCCACAGCAGCGTGAGGCCTGGACGGCAGTTTGGAGCAGGGCCGCGGAGGAGCGGCGGCTGCCCAATGAGTCAATCGTGCTGAAGGACCAGTGGACCTCCCTATCCCGCCAGCCATCCATCTCCCGCCAGTCCTATCATCATTCCCCGAGTGAGTCTGTCCTTGTTTGTTCTGTCCCTGGGTTAATTAAGACTGTAGGTAAGCTAGCGTTGCACTGTGTATCTAATCTCGTCTGTAAATAAACGTGACTGCTTTCTTCCTACTTATATGTGTAAATAATAAATCCAATTCCTCTTCTGTACGTCTTCTTCCTCTTTGTATTCGGTCGCTTTAGAATTTTCCCGATTGAATAGCGGTGGCGCGATCCGGCCAAAGTTTGGGGCAAATCGGGTATTAGTCGGGGAATAACTGTTCGGTCGCGGTTACACCACCGCTCGGTCAAAATAACATCTTTAACCGTGTCCGTAACAATTGGTGTCGAGGAGTGGGATACGAGGCCCGAAGCGCGCTTAACGCGCTCAAAATTACAAGCAGTTGGAAATTGTTTTGTTTTAAAGAAAAACCCGAATTTTGAAATCGTGCCATGGCTGGTCAAGGCGATCGGATGCCGGTGGGTGAGCTAGAGATAGACGGGGTGGAATCGACCCAGGACCTCGGGGAAATGTATATGGAGGATGTGGTTGAGGGGGTATCAGATGCACAAAATGGCGTCCTCGCGCACGTGGGTGTAGCAGCACCAAATTTAGCCGCGCCCGTGGTCGCGGCAGCCGAGCCAGAGATGCCAATGAATTTGGACCTGTTTATGAAACAGATGATGGCCTTTATGGTAAAAACAGACGATAATTTCAAAGGGATGGAAAACAGGATAGGGGGCCAAATGGGACAAATGGGGAACCGGATGGAGGCTCAGAGTGAGCAATTGGGGGTAATGAGGGACGAAGCGAGGGGTACCGGTGAGGGATTAGACAAGAAATTTGGGAAGTTAGACGATAAATTTGAGGGGTTAGACAACGGGATAAAAGAGGTGAAACATGGGTTAACGGGGGTGGAAAATAGAATGGCTGCCCAGGAGAATCAGTTAGAGGGGGTGAAAAATGGGTTAATAGGGTTAGAAAATAGGATGGAAGACAAATTGCGGGAAATAGGGGAGCAATCCGCCCGGGAAATCGAACAGATGGGGAACCAGATGGAGGAGATGAAAGAGGAGATACGACGAGGTGTAAGTGAGGAGGTCTCGGGGGTACGCGAGGAGGTAAAGCGAGGCGAAAAGCGTATAGAGAAAGAGGTGAGGAATAATACGGCGAGGTTACAAGGGGGAATAGAGGGTCTGACGAAGGGAGTAGAACAGCTGACAATGGGACAAAAGGAACTAGTGGACCAAGTGGAAAAGAACACGGCAATAATCGGGGGGTTAAAAGCGACACAAAAAGACATTAAAAACGAATTAATAGCGACACAGAAGGAATGTCAGATGGTACATGAGGGGTTGACGAAGAAGTTGGAGGAGGTGACGGAAGTAATGGAGACGAAGGACCGAGAGGTGAGGACGCACATAGAAACGGTTAAAGTGGCGTTAGAGGATGAGATAGAGGGGGCGCACAGGGAGATGAAGGAGGTAAAGGAAAAATTAGAGGAGGTGGAAGAAGGGGTGAGTGAAATTAAGAAGACACGGAGGGAAACTAAAAAGGAGATAAGGGAGGAAGTGATGGAGTATGTGCAAGGTCTGTGTTCAAATCATGATGATGTGCTCACTAACCAAATAAAGAGTTTGCAGGTGGCAGAGGAGGTGCGACGACGAGGTGTCAAGGTGATTGGCGATATATTCGGAAATGTATATGATGTGAGGGGAGCTTCAGTCGGCTTGGGGGTTGTTGTGGACCCGGGTGTTCGTGAGAGGCCGTTGGTGAAGTGTGCGACAGGTCTGGTGTGCGAAAAAAGAGGTGTGCGAGAATGTCCGACTCTGGGGTGTGTGAGGAAAAAGTGCGCGCCGAGGAGTGAGTGCGCTGTCGAGAGTAAGGGAGAATGCACGCCTGTGGTGAGTGTTACGGAGGAAGTAACGGGAGAGTGTGCGCAAGAGAGTGCGAGAGAAAGGTGTGTAACGGACAGGTGCATCGGGAAAGAGTGCGCTGTCAAGAGTGAGGGAGAATGCACGCCTGTGGTGAGTGTTACAGAGGGTGTAACGGGAGAGTGTGCGCAAGAGAGTGCGCGAGAAAGGTGTGTAACGGACGGGTGCATGAGGAAAGAGTGCGCTGTCGAGAGTAAGGGTGAGTGCGCTGTCAAGAGTGGAGGTGAGAGTAGTGAGAGTGACACGGAGCGTGAGTTGGTTATGACAGGTGAGCGAGGATGTACACCTGGAATGGAAGGATGCACACCTGGAATGGTAGAGCGTGTGTGGGAATGCACACTTGAGTTGGTCGTGAGGCACGTGGTTGGGTGTGCGAGTGAGAGCACACCTGTGGTTGTCACAGAGGAGGTGACTGAGGAGGGGGCGCGAAGAGGTGTGTTGGGGAGGTGTGCGAGCGACGAGTGCGTGCAAAGGTGTTCGGTGGTCAGGTGTGTGACCAAGTCTGTGAGCGGAATGAGTGTACCGAGGTGTGTAAGAGAAGGTGCAATGACCAAGAGCAGGGAGACAGCTGGATGTATGAGCAAGGAACGGGCTGCGGGGTGTACGGGCGGCGTTGGAGCATCGAGCTCAGTGAGGGTGAAAGGGGTAGCGTATGCGTGTAAGCATGCAGGTGAGGCATCGACGGTAACCGGGTTAGCGGTTAGAACGACATTTAGCTGAATCGAGCTCTCGGTGCGCGTCGGGCAGCTTCGCGTGCCGCGAGGACCAGCGGGGATCCGAGCCACGGCGGGTTCGAAAGGACCGCCGTACGCGATCCATGCTGGGCCTCGCTTTGAACGGCCGCGTCCGTGCTCCACTAGGCGGAGCGGGCAGCCCGATAGGAAGGGTCGTCATGGCGACCACTTTTTATTGAGACGTTCCGGCAGGTCGAGATCGGGCAATTGGATGGCTCGGTGCCGAGATGGTGCGTGGGATCTCGGCCCGGGTAAGCCTCCTTCCCTGCACCGAATGTCGGACGCATCCAACCGCCGGTACCAAAAAACCCGCATTCATTGCTCGGCTGTACGAAGCCGGGCTGTAGACATGAATTGGCGCACCGAGAGGATCTAATAAGTAGACGGGTGATGAGGTTAGTGTTTTGGACCCAAAATTAGAAAAAGGCAAAATTTGATGATTGGTACGGTGATTGGCAGATGATTGGCAAATTTTTGATTTGTTGGATTTGGTGTGCAAAATTGATAGTGGGAACGTCCCCCATGTGGAGGGATGGCAACTCTGTCATCCCTCACAGAAAGTGGGGGGCAAAGGAGCACTAGTTTATGGGGTTTATGGCAGTGAAAACTAGCCCGGGTGGGTTAGGATATTGTGTGTAGGGACCTAGAAGATGACATTAGGTAACGTTAAGGTTAGTTAGTGACAATGACACCTGTAGTGGGGACGCAGGTAGATTAGTGTGGATGATAATGACGTGGTATGTGCTTAGTTTAAAGGGAAGACGGGGAGCACTAAGTTAGCAGGGCAACAGGTAGTTCAGATGATGCCGTGTGAGTGTTGGAGGTGTATTCAGAAGTGTATTGTGAGCAGTGTGTGAGGAACAGGTGTAACTGAACAGGTGGATGGAGCAGTGTATGAGGGAGTGATAGTGATGAGTCGTGCTGACCAAATGGTCCAGGGAGAGGAGGAGGGTGCAGGTGGCACCAGGTGTGATTGCACAGGTGTGCAACAACAGGTGAATGGAGAACAGGTGTATGGAAGACATGGAGTGTGGAATATCTGGAGTATTGGAATGGATGGTCGTGGAGTGAGTATGGTGGAAACAATGGAGTGGAGTGGATGGTGCGAAGGTGTGAATGGGGGAGAGTGGACCCCCATCACGGAAACCCGGGGCGGGTAGTGTAAGTGTTAGGTATGGGGTATAGGTAAATTGTGGTTGGATATTGGCATCTGTGGTGCGGGTGGAAGAATGATGATTGGATGGGTGCATTAGTGTTGTGGAAATGGCTGGGCGTGTAGCCTGTTAGTGTGTGTAGTTGGTTTGAGCACTCCACCACTGTGAGGATGTCGGCCAGGTGAGGCCGCAGGTGGGCTCTGGGAGCCGGTAGTTGTGGATGGGGCCCGAGGATCCGGAGTACGGACCCGGGTAGCCCAGTGCCAGAGGGCACCAAGGGGTGACAGAGCCAGGAGGGGCTTTCCCCAGTTAGTTAGGTTAGGGTGAGGAGCTAGGTAAGCTCGGATGGCAACTGCAGTGGTGGAGGTGTGCAGGTGGGTAGACCTGCTGGGAGAGCTACACGTCACAGCCCAGAAATTGTGCAAGGGCACCGGGAGATGAATCGGGGGAGTGAGACCCCAAATTGAGAAGCACCACAGTTTGGTCAATGGGAATTGGTTTTTAGAACCCATAGTGTAAGTGGCCAATGGATTGGCAGGGAGAGACCCCGGGTAGTGTAAAGTGTGTTAAAATCATTTAGAGGATAGTTAGGATTGAAGTCTCCTCGCACCATCTACATCCACTCACCTGAGGTGACAGGTACCTCCACACCATGCCATGTTTAATTATTTTTATGATGCAAATGTTTTGGATTGTGAGACGCATCATGACGTGGGTGTGACATTGTGCTTTGTTGTTCCATCTCTTCCTCCTTATGAGGATTGATGATAAATTGGGTGATGGTAAATTTTGAAGTAGAGGGATTGTGAAGACGAATTTGGTATAAGGGAAATATGGGAAGACGTGACAGTAGCGACGAATTTGTAAATGTGTAGATTTTTGTACATATGGGGTAAGGGCAAGGGTAGTGTAGGTGACAGGGGGGTGACGTACGGTAGGGACGAGCTTTCTCACTTCGCCCTCCGTACGCATTTCGCCTTGCATTGCCTTATTGATGTGTACCCTTGTGACCTTACCCCTAGCTCATTTGTCTCTTTTGTCTCCCACATGACCTGTGCGCCATTGGGCGCCGAGGGGAGCGTGCGTGAGTCCTCCATTGTCCGCCCGGAATTCCCAGAACCAGCTGTCTGCATCGATGCACCACATGATGGACCACATGCCTGTGGCCGAGCACCACGTATGGACCCCATGGGTTGGGGCATGGCCCCTCTGCTGGAACCGGCCATGAGGGCCCGAAATCTTGCTGGCGGACCTTGGCCACAGGGCACCGATGCCCCACAGGTGAACCACACATAGTCGGCCCTGTGGGCCATAAATAAAATAAAATAAAAAGGACACATTGGGTGCAAGTTTTAATACAAATAGGCCGCCAGTAAGAAAATGAAAGAAAGACAACAACTGGAAGACAATAATAATAACCAGCAGAGGGAGCCGAAGAGCAAGAGACCACCTGCAGGGTTAGGGGTTGTTGATTTATTTTTATTATTGAACATGCATTGAACACTGATGAACTATGGTGACTGCACCGATTGGTGCTTGAGGGTGCTTGTATTGGTGCATTTTTGGGTGATTTCATGGTGCATTGATGCAGAGCAGACTGTCTCCCCCCCCCCCAGAAAGAACAGTTACAGGTCCTGGGTTAGTTTTGTAAATAAAAGCAGAGTCAGTGTAAATAATGCTCCCCACCGTCAGTGTATAGTTTGAAGACCATTCCGCAATTCGGTTAACTGTGGGCGTAAGTCTGTTAGGCAGGGTGCAATGGAGCAGCGGGACACATTTATTTATGTTTTAAAAACTGTCGCACTCAGGGTCAGGTTAAAAGTAGAGGGAACTACACCTACGTGTCACACTAAATAAAAGTTGTAGGCCCGGGATGTGCCTAAGAGGAGGAGGGTGCAGTGTTGCGGATATGAGGATTGTGTTTTTTTATTGTGTGCTTTATTATTATTATTGTTATTGTTATTCTGCGCCTCCTGCCTCCGGAGCTGTGTAAAGGTCAAAGGGCGTCCCATAATTAGTCCAAGAGCATGCACGTCAGCCCATCATAGAATACCCCTGTTCAATAGTTATATCTTATTATGTGTTTTAGGGTAAGGCTGTGTCTCCCATTAATTGAAATACTCCATTGCACCAGTGAAAGAGATAGATTCCCTTCATTCCCATTCCCAAAAACCTCCATCCCCCCTTTTCGTCAATTGCCATTCGCATTGCCAACTGCATTTTGGGCGGTTTTCTCTTCATCCGCCATTGACCACGAGGCAGGGTTGGGGAAGAAAGGCGGGTCCCCACCTCATCATAAAGGGGAGGAGTGAGTCAGCCCCACTCAACCAACCACGAACAAGGGGTTGGACTTGGAGAGGGTGTGGAGAGAAACATCGAGGAGGTTCGCGAAGGTTGAGGGGTGGGGCCTATATAACCCGCAGGCAGGGCGTTCCCAAGGCAGAAGGGAGATGAACCATTACAGGGAGACGAGAGGAGGTCCAAAAGGAGATGAACCATTACAGGGAGACGAGAGGAGAAGAGAGATGAGCCTTTACCGAGAGACGAGAGGGAGTCCAAGGAGTTGAGTCCAACCAAGAAGTCCAGAGTCGAACTGCAGCTCGAGCCACCGCAACTGCATTTGCTGCAGCTGGAGCCACCGAAACTGCAGCCACAGCAGCGTGAGGCCTGGGTGGCAGTTTGGAGCAGGGCCGCGGAGGAGCGGCGGCTGCCCAACGAGTCAATCGTGCTGAAGGACCAGTGGACCTCCCTATCCCGCCAGCCATCCATCTCCCGCCAGTCCTATCATCATTCCCCGAGTGAGTCTGTCCTTGTTTGTTCTGTCCCTGGGTTAATTAAGACTGTAGGTAAGCTAGCGTTGCACTGTGTATCTAATCTCGTCTGTAAATAAACGTGACTGCTTTCTTCCTACTTATATGTGTAAATAATAAATCCAATTCCTCTTCTTCCTCTTTGTATTCGGTCGCTTTAGAGTTTTCCCGATTGAATAGCGGTGGCGCGATCCGGCCAAAGTTTGGGGCAAATCGGGTATTAGTCGGGGAATAACTGTTCGGTCGCGGTTACACCACCGCTCGGTCAAAATAACATCTTTAACCGCGTCCGTAACAATATGAATCGTTTATAATTTTTTAAAAAGCCTTCATTTTCTGATATTTTGCCTTTTCATTTGGGCTTTCCAATTGAAGCCCTGCCCATAGGGCGGGTACCGTTGCTAGTTAATGTAATGCAAAATCATCTGGAAAAAAAACTACATTGTGTGACGGGGCATACCTGTAGAGAGTTCATCGGCATGTCCTTTGGTTGGCGTATCCTCTGGGTTCAATATTCAAGCTATGTTGTCAATTTTTTTGTGATCCACATTGTCCTTGTTCTTGGAGTTTGCACCAACTAGTTTCTGCTTTTCAGATCACAGAGTACTACTCAACAGAGATCACTCAGTCACATAATCTCCACCAAAACAGACTCGCTTCACCCATATTCAACCCTGCCCACAACCAATGTGCCCATGTGACCAGAATGGCTCACCATGGAGGAATAACCCGGATGAACAATAATGTCCAAGAACAAACTTTAATGCACATCCATATTTTACAAGATCACGCAGGAAACATATGCAGAGGGAGCGAACAATCAATCACGGATGATTGGCATGAACAAGAAAGAGAAAAAATGTTTTTGTTTGTTTTCCACTCCCAACATTGGTGTGTTGGACCGGAAGAGGATTATCAAGCTGCAGATATAAGCAGGTCCACATGCTCGATTTGTTCACTCGGCTTTGTAGAAGTTCGTAGGTTACGAGCGAAATATCACTTGAGACTTGATTGGCTCTCGCCCGTTTGTTTAAAAATGTGAGTTTGGTCAAGTTTTGTAATTTTGGTTGGCTGTGCTTTTTAATAATCACTTTTTTTTTCTTTTTCTTTTTTTTTGTATACAAGATCGTGGCTTGTGTAAGAGCTAAAAATTATACAATGAATACAATGGATCATCCCAAAAGCAAAAAGCATATTTCATATATCCAGTGGCCTGCAAAATTCTTCACCTCTTCCAAAGTTTTCACATTTTGATGCCACCTAAGCTTATTTCATGATGCTTTCAAATCAAACTTAATAATATAGAGTCTTCACAAACGACTCCAAAGTGATAAAGCTGAAAGAATGCAGATAAAACGTGAACAAGGTCGATTAACGAAGAAAATCAGATGATTCTCAATTGCGCAAGTACTCAACCCCTTTGCCTAATTAGCCCTAAATCACTTAAGGAGAAAATTATTTGTTTGAAAGGTTACAAAATAAGTATAACAGGTTTCGCCTGTATGTAATCAGTTGGCTTAACTTAAAAATTAAGCTCCCCCCCCCCAACCCCCATCCCCCCCACCCTCCTCCCCCCATTCCCCCCTCCACCCCCCCCCCCCCCACACATGATTGATTAGTTATCAATTGATTAGTTATCCACATAATTAAAGGCGTGTTGATACCTCATAACAGACACATTATCACTCATGCGATGCTCCACCAAACCTACTAATTACAATCACATTTTACAATTACCACGCAGATGACGTGTAAACACCTAAAACGGCTTGACAGCATCAATAGATATGCGTTACATTGAAGCGCGGTGCTATGCGCGCTTACTTGTACAACAAGAAGGAAGCGGACAACGCGGTAAGTTTAAGAGTCTTTATTATCAGAGCTCAACTGTAGCACTAGAGCGCTCCGGGCTCCGCGCCCTGGTGTATATCCCGCGGCCACGCCTACCCCTCGGGCGTGGCCGCCGCCCACTTGGTGCGCGGAATGATGCCCTCACGCCAGTGAGCTTTCGTGTCCGCCACACGCGCCCCCCCCAGAATTCCCGCCACACGCGCCCCCCCAGAATTCCCGCGCACCTGGAGGGCCAGTTTGCGGGGCAAACGGATGACCTGGCCGAAGCGCCCTCTGGCAACTGGCGGCGTCCGGGGTGCAGGGATGCCAGCCGGGATGCCTCCAGCTGCACCCGGGATGGGTGCAGGACCGGGGGGCGGCGTGCCGGCGGGCCTGGGCGGTGCCGGGGGTCCGCCCGTAGGGGGGCGGCCCCGACGCGGGGGCCGAGCCACCGGCGGTGGGTGGTCCACGTCGAGGTGGGCCGGCTTGAGGCGATCCACCGAGACGCGGTCGGGAGTACCGCCGATGTCCAAGGTGAAATGTTTCACCCCGGTCTCCAGCACACGGAAAGGCCCGTCGTACGGGGGCCGCAGTGGTGTCCGGTGGGCATCGTAACGGACGAAGACGTACTCCGCGGTGCGAAGCTCCGGGGCGACGTGCGTAGGCGGGTGCCCGTGGTGCGCCGTCGGCACCGGGGTGAACCTCCGGGCGGTCTCCTGCAGCGCGGAGCGCTCCTGCGCCGCGGACCATGGTGCCGTGGAGGAACTCGCCCGGCACCCGCAGCGGTTGTCCGAAGACCAACTCCGCCGCGGATGCGCGCAGGTCGTCCTTGGGCGCCGTCCGTAGACCCAGCAGGACCCAGGGGAGCCTGTCGACCCAGCCGCCGTCGCTGAGGGTGGCTCGGAGCGCGGCCTTCAACGAGCGGTGGAACCGCTCGCACAGGCCGTTGGCCTGGGGGTGGTAGGCCGTGGTTCAGTGCAGCTGGACCCCGAGCCCCCGCGCGACCGCCCCCAGAGCTCCGAGGTGAACTGGGGGCCGCGGTCGGACAAGATGTCCGAGGGGGCGCCGAACCGGGCGACCCAGGTGGCGATGAACGCCTGCGCGATGTCCGCCGCCGTCGTCACCGCCAAAGGCACGGCCTCCGGCCACCGGGTGGTGCGGTCCACCATTGTCAGGACATGGGTGAAACCCCGCGAGGGGGGCAGAGGTCCCACCAGGTCCACGTGCACGTGGTCGAACCTACGTGCCGGCACCGTAAACGGGGCAAATGGGGCCTGGTGTGCCGGTGCACCTTCGCGCGCTGGCAGGCGAGGCACGTCCTGGTCCAGCCGCGGACGGCTTTCCGGAGGCCATGCCAGACAAACTTGTCGGCGACCAACCTCTGGGAGGCCTTCGTGCCCGGGTGGGACAGGCCGTGGATGGCGTCAAAAACCTGGCCCGCGGGCACGATGGGGCGAAGCCGCCCGAGGGAGACATCGCACAAGAGGGGCGTGCCGTCGAACGGCACCTCGGTGACGCGGAGGCCCGTGACGGCGGTCCGCAAGGCCTGGACGCCGGGGTCGGCGGCCTGGTCCGCCGCCATCCGGGCATAGTCGATGCCAAGGTGGACTGCGTGGGCAACGGACCGGGAAAGGCAATCCACCACCGGGTTGTCCTTCCCCGCGACGTGCCGGATGTCCGTCGTGTACTCGGACACGGCCGAGAGGTGACGCTGCTGCCGGGCCGACCACGGCTCGGCGACCTTGCCCATCGCGAAGACCAGTGGCTTGTGGTCGACGAAGGCCCGCGGGCACGATGGGGCAAGGCCGCCCGAGGGAGACATCGCACAAGAGGGGCGCGCCGTCGAACGGCACCTCGGTGATGCGGAGGCCCGTGATGGCGGTCCGCAAGGCCTGGACGCCGGCCCTCGAACGCACGGCCCTCGAGCAGATGGCGGAAGTGCCGGACCGCCAGGTGAAGCCCGAGCAACTCGCGGTCGAAGGTACTAGAGCGGCGCTCGGGCGGGCGAAGCTGCCAGCAGAAGAACGCCAGCGGTTGCCAGGCACCACGCACCCATTGCTCGTGCACCGCACCCACCGCGTAGTCCGAGGCGTCGGTGGTGAGGGCGATCGGTGCATCGGGCACCGGGTGCGCGAGCATGGTGGCGTTGGCCAAGGCGAGCTTCGCGCCGACGAACGCCGCGTCCATCTGCTCGGTCCAGGTAACGTCACCTTTGCCCGGCTTCCCCCGGAGGGCCTCGTGCAAGGGGCGCAGGAGCTGGGCGATGCGGGGCAGGAACCGATGGTAAAAGTTTCCCATGCCCAGGAACTCCTGGAGCCCCTTGATCGTGCGGGGGCGCGGAAACCCCTTCACCGCCTCCACCTTGGCCGGCAGGGGGACGGCCCTGTGCCTGGTGACGCGGTGCCCCAAAAAGTCGATGTCGGCGACGCCGAACCGGCACTTGGCGGGGTTCACGATGAGGCCATGCTGGCCCAGACGTTCGAAGAGCGTGTGGAGATGGTGTAGGTGCTCTTCTCGGGACGCGCTGGCGACGAGGATGTCGTCCAGGTACACGTAGACAAAATCCAAGTCGCGCAAGATGCTGTCCATTAGGCGCTGGAACGCCTGAGCCCCATTTTTCAAACCGAAGGGCATCCGAAGAAATTCGAAAAGACCGAACGGCGTGATGACAGCCGTCTTCGGGATGTCCTCCGGCCTGACAGGGACCTGATGGTAGCCGCGTATGAGGTCCACCTTCGAAAAGAAGGACATGCCCGCCAACCGGGCGGAGAAGTCCTGGATGTGGGGGACGGGGTAGCGGTCGGGAGTGGTGGCGTCATTGAGGCACCGGTAGTCCCCCCACGGTCGCCATCCCCCGCCAGGCTTTGGCACGATGTGAAGCGGCGACGCCCAAGCACTCTCGGAGCGCCGCATGATGCCGAGCCGCTCCAGCGTAGCGAACTCCGCTTTGGCTACCGCGAGCTTCGTCGGCTCCAGGCGGCGTGCCCGGGCGTAGACCGGTGGCCCCGCGGTGGGGATGTGGTGTTCCACCCCGTGCTTGACGGCCCCCGCCGAGAAGGTGGGCCGCGTAAGGGCCGGGAAGCTGGCGAGGAGGCAGGTGAAGTCGTCCGCTGCCGGAAGCGTACAAACTAACCTCGCCGGGACCGAACCGCTCAGCAAGCCGCTTGGTGAGCCGCTCAACGAGCTGCTCAGCGCGCAAGCCAGCGAGCTGAACGTTTCAGCCTGGACGAGACATCTGTTCTTCACATCGACCAACAACCTGTGTGCACAGAGGAGGTCCGCACCGAGCAGTGCCATGGGGACACTAGCGGTTACGAACGTCCATGCGAAGCGTTGCCTTCCGAACCGCAGGGAGAGGCAGCGCTTCCCGAATGTGCGTATGGGTGTTCCGTTCGCGGCAAGCAACGCGGGGCCCCGGCCCACGGTGTGCTTGTCGGACGTAGAGGCAGGGATAACGCTCAGCTGTGCCCCCGTATCGCATAGGAAACGGCGCCCGGACAAGGTGTCCATTATAAAAAGAAGGCTGCCGGAATGTCCGACGCTCAGGGCCACTACCGAGCGCCGGCTTTGTAGTTTCCCGACTTGCCGAAGGAGCACGGCGGGCAACAATTCCTCGCCTTGTGGCCAAACCTGGCGTGGAAATGGCACCAGGTTTGCGGCGAAGGCGGAGGCCGCGGTTTTCGCGGTGATGGTGGGCGTGGCGTGGCGTTGGCCACGCGGCGTGGCGGCGGCCACGCGGCGTGCGTCAGCCTCGGGATCCCCGAGGTGTGGTGCATCAGCATCAGGGTCAGCCTTGGGATGCGCGACGGCCACGCCAAAACTCGCCTGCGCGTCCAAAGCCATGAAGAACCTGTCGGCCTCGGCAGTGAGAGCTCGGGGTTCCGTCGTCACAGAACCGGCCAACGCGAGGTGGACTCGTGCCGGCAGCTGGCGTCGAAATAACGCCCGGAAAAGAGCGTTTGGGGTTTCGTCGCCCATCAACGACAGCATATGGTCCATGCGGACCAACGGTCGCGTGTCACCGAGCTCAGGGAGGTCCAGGAGGCGGTCGGCCCGTGCGTCCACCGTGAGGCCGAACGTGGCGAGGAGGAGACGCTTGATCGCCTCGTACCTGCCGTCGGCCGGTGGGTTCCTCAGGACCGACACGACGCGGGCGGCCGTGCCGGGCCCGAGGGAGGCGACCACGTGGCAGTACCTGGTCTCGTCCACCGTGATGCCTCGAAGTCGGAACTGGGCTTCTGCCTGCAGGAACCAGACTTCGGCTTGCGTCTCCCAGAACTCGGGGAGTTTCATTTTGACCGCGTTGGTTGCCATTGCTGTGGTGGGTTCGGGTGGTCAGCGATAGCTGACCAGAACGTCGGAGGGTCACCAATGAAGCGCGGTGCTACGCGCGCTTACTTTTACAACAAGAAGGAAGCGGACAACGCGGTAAGTTTAAGAGTCTTTATTATCAGAGCTCAACTGTAGCACTAGAGCGCTCCGGGCTCCGCGCCCGGTGTATATCCCACGGCCACGCCTACCCCTCGGGTGTGGCCGCCGCCCACTTGGTGCGCGGAATGATGCCCTCACGCCAGTGAGCTTTCGTGTCCGCCACAACATATCCGAAATGAAATTTCATAAATCAAATTCAACAATGAAGTTGTATATAAAGGCTGTATCACAATTGACATTGTATTACCGGTGGTTTACACAAATCTTAAATATGTCTCAGACATTTAAAAATGAAATCTGGTAATCTGGTAATGCCTAAAGTTACCATGTCTATTAATAAAGAGAGATAACTTCACAATTCTGCTGCACCCTTATGTGCACCCTCTCCAAGAAAGGAAGATGACTGCAGAAGAGGGAAGGGGAGGGTTGGCACTCGTAAAAAATATTTTTTAGGTAAGAACTCGTAAGTAAAATAAATAAATTAATAAAGTTGGTCCAATTTCAATTTTAAGCAATGGGACTTAAAACCCAGGAAATTATGTTAAGTTTGGTATTGGCTTGGAAAACGCCTGAGAGGCAATCATGTGCCAAATATCACGTGAATGTGTCAATTTTCTTGCAAACAATTCCCTGGGATTGGCATAGATGAATCACCTCAGTATATGGAAGGCTTTACGTAGAAAACCTGAAAGAAAAACGTATCTTGCCAAACCAACCCAGCTTAATTTTGCTAAAGTTATGAGATACAGCAGCCGGAGATTTTTTTATTATGCCAGTCATCATCCTTACCATGTAATAGCGCAGCAACGTTGAAGCTCAACTGCTTCCTTCCTTGAGGCTCATTGTGGTTATTTCCAGGAACGAGACTCATCCAAGAGGCCTGTGGAACCAAGCCCAGAATCCTCTCTGCAACCAATGTACAGCAGGATCCAACAGGTTCAACATACACCACCGTTTCACGAGAAGAAAGACTGTGTCGAGAAGCCTGTGGCCTTTCCAGACGATGGTGATCAATAACCTCAAGTACAAACTGTTCCAGCTCAGCATCAGATCTTTCATGAACAAAAACAAAGAAAAGGTGGAAAAAAAAGATTTAAATGGTGAAAGCTCAGTGTGTGAATAGAAATTGTCATAAATCCTTTAAGAGTGTCTTTTAGGCAGTGTATTGGTACAGTATATTGACATACAACCATTAACCAACTGTTAATGGTTGTATGTCAATATGGAACAAATACTTAATGTATGACTGTGTAATGTTTGTTGAAGTTGTGCTTTGCCTGTGGAATACCCAATTACTCCCACCAGGGAGTAATGCATTCGATCGTGTCCATCCGTGTGTGTGTTCGTGAACAAGATATCTCAAAAAGTTGTGGACAGATTCGGATGAAATTTGGTGGAGAGGTTGGGCATGTGACAAGGACGAAATGATTAGATTTCGGTGAAGATCTGGATCTGATAATTATTAAAGTGATTCATCACCATTGAGAGATAGGGCAAAACAATGATAAAAATCAAGATATCTCAAAAAGTTGTGGACTGATTCAAACAAAACTTGGTGGAGAGGTTGCGTCTGTGACAAGGATAAATCGATTTGATTTTCATGAAGATTCGAATCCGATCCGGATCAGAGAATTTTTATTTTTTTAAAGTGATTCTTCACCATTGAGTGATAGGGCCAAAGATGATATATAGTATTATATCACAAAAAAGTTGTGGACAAATTATGACCAAACATGGTGGATGAGTTGGTAAAGTGACAATAACAAGCCGATTAGCTTTTGTTTGAGGTCTGAATCCAGATCCGGCCTATTGGTGGATAGAAAACGTCAACTGTTCAGCCTGGCAGAGATATGCTCTCTACCGAGTGCGCTTCCAATTAACTTTGTAATCACAGACAAGACAGTCAACCCGAGCAAACCCTTTTGAAGTGATGTATGCACTATCATGCAGGACCAGTACTACACTCGGAATGGAGGTTTTGTTTTTTTGAGATTTGACTGCCAGTGATTGAACTTGGTAAGTATAAATGATATTCCACTGCCCATTGTGTTGTCACCTGTATTATTTGTTAACTTTTACTTGGCAGAAGAGAATTGAGATCTATTAAATAATGCGAACCATGGTGTCTGTCCGTGCGTGTGTCTGTCTCCAATTTACAGTGGCTCCTTCCCCCCTAAGTTTGAAAAGCTGCGCACGCAGGCAAAGCTCAACATTCATTTTTGAAATGATGGGAAAACCGGTAAAAATCCCTTCCAGTAATGTTAAAATAAACATGAACATCTGGATTAACGTAGTTGTAATACAGATCTTCAAGGATTAATACACAATTTAAAATATCTATATTTGCCCTCTTTTTAGACAAATCCAATCTCCGCCACCCGATGTTGCACCACCACTTTGCGGTGGGCGATATGAATAGCTCAGAGCTTTGGCTCCAAGTGAAACCAACAGTGCAACACAATTAACCTTTATAAATACCATGAAATAAAATAAATTTATAGATTAACCGAAACTTTTCCTGTCACTGGGGACGGCTATATTTGCTAGTACATAGATAAATAAGATCGATAGCTATAGTAAGCTCAACTCTGCCTTCCACAGCAAGAGGTTAGAAACAGTGGTCTGGAAGAAAATCTCACATACCATAGTTTTTTGAGAAAAGAAATGCCAAATAAAATGCACTGTTTAGAATTCATTCAGTTATAATCAACAAAATCTCACAATATTGACTACACCATATTGACTAGAAATGCTTATTCCATATCAAAAGTTTCACGAAAACTATGAGACTGTTGCCGATTTTCCAGGGCATTAAAACTACCATCTATATTTATTGGTATATTTTGACCTTGATATTATTTTGTCCTTTTGTCCTTGATACAATTATTGCAAAAAAAAAAAATTCTACAAGAGCGAGGCTCATGGGGCAAGTAAGAAGGTTTGGTTAAGAAGGCTTAATGGGGCTAATAAACATCATGGGGCAGGATTTGGGATGTCACAAGGGGCACTGCCTGCTTGAAGCTTCTGAGGAAAGAATGAGATATAAAAGCCTCGAGAAGGCAGTTCCATAGATGGAAGAAGCGAGGGGTACGAGTTGAATTGTTCAGTCAGCCTGGATTTAAGAATTTTAACCAGGAGGGAGTTACTGGAAGAATGTGTGCATCCAAAGAGTTGCTGGGAAAGGTCGAAGGACAGAGGGAGCAATGTTGGAGAATAGACGGTATAAAGCAGAGACAACACCAACCTGCCTGTGATTTGAAAGCAACAGACATTGCCTCATCACAGGAGATTCCAATCATTCTTGGAGCTTGATGTTCCACATAATCCAGGAGAGACAGATGTGATGCTTCAGCACCAAACCATAGCAGAGAACAGTACTCAATTGAACTATGGACATAGGCTTCGTTGGTGAGTTAAGAGGCTAATTTGCAGCTCAAAGGCTAACTTCAACATTATAACTTGTTAACTTTTCTGCTCTATTCCACTTTTAGAATAAGCATATTGCCGCAACAAACATTACAAAGTCATATGTTCCCTATTGACATACAACCATCAACATCGCCCTGTGCCAATATACCGCCTAAAAGACACTCTTAAGGATTTGTGACAATTTCCATTCACTCACAGAGCTTGCACCATTTCAATCTTTTTATGCCTCCACCCCCGAAGGTGGTTAGAAGCATTATGTTTTTTTTAACCTTTTCTTTGTTTTTGTTTCTGAAAGATCTGATGCTGAGCTGGAACAGTTTGCACTTGAGGTTATTGATCAACATCGACTGGAACGGACACAGGCTTCTCGACACAGTCTTTCTTCCCGTGAAACAATGGTGTAACTTTGTTAGACTGTGTGTTGCTCTATTTTCCAAGGAAAGAGTTGGGTCAATGGAGGAGGTCTAGTCTCCGACTGGCTTTGAAGGCCAGCTTTGCTATGTGGTCGGTCCAGGAAAGGTCATCAATGATGATGAGGCATAACAATTCAAGAGACTGAATATCTTCCAGTGGATGACCAAATGAGAGCATTAATTTTAAAAAAGGCTGACAATGTGCTCCCTCAAATTGATTCAGTTATAATTGGAGGAGAGATCGAAGGTGGAAGTGCTATTATTGGAGCATATCAAACAGCCAGTATAGTCATCAAACTTGGCTAAAGCACGAGGTCTGTTGTCCTCGCATTGCAAGCAGGTCAGTGATGTCTCTGTTTTCCACTGTCTAGTCTCCAACATTGCTCCATCTGCTCTCTCAGCCCGACCAACCACCCCCAACAACTTCAGGCTACACGTGTTCGCCTGGTGGGCCCCCTGCTGGTTAAACTTCCAAAATTCAGGCTAACTGTACACCACTCTTCTATTCCTCGTTTGTCCCATCCATGTAACCACCTTCCATAGGCTGTTCTGTCTCACTCTCCCCTCCAAGAGATCAAAAGCAAGCAGTGCACCACCACCTGTCATCCCCAATTCTGACCCATGATCTTTATTATCCCCATTAACCTTTCCTAATTCAACCATTATATTTGCCAGTTTCAGTTTCTTCCCCTCATCCCTCTCCTCTTTTCTGTTCGTTCATTCCCTTTATCTTTGTCCCACTGTCAGTTGAGCCTTGCTCTTCCATGAGTCTCACTCCAGGAAAGAAAAAAGCACAGGCAAAAGCAGGCCTGGGGATTTCAGATCTCATCGGTAACCGTTTTTCGGTTCCGTGATTTAAGTTTATGGGAACCGATGGGAAACAAAATTCCAGTTCCGTGCCCAAACCTAATGGGAAACGATTTTTTTTCCTTTAGAATTTGTAAAGCAAAACATTTGTAATACAAAATTAAAAATGTAGTCTCCTCTAATAAATCCTGTCATTTACATGTATGCAATGTAATTAATGCATGTTCATTATTGAGGTTGATGTTTATTATCAGAGAAGAGCAAATTCTGTCAATCTGATTGTGTATACCCTTATGAAATAAAGTTTTATTATTATTTTAAGTTGTATGATGATTCTCCATTTTTTTAGAACTGACTTTCACAATATTTTCTGTCTCATGAGTTGTAACGCAAGACGACAACGGACACCGTTAATACTTCAACTATTATGTAAACCAACAACGAATCGAACCCACCCCCCCCCCCCCCCCCCCTCCTCTGTTCGGTCTGCACAATTTTAGGACCCCTCCACGTCTAGCATAGCACTGTACTTACTACTACTGTACATACTAGTTGATTCTCCCTTATTATTAGGTTTAGGACACTCACAGCTTTTCAGAATATCTCCACCACAGAATTAGAGACAAACAAATAAAAAACGAAATACTTATTTCAAGTCAAACTGAACAGTTTAATAACATAGTACAACTTCCATAAGTTTCGGTGTAACAACTTGAAGGTCATAGGACAATAAATGGATTGTATTGCAAACTGTGCGATGTTCCGCAAGTCCCATGTCCATATAATACATCGGAACAACGTGAAAAAGTTCGTATTTAAAATCGTGTCCTATAAACTTTAAGTAATATCAAACGTATTGTTACGGATCTCGGCTCTCCCCTTATCAAGGGGGGTTTAATCCTCTTGTCCTTGTATCTGGCCGACCCGAGACCTGGAAGTTATAACGTACCTTCCGGTCGGTGGTAAGTAGGGTTGTTGGTCGAGTCTTAGTCCAATTACCTAAGTACTACCACCGGCCGTAAAGCAAGGAGATAACTCCCGCCCGAACCACGGCGTTGGTGGACACGCCGAGCGAAGCGAGCCGCGATTCGGGCCGTTAGCAAGGACTAAACCCGATTCTGAGCGGTTTCTAATCGTACCACGTTTACCCAATTAGAGAAAAGACGGATGCGATCGGATAAAGAGGAAACCCAGAAAATAGGAAGAACAAAAGATTGGTTTATTAATTATGTACAAAGAAAGAAAAGAGGAAAAGAAAGGAATGTACAGGATAGGAAGAGGAAGAAGCAGTTACACAGGGCAGCCTTAGACAGTCTTATTCTTAATACCCAGGACAAACGGGCCCGTCTCAGACACTCACACGGGGATTGTAGATGGTAGGGTGGAACAGGTAGAGGGTCCGGCGATGGCGTCCACCTCGTCCGGTCCCTGACTCGTACCGTGCAGATGGAAAACGGCAGCAGCTCTCCGCGTGAAGTGGAACGCGACCGGACAATTATATAGCGGGGGGCAGGCAGGTGTCCTGCGTACGTAATAAATGCACACTCGTGCCAAACGCCCTCTCTCTCCAATGTCCTCTTAATCAGCGCCGGCGAGTAAGCCCTCCTTTAATAAGGTCATTCTTTAATCACCGCCACTGCAACAGTCTTCACAAAGGTGCGCTCTCCCGATAAGTCCTGTTTAACAACGCGCGTTTCCCAGCAAGTCCTTTGCAATGTCAATCATAACGCAGTTCTCCAAGTCCTCTGAAAGGGCTTTGCGTTCATGCTTATATAAGCCAACCAAGCGATCACTCCGCGAGACCCAAAGCCACGCCTGTCGGCGATGTCACTTCAGCCCTGGTTGGCTAGTGAGGGCTTACCGGCTCCACCTTTGACGGCTGGGTGACGTGGCCACACCTTCTTCCTGGCGCTCCGCCCCCTTTCTCGGGCCTTGCCTCGTGGCTTATGGCGGCGTTGAGCGAGTGCTAAGGCAGCTGCTGCTGGCCGAGGCGCGTAACACTTGGGAGGGGCCATGAGGTACAGACTGTAGGGGCGCGCTTAATGGCGTGGCTTGGAGAGGGAGGCTTTCAAAATGAACGGAATGGGCCTACTTCTTATTTGATTGACACAACGCAGATTCAACTATTGGAAACATGGCCTTACCTGTACACATACTAATGAAATAACTGAAGTCCTATGGTTGCTTGTGGCCTAACTATGGGGTGCAACCTTTAGCCCTTTAATGTCATATTTATTTACAAGAGTATGGTTTCTCAAAACCGCAACAGTATAATATCAAAGTAGGACTTCAAATATAAATTTCAATACAGATTTTCTTGACCGAATTGCATGTTCGTCTTGCCAAAATCATTGAAAACTGTTGGCCCCTATACTTTCAGGTAATACAGACTTGGCATTTAATATGGAATATTTTTTTTGTGGGGGTGAACTTACTTTTCAAGTTGACTTAGAACCAAAAGTTCATTGGAATTATGTTGAAATTCTTCTAGATTTTGTTAATGTGACCTTTAAAAGAAACAAAAACCACATTTGACATTTCGAAGCAAATAAATTGATCCTTGAAAGTGATGTCAACTGATATTGAACTCAATTCACGGACAGTACTGTGTTAAACTTCTGTACGTTTTCCAGAAGTATTTCTTTATTTTGCACATTAGCCAAAAATTTTTTTAACAAAAACAAAAGTTAAATTACAACTGGGATTACGGATAGTAAAATTACAGTTCAGTACGTCGTGTAACCCCCACGAGCATTCAGGAGAGCAGGTACACGTTGAGGCATGCTGTTCACGAGATTTGCCAAGGTTTGGACAGGAATCGCTTGCCATGCAGTGACAATAGCCTGCTGCAATTCACGCACAGAGGTAGGCTGCTGGTCCAAGTGGTCGATTTGACGCGTTAATTCTGCCCACAAGTTCTCTATCGGATTCATATCCGGGGACATGGCAGGCCACTCCATATGCTCTACACCACGGTCAGCAAGAAAGTGTTGGATCATGCGAGCACGATGAGGCCATGCATTGTCATCTTGGAAGACAAAGTTTCCTCGAAAGGCTACACGAGCAGATGGAAGCAATGTTTCTTCCAGAATGGCCCTGTACTTGAACTGGTTCAGGTTTCCATTCAGAACAACCAGGTCAGTTTTGACCCCTGCATGAAAAGCAGCCCAAACGGTCACCCCACCACCTCCAGCTTGGACTCTTGGCACTATACAATCTTCGTTGTAGGCTTCATGCACTTGTCTGCGCACTCGGACATGGCCATCTTGACGATAGACCAGAAATCAAGACTCGTCACTGAAGATCACATGATTCCAGTGTCCTGGCTGCCATTGACGGTGCTCTCTGGCCCACTGCAATCGGCGCTGGCGGTGTTGTCTTGTCAGGCATGGCTTTCTCAGGGGACGCCTGGCACGATAGCCTGGTTGAACCAGTCGTTGGTTGACTAGCCTTCTGGATTCAGGCACATTTGTCAGTTGCTGCCACTCAGCCCTAAGCCGATTAGCTGACTTGGTACGGCCATTGCGGACTAATCGGTGCAGTTGGCGATCATTCCTCCTTGTGGTTCTGTGGGGACGTCCTGGCCTCGATATTGGAGGAGGGACACCCCTCTGAGCATTTTGTTTCGGCATCTTTGACACCTGACCTTGAGTGATGCCATACTGCCGAGCAACAGCACACTGTTTCATGCCGGAATTTCGTAAAGCCACCACTCCATGACAAATAGCATTGTCGAGTTGACGGACCATCTCCAGAGGAAGCGGCAATAACTTTTGTCGACGTGCAGCAGTTGTTTTCCACTAATACAGAATGCAACAACCCTTATATACCCGATTGTGAAGCCAATCGTCAAATGTACCTGTCCGTACATTTTGTCAGGCCACCTGTGATATAATCCTGTTATTGACTTCTTGCTGCGACAGACAATCAGTGACATGGTTCTTTTAACAAAGAAATCACCGAAGCGTAAAAGAAACTCACCAGATTGATATTCTGAGTTCAGAAAGGAAACCCAAGTCAAGAAAAAATATATATTCCATATTAAATGCCAAGTCTGTATATACATGTACTTTGAGATTTGAGCTTTGCCAGCCTAATTTTGTTGGAAATAAAACTCAACTTCTAAAATAGTTAGCTGAAAATCACACGTGAAGGTAAATACTACATCTTTTTGCCTTGCACTGCCTTTCTGCGCTGGGAAACGTACTTTTGGTTCCGTGTTTTTGCTATCACGTTACCGACACGCTACCGGTAACGATCGTTTCCGTGAAATCTGCAGGCCTGAAAAGGTACATTTCAGTTGTTGCTTCAGACTGTACATGATGTTTCACTTGACAACACACCATAGTGAGGGCTGT
The DNA here is from genome assembly GCF_964187855.1 of Myxine glutinosa. Taxonomy (NCBI): domain Eukaryota; kingdom Metazoa; phylum Chordata; class Myxini; order Myxiniformes; family Myxinidae; genus Myxine; species Myxine glutinosa. The sequence goes on along the minus strand of NC_136264.1, from coordinate 38,939,264 downwards.
CCTATTATCAATGAACCAAAAAATTGCAACAAATTCTTACAATGGCAGGATGTTGTGGTCAACCAGAATGAGCCGGAGAGTCCCCTTTTTTGCCAGAGTCTTCAACTGCACATCATCTTGGCAAGGCAGATAATCTATGGATGGCAGAGCCAGCCGTTTGAACAGGTAGCCGAGTTCAGGATGAAGAGGCAGCTCAGCTCTCAGAATATTCAACATTGGCACTGGTCTTGAGCCAGGCCTGGAAAACTAGAGACGAGAAGACGATTGGCTCAGGGCGAGTAAGTGAAGCTCTAGAAAAATAATAACTTGTGTTCTTATAAGAATCCCTTGCCAAATTAGAAAAAAGTTCATTGAGGTTGTAAGCACAAAGGAACATTTCACTTACAAGAGTTAAATCTGCAAATGTTCTTTAACAGAATACAAGGTCCATATTCAATCTTAAAGTTACAAAAAACTCTCACCTGAAATAAGAACCATGCATAGGTTAAAGCAGCCACAGCAGAGTCCAAGTCACATGCCTCGTTCCCCATGACGACGGAAACCTCATGCCCCTCAAGCAGTGCCGCCTGAAAACATCACGTTATATTTAATTTACACCAATTAGAAACTATTAGAAACCACTCACCATCTTTCGAAAAAAAATCTGCCAAAAGTAAGCAGTTGCGCATTAGAACAAATGCTTTGTTGAGATTAAAATAGAGGTGTACAAGTGTGCTGCTACAAAGAAAATTGCCCAAGGAAGGGGCTCTAAAAAGTAAACACATTTGACAGTACACAGCGAATACTCCAGCTTGCCCACTGGTATTGTCACGTGGACTGGTTTTGGAAAGATTCACCCACTAGCTGAACGGTGACTGACCAATTCAAAGCAGTGTGGGAAATGGAAGCCCTCATTTTTGTTTCTTTTTACCCAAACGACTCCCTGCCATTATAATTAACCCAATGGTGGGAAGACAAGATTAATCCATTCTAAAGGTTGCAAAGAGTTTAATTATGAAATCATGATAACCATAAACAAGCACACTAATAAATTTCTAGACAACTATGTTTGACGACAAGGGGCACAAATCCCTAAAAGCCCGAACAAGACGAGCGCTGAATAGATATCTTAACTCATCCCACAATAAAGCTGCGTGCCTGATGACAACTAAGGATGGGTAGGGATTGGTAGGGTAAGAAAATGATAAAATTCCTTCTTGTGCCTATCAGCGACGTGTCCTTGTGCATATACAATGCAACCTCTGCTCATTATATGCTGGATGGACTAGGCCTAAGCAGCTAGAATTGAGAGTGGGTTTGAATTAGAGGGGTGAAGGGGGTGGGAGGGGAATGGAGGTTTTAATCATAAAAATAGGACCGCAGTCCTGAAGCTCACCTGGATCAGAAGTAAAAGTCACTCAACCCCCCCCCCCCCCCCCCCCCCCCACAAATCCCCTCAGATCCAGATTTTTTTGAATGCCGTGAACAAACTTGAGTTGCAAAATACCAAATATCATTTTAGCCAAGTTTGGTCACAATCCCATCAGCAGTTTCGAAGAAGTTGCAAGTGTATGGCCACGACTGACGGACAGCGGATGAGCCATCCCATAAGCTCCCCGGAACTACTTTCCAGGTGAGCTAAAAATGAGGGTTCGAGGTCGTCCGCAAAATATTGTCACGTCCGTAGCAAGTTACCACCAGCCTTGGATCGATGAGCCAAACCAGCTTTAACTCCCGAGGCGACCTCCCAATAATGGCGGTTATTGGGCGCACGAGATGGAAGAGACACGAAGCATTTAACTATACGAACACACGGGTTTAATCCGAAACCCAAACAAAGACTGAAACAACAAAAGGTAACGACAATGATTTGTACCAAAATAAGGCACAAATCTCTTAGGCCAGTGGACATGTCTGCTGGAATGTGTTTTCCTCATGTCTAATGCAGTTGTCGGTGGCAAAGAGGTTGGTTCAGATGTCGATTGGGCTGAACTCGGTACTGTTGTGTGTTGGCTGACAGAAACAGTGGGATTCGATGTAGCTGGAGTTTGTTCTGCTCTAGCAGGTGGAGGAGTTGTTTCAGACTATCAGGGTAGACAACCTTGAGTCTGTCTAACTCTAAACTGATTGTTTCAGACTTCCCATTAAAATCAAGGATTAACTACTTGCCCTTCCTAGTCACATACAAAAACATGGGTACAAGACAAAAGATCTTTGTGCAGATGTGTAGAACTCTGCTGAACTCTGGTTGGGTGTGATGCAAATCACTCATTGTCCTTCGCAGTCTGTCCACATAATTACTTGGGTCCAAACTGGTGTGAATGTTAGTTGGGGCACCAAATTTCCCATGATGGCGGTGTTGATCCAAAAACTAACTCGGCTGTGCTTCAACCCAGATCAGCTTTCATCGAAGCACGAATGTCCAAAAGCACTACCGGTAGGTTTTCCATCCAGCGGTGTGGGTCTGCTTGTGCTCTGTGTGAGGCCTTAAGCTGTTGATGGAACCGTTTGACAAGCCCATTTGTAGTGGGTGGTAAGAAGCAGTTCTGGTGCATTTACTTCCAAGTAACGCAGTCAGCATTGTGAAAAGTGTGGATTCAAACTGTCATCCTCTGTCACAGGCCTGGGGATTCCAGATCTCATCGGCAACCGTTTTTCGGTTCCGTGATTCAGGTTTATGGGAACCGATGGGAAACAAAATTCCGGTTCCGTGCCCAAACCTAATGGGAAACGATGTTTTTTCCTTTAGAATTTGTAAAGCAAAACATTTGTAATACAAAATTAAAAATGTAGTCTCAAATAATAAATCCTGTCATTTACATGTATGCAATGTAATTAACACATGTTCATTATTGAGGTTGATGTTTATTATCAGAGAAGAGCAAATTCTGTCAATTTGATTGTGTATACCCTTATGAAATAAAGTTTTATTATTATTTTAAGTTGTATGATGATTCTCCATTTTTTTAGAACTGACTTTCACAATATTTTCTGTGTCATGAGTTGTAACGCAAGACGACAACGGACACCGTTAATGCTTCAACTATTTGTACTTACTACTACTGTACATACAAGTTGATTCTCCCTTATTATTAGGTTTAGGACACACAGCTTTTCAGAATTTCTCCACCACAGAATTAGAGAGAAACAAATCAAAACAAAATACTTATTTCAAGTCAAACTGAACAGTTTAATAACATAGTACAACTTCCATAAGTTTCGGTGTAACAACTTGAAGGTCATCGGACAATAAATGGATTGTATTGCAAATTGTGCGATGTTCCGCAAGTCCCATGTCCATATAATACATCGGAACAACGTGAAAAAGTTCGTATTTAAAATCGTGTCCTATAAACTTTAAGTAATATCAAACGTATAATATCAAAGTAGGACTTCAAATATAAATTTCAATACAGATTTTCTTGACCGAATTGCATGTTCATCTTGCCGAAATCATTGAAAACTGTTGGCCCCTCCACTTTCAGGTAACATATACGTGTACTTTGAGATTTGAGCGTTGCCGGCCTAATTTTGTTGGAACTAAAACTCAACTTCTAAAATAGTTAGCTGAAAATCACACGTGAAGGTAAATACGACATATTTTTGCCTTACACTGCCTTTCTGCGATGGGAACCGTACTTTCGGTTCAGTGTTTTTGCTATCACGTTACCGACACGCTACCGGTAACGATCGTTTCCGTGAAATCCGCAGGCCTGTGTCAGTCAGTGGTGCTAATAAATGGGGCGCACCAAACACTGTGAACCATCTGGAAACAAAGGCTTTGGCTGCAGTCTCCACCTCTATGTCAGGTATTGGAATAGCTTCCGGCCACCTAGTAAAACGGTCAACGCACGCACTTGACTAGATATGTGCTACCACCAGATGGTGGAAGAGGACCGACTAAATCAATGTGAATGTGATAAAAACTGGCACCGGGAGATGTAAAGGTATCTGATGGTGGCACTGTGTGACGATGTATTTTCACTCGTGTGAAAATTTCACTCACATCCGCCCCTTCACGAGCGCCCTCTCATGTCCAAGATCACATGAGCATTTACATGGTCAACGTAATAACAGGACGCAATACTAAGACTGTTGTCAGGGGTGGATGTGACCGCAGCGTTCAACATGGAACTGGATTGGACCATTCAGTTTGCTCCCTCTGTGGACACTTGATTAACGAACTACCGGAATCGTTTGCCATCGGAGATGCTTCTTTTCTCATAGCCATTCATGAACCAAGAAGTGGAATGGTATCCCGAATATCAGATAATCCAAAGTTCCTATCATTCATTTTGCGCACAGTCTGTGTTTTCAAGACTCAAGAACATGCTTTTTGACCGTGGGAAATTCTCTGTGGTATACAATAGGCATCAATCGCGGTCGATCGCTGAATTAACGCCAGGGGGGTTGACTCAGCCTGTCATCCTTCCGAGGTCGGCAAATTGAGTACCAGTTCACTGGTAATTCCCTGCTTGTCGTTAAAGGCGGCAAAAAGGGTTGGCGGCAGGAAGGGCATCCGGCCGTAAAACATTGCTTCAAAAAGGGGATCAAAAAAACAACAACAACCACGGTTCCCAAAAAAGGCTAACCCCCGCTTGTGGGGAAAAATGGCCTCTAAAGGTGGTTATTTTTTTTTTATATACAATAGGCATCAAATGTGTTGGAGAAGCAATCTTTGTTACAAGTGATTCACATTGTTGAGAAGAAGGCAAATGTTCAGCTAATGGCAAAACCGTAATTCTGATCAATGGACACTTTCATGTCAAACCTTGTTCAATGTCAGACATTGATTGATTTGTTTGATCATTGTCATTTGTTGTCTTTATTTGCTCCCCTCGCTCTGCTCGTCAAAATGATATTTTTCAGTGCAATTTAAATTTCTTGCACCTCTCTTAACCTAAAATCATGGGTACGCGCCTGGTTGTATATCGAAAGTTAGTATAATGTGATGTCAGTGTGTTTAAACTCATGAGTTAATCCATTGCATGACTATGGATTATTAATTTGGAGCAAGTCTATCTGAACACATCACAAACATTTCATCCGTCTGAGTGGCCCACCTCCGCCAGTGGCCAGACCCCATGTCTGAGGGACCGTCTCGCCGAGTGGCTGGGGTCCACGTCTGAGGGGCTGTCTACCCGAGTGACCAGGGTCCACGTCTGATGGGTCGTCTCCCCGAGTGGTCAGGGTCCACGTCTAATGGGCCGTCTCCCCAAGTGGTCAGGGTCCACGTCTGAGGGGCTGTCTCCCCGAGTGGTCAGGGTCCACGTTTGAGGGGCCGTCTCCTCGAGTGGTCAGGGTCCACGTCTGATGGGCCGTCTACCTGAGTGGCCAGGGTCCACGTTTAAGAGCCCTGGCGGCTCCCCGAGTGGCCAGGGTCCACGTTTATGGGCCCCGGCGGCTCCCGAGTGGCCAGGGTCCACGTTTAAGGTCCACGTCTGATGGGCCGTCTCCCCGAGTGGTCAGGGTCCACGTCTGAGGGGCTATCTCCCCGAGTGGTCAGGGTCCACGTTTGAGGGGCCGTCTCCTCGAGTGGTCAGGGTCCACGACTGATGGGCCGTCTACCTGAGTGGCCAGGGTCCACGTTTAAGAGCCCTGGCGGCTCCCCGAGTGGCCAGGGTCCACGTTTATGGGCCCCGGCGGCTCCCGAGTGGCCAGGGTCCACGTTTAAGGTCCACGTCTAATGGGCTGTCTACCCGAGTGACCAGGGTCCACGTCTGATGGGCCGTCTCCCCGAGTGGTCAGGGTCCACGTCTGAGGGGCCGTCTGCCCGAGTGGTCAGGGTCCACGTCTGATGGGCCGTCTACCTGAGTGGCCAGAGTCCACTTTTAATGACCCCGGCTCCCCGGGTGACCAGGGTACACGTCTGAGAACCCTGGCTCCCCGACGAACCAAACCATCGCACACGCTACAACACACCTGTATCGCCTTTCGGCTCTCAACGATGAACGCTGCAAAATCCATGTTTTTCATTCAGACACAAACGACAGTTTGATTCTATTAAGACATCAGATTAAATTTTCTAGAAACCATTAACATGCTTGGCTTGAGGTAGCGCGGAAAAATTGATTAATTGTAGTTTTCGACTGAGGAGAGTTTCATAACACCACGACTACAGTGAGGCGAGTTTCACGAGCTAACTACTACACTGAGGAAACGTGCCGCGTTTGAAGTTCGAGTCACTAACAGCATGGCTTAAGCATTCAAGCAAGCACTCCATTCGAAATGGTTGATAAGGAACGGCTGGCTTGGCAAGCGATAACTAGCCGATTGGTAATGGAAGTAGAAAACATACTGCCTACACACACACACACACACACACACACACACACACACACACACACACACACACACACACACACACACACACACACACACACACACATACACATACACACACACACACACACACACACACACACACACACACACACACACACATACACACACACACACACACACCTCCCCCTCCCCCTAGTATGTAGTGTTAAACTTCCCAAGTACGTCAAAGACACAAATGGAAGCAATCCTCAGCAAAATAATTATAATTATTCACACGTATTTATATTGAATGGTGATTCGCGTAAGGAACAGCGGGACAATTCTGTGTTTGTAATAACCGTCTTACTAATACAAATCACACCGTCATGGATTAAACTACCGCTTAATATTTGAGCCGCCTTCAATGTGAAATTCCCAGAAGCATTATATTGTTGCCATTGCACTTTTTGGTTATGTGATGTAACACATGTAAATGCAAATATTTTTTCCCCATTACATTCATTTAATCAGGAAATACTTTGTTGTTTTGCCTGTTTGAGACAAACTTCCGGTGGGCAGCAACTTCCGGTGATGTCAATGCCTGGATTTCGATTCGTTTTGATTTGAAGGAAACTTTTTCTTCTACGCAGGAAGGAACTGATATATTCGGTACGTACTTTCCAATTTCCAACCAATCGGCTGAGGTTATACTGTATTGTACAACGTTTTTTTCAAAAAATTTGACTTGGCACGTCTTTGCAAATCCCGTTCCCCATTCCCCATTCCCCATTCCCCATTCTCCATTCTCCATTCTCCATTCCCCATTCCCCATTCCCCATTCCCCATTCCCCATTCCTAGGATGATAAAGGGGGATTGCGAGCGAGCTTGTTGCCACTGCCAGCCATGCTCAACGACCGAGACTTGGTGTCATTGGCCTGTCAATCGCTAGTCCTGAAAACGGTGCGAGCTGGAAGGCGTGCGGCTAAAGCTGCCTGGGATGCCGTTGCTGTGGAAGTGGGTCTCCGGCCGGGTTTTCTCTACGACCGCTCCTTGGTGGAGCCAAAAGACCTCTTGACGTTCCTCGAGCAGCTGCGAGGTTCTGGTCTATTGCACGGGCCTTCGCCTGTAGTTTTGGACCTCCAAGGGCATTTGATTGTTGCAAACCCTTCAGTCACCCTGACCCACCTGTCAGAAGGCCGCTGGGTTCTTGTCGATGCCTCCCCAACCCTCGCCGAACCACAAATAGCCAAAGCAGACGCGGTGGCGGAATCGCTGCGGATTTCCCAGACTTTGGCCGCTGCGATAGTTGCAGCACCTGCTGCCGGACCCGTGTTGCTGCGACCAGAAAGCAAGGGTTGGAACCTTGCGACGGCGTTTGGTCTTTTGCTGGGTTTCCCTGTGGTTTATTGGAGTGAGGCTAAGGCAGGACGAGAAGGAGACACGTGCCTCGCAAGTCCGTGCCCCGTGAGGGTTTATCGTGCCTCCGCCCGCTGCCCCAAGAGGCCTGATGGCTCCGCCGCACTCCATGACATTTGCTCGTTCAGCATCCCATCTGTCGTGGCATCGTCCACGGCTTCCACCTTGGCTCGATGGCAAACCACCCTCCACCTGGATTTTGCGAAGCAACGCTGCTTTGAACATTTAAATGTGACCTCAGAAATGACTCTGTTGCCATCAGGTGGACTGTAAATTATCCATTTTGAATTGTTTTTGTTTTGTGTGTGCTGGGACAACAAAGGGAGAAATCAGTTATTCTGTTTCAAATCAGACTCTTTACTTCTGCCACTGTCTTAAAAAGTAAAAAAAAAACAAAAAAACATTGCCTCAAACAGGGAACCATGATTGTCATGGGGCCCGCAAGGCTAACCCCCGCTCTAGCGGGGAAAATGGCCTTAAAAACGATCATTAATTCATTCATTCACTTCTGCCACTGTCTGTCTCTCTGTGCAGAATATCTCAAGAAGTTACGGATGGATTCAGCCAAAACTTGGTGGACAGGTTAGGCATGTGACGAGAACGAATCGACTACATGTTGGAGAAGATCAGGATCCCATAATTACCTCCGCCACCAATGGTGGATGGAGTTTGTTTTCACCCCTGTCTGTCCGTTTGTGAACAAAATATCTCAAAAAGTTGTGGACGGATTCGGACGAAATTTAGCAGAGATGTGGCGTATGTGAGAATGACGAAATTATTAGATTTTGGTGAAGATCCGGATTCGGATCCGGCTACTAGAATTTGTAAAGTGATTCTTCACCAGTGGGAGATAGGGCCAAAAACGATACATAGCAGGATATCTGAAAAAGTTATGGATGGATTTCGACGAAACTTGGTGGACCGGTTGGGTGTCTGACAATGACTATTCGATTCGATTTTGGTGAAGATCTGAATATGGATTCGGATATGAGAATTATTTAATTTTTTAAAATGATTCGTCACAATTGGGAGATGGGGCCAAAAACGATTCGGTGCCAAAAAAAGGCCAACCCCTGCTCTGTGGGGAAAAATGGCCTCGAAAGGTGGTTCTTCATCATTGAGTGATATGGCCAAGCAGGTGGAGGTATGTATGCTCTGTACTGAGTGCCGTTCTAGTTTTTAGTGTTTCTTCAACTTTGAGAGGCAGGGCCAAAAATGATATGTAGCATGATGATTCAAAACATTGTGGCCGGATTATGACGAAACTTGGATGAATTATGTCGGTGACATGAACAAACCGATTAGATTTTGGTTCAAGTCCTGATACTGATCCAGCCTATCAGTGGGATACAAAACATAAACTGCTGTTCAGCCTGTCGGAGATATGCTCTCCAGCGGATGCCATTTATAGTTGTGTTATTTCGCCGAAATGCCCTCGGAGTGTGTCCCAGTGTCCAGCCGAACATACGTCAGTTGACATATGACTCAAACGTCTCACAAACTACCCGACCTATTATGGACCAAATTTGGTACAATGCATCAGGACATCAAGGTCTCGTGGGATTGTGCTCCCCATCCGAATGAGCCCATCTGAAGGGTGGGGTTTTGCCCCAAATATTGGTATTTCATTTAAAAATCTTCTCAGAAACCGCCAGACAGATCCAGACCGAACTCACCACGTGGCATCCGGACCATGCCCTAACCTTAAATTGTGCTCCCCATGGCCCTATCTCCCCTGGAAAGAGGGCCACAGTCTCCTTCCACAAATCCCTCATATTCACTAAAACATTTTCCTCACAAAACTACATGACCGATTATGGACTAAATTTGGTACGATGCATCAAAACAATAAGGTCTCATGAGGTTATCCTCCCCATCCAGATCCACCCCCTATAAAAGGCTGAAAATGGGGGCTTCACCCCAAATTCAGGTAATCTATTTTAAAATCTTCTCAGAAACCCTGGGGAAATACCTGTCAGTCCCCCACAAGACTATATATTTTTCTCCTGCATTCTACCATTTCTCGTTTTTATTACATTCTTCCTTCCAATTCTTAAATTAAATGGTACAGCACTCTTAACTTCCCAAATATTTTATATCAACATTAACCCAAACCTATCTAACCCTTTTACTTACAGGTTACTGTGATTCAGCCTGGTGTTGGTTTAACAGTTAATGCAGTTGGCTTTCAGAGCTCTTCGGGTCCTGAGTCTAAGGCCAGGAGGGTTCACTCAGCCTGTCATCCTTCCAAAGTTGGCAAAACGAGTACCAGTGAATTGGGAAGAAGCGAGTATGCAGTGCTGCAGTGGAAACATGTCCAAGATTATGTCCCCTAGCCAAGGAAAAACTACCCTCGGCAGCCCTATGCATTTGAAGACACAAAAGGAGTGCTTCTTCTTCTTACTATGTCTCCTTCCCTCTATCTGTTGCTTATTTATTTATTTGGCGGGGGAGTGAGGGAGGCAGGTTGCTTTTGTGTGAAAAACAAATTAGACATTTAATTTACACACGTACACCTGTTACCTACAGGTGTAGCAGGCAGGGTCATTCCTCTGGGGTAAATAGATTATAGTAGATCTAGGGTCGGGCATAAGAACATTGTGGGTGTGTTCATTTGCCAAGTTTCTTAAAGAGCGCTCGCCAAGTGGTTTAAGCATTCGAGCAAGCACTCCATTCAAAATCGTTAAGGAACGGCTGGCTTGGCAAGCACTAGCAGGCTCTTTAGTAACTGAACATACCCTGGGTTTCCTCCCTTTCAATTTAGTGTTAAACAGCAGTAGCGACTGTTTCAAAAGGTAATCAAACGTGTTTGTGGTTTATAATATTTTTACTGCTGGGAGGGGTGCTCTCACCAAAACGGCACAATAAGATGTTTTTACACGTTAACACCACGTTTGTTCAAAGAGGAAAAACACCTTAGGGTGGGGGAGAGCTTTTGGAGTTAAATCGCTCCAACGTCCATCGTCTCACCCTTACTTTCCCTGTCAAGTTTGTTTATGATTGGATAAGTAATGACCAAATCTATTGTGGTCAAATATCGTCAGACACCAAAACCAAATTGCGTATTTTAGTATGATACGTCTTCACATGTGAAAGCCTTGTAACGCATTGCGTCAAATTGCTTTTAACCTGTGAAGTGTGGGTTCGATCCCTGGCCTGAGTATAAACCACCACCCTGGTGGGCTTCACAGGCAAGAAGGTCGCTGCACTAACGTGTGCTGCCTGTCGCTTGTATTACATGTCTGACTCAGGCTTGGGCACTATCTGATGAGTGGCACATGGTTGGAACAAATGGAATAGATATGTACGATTCCATTTACCTCGGCCTCCATCTCATTCCTAATATTGTCGATGAAACCCCACGATGCGAGTCATCCTTCAGAGGCAGTAAGCCAATGGGGCAAATGCTAAGGCAAGAGCTACGTCTTCGGCCTACAGATACAGCTACCATGCTGGAGTTTCTCCATTTTAGCTCAATAATACGTGATCATCACCAGACAACTTCCCTCTATCGTCCCAATCACCAATTCCCCACCATTCCGTCTGTCCCCCCCCCCTCCTCCCCCAAACAAGAAAAGTTAATATGTATCATGCATGACTAATGTTGACTTGGATACCAATTGCTGAACATAATTATGTATACTCAAATGTAGTTACAAATCATGTTTTATAAAATAAAATTGCATATCTTTTATGCAACTGCACCCTCATCAAAGACGTCCTTTTGAATATACTAGGGCATGCCCGTACTATATATATATCTAAAATTATATCCCCCCCCTCTATTTACATGAAATGGTTTGGTCCAAAGCGAACGGCTTGCGAGTGGTGACAATCCCCCCCCTCTATTTACATGCAATGGTTTGGTCCAAAGCGAACGGCTTCCGGAGTTTGGTAAAGAAATCGCCATCGCGTGCACAAACGCGCAGGAAAGCGAATGAATCGCAAATTCGTTTTTATTAGTTTTAAAACATAGTTTAACGCCAACATAGTTTGCAAACGTGAAATAAATGAATACGCTCTCAAATGTGCCATCCGAGGCAGAGTGTGTCCGCCACGTTCGGCACACGCGATAGTTCGCTGCTCTCTGATTGGTTGAATCGTTTTTTGGACATAGCTCGGTAAGTAATTGTCCGATTAATATGAAACCTTGAAAAGGCACATCCTCGGGTCCCCAGCAATATACCTGGCAAGTTAAAAGTATATCGGACCCGTGGTTGTCGAGAAACAGCGGTCACAGACAAACAGACGTACAAACGTACAGAGATTACTGGAATTATAGATAGATGCAGCGCATTCAGAAAGTATTCAGTCCCCTTCACTTTTTTCACATTTTGTTATGTTGCAGCCTTATGCTGAAATCGTATAAATTCATTTCTTTTTCCCTTATCAATCTACACTCAATACCCCATAATACAACAACAACAACAACATGCATTTTAAAGGCCATTTTCCCTGCTAGAGCGGGGGTTAGCCTTGCGGTCCCCATGACAATCTTCTCCATTTTGCCCTATTTTCTGCATCTCTCCTTGTTAGCCTTGCCCGCATTTCTTCTTCCACCATCTTTAGCCAAGTCTTTCTCAGTCTTCCCCGTCTTCTACTTCCTTCTACATTCATTTCCATCACTCTTCTCAACCAGTCACTTTCATCCTTCCTCAACACATGACCAAACCATCTCAACCTGTTCCTCTTCACAGCATCAATCACAGGCTCTATTCCCATCATCTTTCGCAATTTATCGCAATATTTATCGCAAAAGTGGCATGTTTTCTGATATCAAATGTGGCATGCTTTCTGATATCAAATGTGGCATGCGTTCTGATATCAAATGTGGCATGTTTTCTGATATCAAATGTGGCATTTATCATCGCAATTTATCAATTTATCATCAAATGTATCATCGCATCGCATCGCAATCGCATTGTGGCATCAAATGTATCATCGCAATTGAGTGAAGCCGCATCGCAAATATCGCAATTTATCAATTTATCTACACCCCATAATGACAAAGAGAAAACAGGATTTTAGAATGTTTTGCAAATTTATGAAAAAAGAAAAAACTGAAATATCACATTGACATAAGTATTCAGACCCTTTGCTATGACACTTGAAATTTAGCTCAGGTGCCTCCCATTTCTCTTGATCATCTTTGAGATGTTTCTACACCTTGATCGGAGTCCACCTGTGGTAAATTCAATTGATTGGACATGATTTGGAAAGGCACACACCTGTCTATATAAGGTCTCACAGCTGACAATGCATATTAGAGCAAAAACCAAGCCATGAGGTCGAAGGAACGGCCTGCAGAGCTCAGAGACAGGATTGTGTCGAGGCACAGACCTGGGGAAGCCTACATAAAATATTCTGCTGCATTGAAGGTTCCCAAGAGCACAGTGGCCTCCATAATTCTTAAATGGAAGAAGTTTGGAACAACCAGGACTCTTCCTTGAGCTGGCCGCCCGGCCAAACTGAGCATTTGGGGGAGAAGGGCCTTTGTAAGAGAGGTGACCAAGAACCCGATGGTCACTGGCTGAGCTCCAGAGATCCTGTGTGGAGATGGGAGAAACTTCCAGAAGGACAACCAGCACTGCAACACTCCACCGATCTGGGCTTTAAGGCAGAGTGGCCAGACGGAAGCCTCTCAGTGTAAGACACATGAAAGCCCACTTGGAGTTTGCAAGAAAGTACCTAAAGGACTCTCAGACTGTGAGAAACAAGATTCTGTGGGCTTTCATGTGTCTTTGACTGAGGAGAGGCTTCCATCTGGCCACTCTGCCATAAAGCCCAGATCGGTGGAGTGTTGCAGTGATGGTTGTCCTTCTGGAAGTTTCTCCCATCTCTACACAGGATCTCTGGAGCTCAGCCAGAGTGACCATCGGGTTCTTGGTCACCTCTATTACCAAGGCCCTTCTCTCCTGATTGCTCAGTTTGGCCGGGCGGCCAGCTCAAGGAAGAGTCCTGGTTGTTCCAAACTTCTTCCATTTAAGAATTATAGAGGCCACTGTGCTCTTAGGAACCTTCAATGCAGCAGCGATTTTTTGTAGGCTTCCCCAGATCTGTGCCTCGATACAATCCTGTCTCTGAGCTCTGCAGGCAGTTCCTTTGACCTCATGGCTTGGTTTTTGCTCTGATATGCAATCAGCTGTGAGACCTTATATAGACAGGTGTGTGCCTTTCCAAATCATGTCCAATCAATTGAATTTGCCACAGGTGGACTCCAATCAAGGTGTAGAAACATCTCAAAGATGATCAAGAGAAATGGGAGGCACCTGAGCTAAATTTCAAGTGTCATAGCAAAGTGTCTGAATACTTACGTAAATGTGATATTTCAGTTTTTTATTTTTAATAAATTTGCAAAACTTTCTAAAATCCTGTTTTCTCTTTGTCATTATGAGGTATTGAGTGTAGATTGATGAGGGAAAAATGAATTTAAACGATTTCAGCATAAGGTTGCAACATAACAAAATGTGAAAAAAGTGAAGGGGTCTGAATACTTTGTGAATGCACTGCAATTTAAAGCTCATGAAGTACCTGCAACAAATCACAGATCCAAAGAAATACATGAGACAACACCAGTCTTGATTTCGGACACACACAGCAGCTGACCTTTTGGGGAAGTGGCATCATTTCCTATCTCACTGGGTACCAGCGACGCATCTTTACCTCTGCCACCGAAGGTGGATGGAGGTTATATTTTCACCCCTGTCTTGTTTGTTTGTTTCTGTCAACAAGATGTCTCAAAAAATTGTGGACGGATTCGGGCGAAGCTTGGTTACATAAGTGACAAGGAAGACTAATTTTGGTGAAGATCCGAATCCGGATCAGAGAATTTTTTATATGAATCTTCTTCATCGAGTGATAGGGCTAAAACCGATATACAGCAGGATATCTCAAAGAATTGTTTATTGAGGAAGTTAGGAGTGGAGGAATGGTTGATCTGAGTAGTGATGGCAATGTACAAAAGAGCGCGCACAGCTGTAAGGACGAAGGACGGGAACAGTGGTGAGTTTGAGGTGAAGGTGGGAGTGCATCAGGGGTCAGTACTAAGTCCACTACTATTTGTAGCTGTGATGGAGGTGCTGGCTCAACGTAAAGGTGGGTTTACCATGGGAGTTGTTGTATGCAGATGATCTGGTGTTGATTGCGGAAAGTATGGATGGACTGAAGGAAAAGATGAACAAGTGGAAGGAATGTATGGAGACAAAAGGTCTGAAGGTGAATATCGGAAAAACGAAGGTGATGGCAAGTGGTAAAGCATGTGGTGAGGTGGAAAGAACTGGGAAGTGGCCCTGTGCTGTGTGCAGGAAGGGTGTCGGAGTGAACTCCATTCAATATACAATGTGCGCTGAGTGGGTTCATCAAAAATGTAGTGGTCTGAGAGGGTCATTAACCACTGTGGCAGCTACATTCAAATGTAAGGTGTGCACAGAGGGAGCTGCAGATGGAGGAAATGTTGAGTTGGATCTTGGAGACGGCGTGAAGCTGGAAGGTGTGAAAACATTTTGCTACCTCGGAGACATGCTGAATGGAGAAGGTGGATCAGACTCGGCAACGGTTGCTAGAGAGAGATGTGCATGGAAGAAGTTTTGGGAACTGAGTGGCATGCTGATGAGGAGGGGAGTGTCGTTGAAGCTGAAGGGAAAGGTGTATGCGGCATGTGTGAGAAGTGTTATGATTTATGGGAGCGGGACATGGGTAATGAGCGTAGAGCAGCAACGAAGGTTGGAAAGGGTGGAAATGCGAATGGTTCGATGGATGTGCGGAGTATCGTTGATAGAGAGGAAGACAAATGATGAATTGCGAAAGATGATGGGAATAGAGCCTGTGATTGATGCTGTGAAGAGGAACAGGTTGAGATGGTTTGGTCATGTGTTGAGGAAGGATGAAAGTGACTGGTTGAGAAGAGTGATGGAAATGAATGTAGAAGGAAGTAGAGGACGGGGAAGACCGAGAAAGACTTGGCTAAAGATGGTGGAAGAAGAAATGCGGGCAAGGGGGTTAACAAGGAGAGATGCAGAAAATAGGGCAAGATGGAGAAGATTGTCATGGGGACCGCAAGGCTAACCCCCGCTCTAGCAGGGAAAATGGCCTTAAAATGCATGTTGTTGTTGTTGTATATCTCAAAAAGTTATGGCCGGATTTGGACGAAACTTGGTGGACAGATGGGTATGTGACAAGACCGAATCGATTAGATTTTGGTGAAGATCTGAATATGGATTCAGATACGAGATTTGTTTAATTCTTGAGTGATTCTTCACCATTGAGAGATCGGGTGAAAAGCAATATATAACATACACTACATGACCAAAAGTATGCGGACACACCTTCTAATTTGTGGATTAGGTTATTTAAGCCGCACCCATTGCTGACAGGTAGATATAATCAAGCACACAGCCATGCAATCTCCATAGACAAACATTGGCCTGTAGAATGGGCCATACTGAAGAGATCATTGACTTTTAATGTGGCACCGTCACAGGATGCCACCTTTCCAACAAGTCAGTTCGTCAAATTTCTGCCTTGCTAGAGCTGCCCCAATCTACTGTAAGTGCTGTTATTGTGAAGTGGAAACGTCTAGGAGAAACAACAGCTCAGCCGAGAAGTGGTAGGCCACACAAGCTCACAGAACGGGACCGCTGAGTGCTGAAGCACATAGCGCATAAAAATCATCTGTCCTCGGTTGCAACACTCACTAACGAGTTCCAAACTGCATCTGGAAGCAACGTCAGAACAACAACTGTTTGGTGGGACAACAAGCTTCATGAAATGGGTTTCCATGGTCGAGCAGCCGCACACAAGCCTAAGATCACCATGCGCCATGCCAAGCGTCGGCTGGAGTAGTGTAAAGCTCACCGCCATTAGACTGGAGCAGTGGAAACGCGTTCTCTGGAGTGATGAATCACACTTCACCATCTGGCAGTCCGACGGACGAGTCTGGGTTTGGCGGATGCCAGGAGAACGCTACCTGCCCGAATGCGTAGTGCCAACTGTAAAGCTTGGTGGAGGAGGAATAATGGTCTGGGGCTGTTTTTCATGGTTCGGGCTGGGCCCCTTAGTTCCATTGAAGGGAAATCTTAACGCTACAGCATACAATGACAATCTAGACGATTGTGTGCTTCCAACTTTGTGGCAACAGTTTGGGGAAGGCCCTTTCCTGTTTCAGCATGACGATGCCCCCGTGCACAAAGCGAAGTCCATACAGAAATGGTTTTGTCGAGATCGGTGTGGAAGAACTTGACTGGCCTGCACAGAGCCCTGATCTCAACCCCATTGAACACATTTGGGATGAATTGGAACGCCGACTGCAAGCCAGGCCTAATCACCCAACATCAGTGCCCGACCCCACTAATGCTCTTGTGGCTGAATGGAAGCAAATCCCCGCAGCAATGTTCCAACATCTCATGGAAAGCCTTCCCAGAAGAGTGGAGGCTATTATAGCAACAAAGGGGGGGACCAACTCCATATTAATGCCCATGATTTTGGAATGAGATGTTTGATGTTCGGGTGTCCACATACTTTTGGTCATGTTGTGGACAAGTTGTGACTAAATTTGGTGGACGAGATGGTTCGGTGACAAGAACAAGCCGATTAGATTTTGGTGCAGGTCTGAATCCAGATCCAGCCCAACAGTGGGATACAAAATGTAAACTGTTCAGCTTGTGCTCTACAGATGGCCGTTCTAGTTTGTGTTATGTCGTCGCTTTTCTCTACCGCACTCAGGTGGGCCAATCAAGCAGGAATTTACTCTTTCCTTTGGAGGGCCAATCTATGGTTGTTGTCCATGCTCTGTCCTGCAAATGCCTAGTGTCAAGGTGTACATACCATGTGTTTCATATTTGGTGTAACTCGGCCAGGGTCGGAATCAAACTACCGACTTTCCAGACTCAACGGACACCAACAACTAGAACGGCACTCGATAGAGCACGTACAGTCGTACACTTCCGCCAGGCTGAACAATTTACATTTTGTAAGTGGATCCGGACATAAACTGGATCTTGTCACCTAACCATCTCATAATTTTTTGAAATATCTTGCTAGATATCGATTTGGCCCTATCAATGGGAAAATCTTGGATTTTTACCTTCACCAAAATCAAATAAATTTGGCCTTGTCACACACATAACGTGTGCAAGTTTCGTCTTTTTTTTTTTTTTTGTATACTGAATCGAGGCTCGTGAAAGAGCTAACATTTATTTCACAAACAAATCAACCAGACAAACAAAATATACAAAAAGAGGGAGCGGAAGACAAGATGGGGATAGAAGGGGAAGCACACAACCACAACATTTGAGAGCATGGAGAAGTGTGGGAGGGAGAGGGCTTGGGGGCAGGAGGCGTGGGAAGGGGAGGGGGGGGGGGAGGAGGAGAGGTATAAAACACAAGGGGACCGAACACATTTTGGTCTGAATCCTTCCATAAACTTTTGAGATATTGTGCTTACAGACAGACAGACAGGGGTGAAAACATAACCTCAGTCCACCTTCGCTAATTATGCCATACGCATTGAGTCTGCTGCCAAGAAAGCTATAAAGGTCTAAGACTGCAATGGTGGATTTTTATTTTGATGCCAGACAAAACAAGCCAGAAATATGCGATGCATGACTACATACACAAATTGCTTGGTTGCAGAAAAAGCACATCCATAATTAACTCCCTTCGCCCCCCAAAAACTCGCCAGGCTAAAGTGCTTTACCTTATATCACAATCAAAACATACATTTTAGAGTTTGACTCCATTTCAAAAAGGGAAAAAACATCCAAAATCCTTTATACACAAATATTATACTTGTATTCTTTGGATAAAATTGTCATTTAACTTGCCCCATTTCAAGCTTGCATTAGTCATTATGCATTCTAATCAGCCCTCTGCTCAAACATGCACACTGTTTGTGAACCTGAAACCGCATCTCCAGCAAACATGTAACACAGTCTGGCCTAAACAATCGCAGCTCAGTCCCCTTATAATCATCGCAAAAGAGGTCTTTGTCTTAATGAAATAGCAGATGAGAACTCAAACATGCATTTCATTATGCTTCGTTGGTTTCAGGTCGAATGAGTCACTGAGAAGTAAACTGGGCTATCCAACATATACAAGGAACTTGGATGCAGGAAGAGGCCATTTGGCCTATCAAGCCTGCACTACATCTACACCACATTCATTAAATCCAACAGTTTATCAACTTTCACTGTGGTAGAGGGTGTTGGGTGTGAAGGAGTGGGGATGAGAACAGTGGGGCAAGCACAGATACACCAAGGTGTTATATACAGTGTCTTCAGAAAGTATTCACACCCCTTAACTTTTTTCCTCATTTTTTTGTGTTACAGCCTGAATTTAAAATGGATTAAAGTGAGATTTTTGTCACTGATCTACACAAAATACCCCATAATGTAAAAGTGGATTTGTTTTCGAATATTTTACAAAATAATTAAAAATGAAAAGCTGAAATGTGTTGAGTCAATAAGTATTCAACCCCTTTGTGATGACACTCCAAATTGAACTCAAGTGTATCCAATTTCCTTTGATCATCCTTGATATGTCTGCAACTTGATTGGAGTCCACATGTGGCCAATTCAATTGATTGGACATCATTTACTTAGAAAGAAACACACCTTTCTATAGAAGGTCCCACAGTTGCCAGGCCATGTCAGAGCAGAAAATATACCATGAAGTCCAAGGAAATGCATGTAGAACTCGAGATAGAATTGTGAGGAGGCATAAATCTGGGGAAGGGTATAAAACAATTTCTAGAGTGTTGAAAGTTCCCAAGAGCACAGTGAACTCCATAATTTGAAATGGAAGGAACATGGAATGACCCAGACTCTTCCTAGAGCTGCCTGTCCAACCAAACTGAGCAACAGGGCAAGTGAGGCCTTTGTCAGAGAAGTGACCAAGAACTAAATGACCACACTGACTGAACTACAGAGTTCCTTGGGTGAGATGGGAGAACCTGCAGTGAGGACAACAGTGTCTACAGCACTTCAAAAGTGTAGGTCAGATGGAAGCCACTCCTGAGAAAAAGGCAAATGACAGCATGCCTGGAGTTTGCAAAAAGGCACATGAAAGACTCAGATCATGAGGTAAGGGATTATTTGGTCTAACGAGATGAAAATTGAACTTTTTGGTCTGAAAGCAAAGTACTATGTCTGGCAGAAACAGAGCACAGCTCATCACCCATCTAACACCATTCATACTGTGAAGCATGGTGGTGGCAGCATCATGCTATGGGGATGCTTTTCAGCGGCAGGGACTGGGATTCAACGGCAGGGACCTTGTATGGATAGAGGGAACAATGAATGGAGCCAAATGCAGGCAAATCATTGAGGAGAACCTGCTTCAGAGAGCAAAGGACATTAGACTGCGGTGAAGATTTATGTTCCAACAGGACAATGACCCCAAGCATACAACCAAAGTAACACTGGAATGGCTTCAGAACAATAATGTGAAAGTCCTTGAGTGGCTCAGCCAAAGCTCCCATTTAGAATCTGTGAAACGACTTGAAGATTGCTGTTCACCGATGCTCCCCATCCAACTTGAAAGAGTTTGAGCAAGTCTGCAAGGAAGAATGAGAGAAAATCTCCAAATCCAGATGTGCAAAGGTGATACAGACATACCCGAGAAGACTCAAAGCTGTAATCACTGCCAAAGGCACTTCTATGAAGTATTGACTCAGGGGCTTGAATACTTATGAAAATTATATATTTCTGTATTTCATTTTTAATTATAGAGTTAAAATTTCTAAAAAGATTCCACCTTGACATTATGGGGTATTATGTGTCGGTCAATGATTTTTTTAAATCTCAATTGAATCCATTTTAAATTCAGGCTGTAACACAATAAAATGTGAAAAAGTCAAGGGGTGTGAATACTTTCTGAAGACACTGTACACATATGACTGAATGATGTACCAGCCTCTGTTACAGAGCGTTGCTTCCACCAAAGCCCTTTGTTGGCCAGGGGTGATACTGGGCAGGAGTAGTTTGGACAGCAATTTGGAATTTGTTTAGGATGGCGCCGATAGCTTGCCTACTCTTTGCGAAGGACACCGTGGGATCTTTAACGTCCACCAATGAATTCTGGCAGACGGGACATCCGTTTAACGTCCATCCGATGGACGGCACACCCATTGATGAATCACCCTGTCTGTGATACACCAGGTTGGCAGTTTATAGCTCTGTCAGGATTTGAACCCAGAGTAGACAGGTTAGAGGTGAGTGAGCATACCGCTATACCACCCTGCCAGCCCGATATACACATATACGTACATGACTAAATATAACCACCTTTAGAGGCCATTTTTCCCCGCAAAGCGGGGGTTGGCCTTTTTCGGGAGCCGTGGTTGTTGTTGTTTTTCGGTCCCCTTTTTGAAGCAATGTTTTACAGCCGGATGCCCTTCCTGACGCCAACCCTTTTTGTCGCCTTTAACGACAAACAGGGAATGACTAAATGACTAACGAACGTACATGACTAAAATAGATATTATTTGAAACGACAAAATATTTTTAGTAGATTGATTTATTTGTTTGTTTTATATTTACATTGCCTTATTTCTCAACCACCCCAGTCTCTTTTTGCCTCTGGATTTACACCATTGAAATATACGTACCTATTACAGGCATTACCCTATACAATGCTCATTTACCCCTTTAAGGTTGACCATTTCTCTTGTGCAGATTGCCCTACTGTTAGTTTGTCCCCAATCTAGAGCAACTAATTCTCTCTCCGCAACCTCAAAGTTTACTTCCTTTCTGAAATATAATAGTCTTACTCTACCACCACAAACCCAAAATCTTAACAGAATACTTGCACACACTACAATTTTCTTCTGAATGGTTCAAATGAACTAGCCCTTTGTTTGCCAACAGTTTAAATCAATTCACATTATAGGACATATAAAGGTTATAGTGGGGCGGCTTAGCCCAAATATTCAAAAGAATTGTGCATTTTGTGATACAAGCACCAAATTTGGCACACTAGTAGACTATCATATTATGAAAAGATCTGGATATTGGGCCATCTCAGATTCAGAGATTTGATTTTTGCAAGATTTGCAGATTTTGCAAGCTGAGATTGCAACGCCAGGGACGGCCGACTCCTTCCTACGAGCTGCCCACGTCACCCGCACAAGAAGAGCTCATCAAATCACTGCAGCGGCACTGCACATCCTGCAACACCGTGCGTATGAACGCCACTGTATGACATATGCTGATGATGCAGAAGACCTGCCTGAGTTCGAAGACTGGTGTCACCAGAGAGGAGAAGACATTCCCAACTTTCAGTACTGGGCAACTGTGCTGGAACTAGAGATGTTGGTACTGGTCTACGTGCGTTCTCTGCGGCAGGCTTCATTCACGACGTACCTTGATGCCCTGACGGAACTGGTCCCATGGTTCCATGCCTTAGACCACACACACTATGCCAGGTGGGTCCCTGTTCACCTGAGGGACACGGTTGCACTCCCAATGAAGCACCCAGGTGTAGCCAGAGAATTCAGGGCTGGCAACTTCACTGTACAGAAGACGAAGAAGGTGTTCTCTTCGATCCCAATCGAATCGAAATCTTGCAAAAATCAAATCTCTGAATCTGAGATGGCCCAATATCCAGATCTTTTCATAATATGATAGTCTACTAGTGTACCAAATTTGGTGCTTGTATCACAAAATGCACAACAGGTTTGCTATGCTGCTACACTATTAGCAGATTTAAAATATTTCAGGAATTACAAGGCAGAAAATAAATATTGAGCAAATATTTTAAAAAAAAAAAAAAAGAGAGGACCCACTACCAACTCCCACTCCCCCACATTGCAGGATAGAGAGGGACATGCAAGTTGAGGTCTCTACAAGTGGAGGTTACATCCCATAGACCCGCCGGTAAACAAATTAAGTCGATTATCCCAGAGTTGGACCAAATAATTCACTTTCACCAAAGTTGCAAAACAAGCCAGTCTTCCTATTTTCATCCTTACCAACTGAAGCTCTTAGATATGGGCTGATGCTTGAAAATATAGGCATGTACAATTATTTACACAATAGGAAATCTCCATTCATTCCAGCACCAACAGATCTTCACTCGAGCTCTTTCTCACCACCTGGAAACGACATGCAGACAGGCGATGAATATTTCACATTTACATTTGCTCCCAGAGCTTGGCAGATAAAAGTTCACGATTAAAAGCTAAAGGGAATCTCAAATCAAATTTGAAAGGCAGAATTACTCGATCCGAAATGAAAATCATCATCCGATGTTTAATATCCTGAATATGAAGTAGCATCTACTGTATGCTTTACAAACAACAAAATGGAGATATGTACCATCAACTGGGAATACCTGGGAAAACAGCGAACACGTTTTGAAAAATAACTTTTGGTTATTCATATAATGTCAGGTCGAGAAATGTTGTTTTTTTTTCAATTCTTTTCATTTTCAATCTTGTACTCCTGGCAATGTTCCGCAGATCTCCAAATTTAAATTGGCAGAAGTCTTGCTTCTGTGAAAGCCATTTCCATGGGATGCCAAAACCTTGATGGAAATGTACGGCAGTTCTCGGAAGCACTAACCTTCGCAACTTGTTTAAGAAGATGAGAACAAATTTTGTTGTTCTCATCTTTATTTTGTCACTTTTAGTTCCCAGAATGGACAAAGTACATCCTGTATCCAAAAGTACATTCTGTATCCATGGTTAGCACGAATAGGAAATAAGGAAAAACAACTTCAATACCATGCAATGATAATCATTTTGGCCCCAAACAGACCACTTGTGCACAAATTCAATATAAAATACAAATATAAGGTACATGTTCCTTCGTTATTTACAAAAGATGCCTGAAAGATTTTTTGTTAAGCTCAAGGTATACATAAACAGCAAAAATATTTTTGTTGTTGTTGCTCTTAAATGGCCACTATCATCCCACCTTGTGGGGTCGGCCGGGGGAAGCTTGGCCCAGGTCTTTCACAAACCGGCCTGACCAGGCCTGACGTTCGACTAGTTAGGGCAGGAATTTGGAATTTGGCCATGGTGCTGGCTAAACTCACCTACTCTTTTCGAAGGACGCTATGGGATCTTTAATGCCAACCAACCTATGCTGGCAGATGGGACTCCCAGTTTAACGTCCATCCGAGGGACGGCACACACATTGATGAATCACCCTGCCTGTGAAACACCAAAGTGACGGTTTATAGCTGGGTCTGGATTCCAACCCAGGCTAGACAGCTTAGAGGAGAGTGTGCGTACCTCTAGGCCATCCTGTCAACCCCATAAACAGCAAAAGAATGAACCACCTTTGGAGACCATTTTTCCCTGCAGAGCAGGAGTTGGATTTTTTCGGGTACCGTGGGACCCCTTTTTTGAAGCAATGTTTTATGGCCGGATGCCCTTCCTGCCACCAACCATGTTAGTCGCCTCTTGCAACACACAGGGAATTACCAGTGAACTGGTACTCAATTTGCTGACCTCGGAAGGAAGACAGGCTGAGTCAACCGCCCTGGCGTTAATTCAGCGATCGACCGGGAATCGAACCCAGGATCCTGGGATCCCAAGCCGGCACCCTAACCGCTAAGCCAACACCAGGCTAAAAACAGCAAAAGAATAATAAAAAATATCAGAAATATTAAAGCAAACTGCAGCAACTGGTAGGAACAAGGCAAACTGTACATCTAGAAATCAAAACATACCAAGTAGGTCTTTATCGTTGTCGGTCTGAGTGCGCAAATGAAAATGGCGGCACAATAATAGCAGCAGAAAGCAGACCAGTCCAGTCAAGGTGAAAAGCAGGGTACAGTAGTGGAATTTGTCATAACCATGCTTTTCCATTACCTATAATAACAAGAACAACAAAATAGACAATTATAAATATTTAGCTGTTTAATAAAGCGTCATCAAAAAATCTTGTTCAAGTTTGCTCAATAAAAGACACGCATCCTCAGCTCCAAATGTTTCAGCAATGTAGCTGCTAACTCACCGAACCGACAATAATTGGAAAGGACATCTCGCCAATTGTTGCACCCATGATGAGAAGCGTGACGGATGAACCTGCACAAATACACACGATGGGACAAACAAGGAGGACAAGCGTCTCCAATGTTCAGATTCTACAGTCTATGGAGGGCAGACATCGCATGGAGTGGCGAGTAGTTATTTCTCTTATGCCAATACGGTAAGCTAATAAATGACATGGAAGAGAATGCGATTTATCTTCTACTATATAAGAGAGATGTCTGTCTGTGAGTGTCGCCATTTTTCTCAGAGATGGCTGAACGGATCTTCGTCAAACTTTCAGAGGTTCATCAGTGAGTGCCTGGGAGTGTTTTAGGTCCAAAAAAAAAAAAAAAATGTAAAGTTCGTTTTGTGGAGTTTTTAAATAAAAATCACTCGATGGTGCCGAACCCTTTTTAAATTAATGACAGTTATATACAAGTACTCATTCGCATAAATAAATACAAAACAATCACTAGACATTTGAACACAAATAAATCAAACAATTCCGGAAGTGTACGAAGTTGGTAGTACGGGTTCTTCTTGTTCCTGGTCGGCATCACACTTAACTCAGAAACGTGATGAAAGCCACATTCACCAGCATATATTCAACGAAAAGGTGACTTACCCCTTCCTCTCCTCCCCCTTTCTCTCCGTTCTTCCTCCCCCTTCTTCCCCCCCTTTCTCTCTTGTTCACCCCACCCCTTCCTTTCCCCTTCCCTCTCCCCCCCCCCCCCTATTCCCTCCATCTCCCCCTGCTCTGCTCTGCTTAGATAATACAGCTTGTGCTTTTTAAAATTTGTATAAAAAAAGACAATTGAACTTGTTCTTGTGACTCGGCAAAATAAAAATAAGCTTGTACATTGCACAAGCCGACCATGTTTCTGATGTTTATTGAGGGCTATCAGGATAGCATCGAAGGTTGAGGTATGCACACTTGCCTTGAGCCTTTTGGCACGGTCTTTTGCAAAGAGTAGAAGAGTCATCACCGACACCCTGAACAAATGTCAGGCCTGGCTAGCCGGTTCGTGAAGGACTTGTCTTCACCCCCTATCCCATTTACGCCATACCCATGGCACTCCCCTCCCACTGCCTAAGAATGGGGTCGTTAAATT
Organism: Myxine glutinosa; assembly: GCF_964187855.1. Classification (NCBI taxonomy): domain Eukaryota; kingdom Metazoa; phylum Chordata; class Myxini; order Myxiniformes; family Myxinidae; genus Myxine; species Myxine glutinosa. Next base: position 38,913,517 of record NC_136264.1, on the reverse strand, counting down.
TGCCCTCTTGGTAGTCGTAATACTGATGTTCCTAATGGTGAATGACAGTGGTGTACATTTATCTGGCTTTTCCTCTGCACCCTTTTTGTTTGAGAGCTATGTCCTTAAATGGCTGCACACACTTATACTGTGTAAACTTAAAATCCCTAAACTGTTATGTAATGGGTTGGCGTAGATCTCACAAGGTTGAAAGCTCAAGGTCAGGTGAAGAAGGCCTTTCAATAAATGACTGCATATCCATATCAGTTGCATCATTTTGCGAATTAGTGGCATAATGACGTGCACCGATACCATGTATGTACATATTTATTAAAAGGCCTTCTTCACTTGACCTTGGGCTTTCAACCTTGTGAGATCTTCACAGACTCAATACTTCCCTTGTTATGATACAACTCGAACTTTAAAAGGTTGGCACTTTTAACCTCACTGGCCACTCATTTACATTCTGATGTGCGTTTAAGTTGAGGTTAATATAAGTAAGTTTAAGTGTGGTATCTCCTATGATGAAGCTGATTCTGAGGGCCTTTCACTCACTCACCGCAGGTAGGTAGGTGGTCTTTCTGTCTTCTACCGACTCCTTTCCGGCCTTGCTCCCCCAGCTATATCTGTGCTCTGTCTCCCAAATATTCCTACAGGTCGCACAAGATCTGCCAGAAACCCTATTCTGGTTAAACTGCCAAAATCAAGACTCTCTGCTCACCTTCACTCCTTCATTCCTCTTTTCTCCTGCCTCTGGAACAAACTCCCTCACTCTCTTCAATCCCACTCCACCCTCCAGGTCTTTAAAACAGCTGTTCACCACCATCTCTTATCTTCCCCCATCCAAAACCTTGATCTTTTCTACCCCCATTAATTCACCCCAGATCCATTTTTTCGAAATACCAACTTCTTTCCCGGATATCGTTGCAGTGTCCATGTGTTTGATAGCTCTCCCACCCCACCCCACCCCACCCCCCTCCACCTTCCCACGCCAGCTCCCACCAAGCCCTCTCCCTCCCACAGATCTCCCGATGTCCTTGCTCTAAAAATGTTGTGCTTGTGTGCTTCCCCCTCTCTCCCCATTTTGTCTACCGCTCCTCTTATTATATGTTGTATGTGTCCGTTTTCTTTTCTGATTAATGTTAGCTCTTACACAAGCCTCAATGTTGTATTTAAAAAAAAAAAAAAAAAAGTATATCATATTATCTCTAAACGTTTGGTTTTTCCTTTTTCATCTTCCGGTATCTATGAACTCATAACAATGCAAACAGTTCTATCAGTTGAACCGCAATTGTACCTCAACCTGAGATGAAAAAAAAAAATCAAACTGCTTTGATTAATGGAAAAGGGGTCAAGATAAAATAGTAATGGATTAGGAAAATTGTTAGATTTCCTTTCAATTATTGCCTTGGAACTGGAGCGTATCCTCCACAAAGGTGATCAGCGTGGGGAAGATGCTGCTTAGGGAGAGACCAAGGAATGCTGTGGCCACGTACAAGGCACCAATACTGGACGAGCCAATGAGAACAATGACGACAGAAATGACACTGCCAACCTGCACAGAAAATAAAATTGTAAAATAAATAAATAAATCAACAGATAAATCGGTCAACGTCACACCTTCAGGTAGTCACAAACTGCTGCAAGGAGGGCTCGGCAATGAACTGAAACCTATATATCATCACATGCTATTTATTTATTTATTTACCTGTATATCATCACATGCTGAATTTGTGACACATCACTCTAATCACAGGATCACTCTAATCATATGATATTCCACCTCAAACCCACCCATGTGTGAAGACAGCAGCCAGAAGCCAACACAGACACACAGAATAAACAACACACACCCATACACACACATCCCCATACACACACACATTCCCATACACACACACATCCCCATACACACACACATTCCCATACACACACACACACACACACACCCATACACACACATCCCCATACACACACACATCCCCATACACACACACACACACATTCCCATACACACACACACACATCCCCATACACACACACACATCCCCATACACACACACACATCCCCATACACACACACATCCCCAGACACACACATCCCCATACACACACATCCCCATACACACACATACACACACACACACACACACACACACACACACACAATATTGTGTAGATAATGGCAGAATTTCAACTCCGTTCCAACTTTCTCTCTTGTGAGAATTTTTTTCACCTCTTTTTTCTGCTCACTTTCTTTCCCCAACACTGTTGGTTTTAAAGTACATTACTCACAATAAGTTTGGGATATTGGCAGGTTCTTCAGTGTGGTTGATTTTGTGTATTATGTTTTAAAAAGTTGTTGGTCCTAATTCTATGGTTATTAATGAGTGTGAAAAAACACAGCATTCTTGATTTCAATACCTAACCCTAACCTAAGAAACCTAAACCTAAGAACCGTAACCCCTATAAAAAAAAATAAACTCACTCCCACAATATCCCTAACTTATTGTGAGTAGTGTATATTCCTCCATCATCCCTCCCCCCTCAAATTATATACACTAGAATATAAGACCCGTCGCTTCGCTGACAGAAATACCAATCTTTGCTGCAATGGCTAATATATGGGGGAAGAAAAAAAAGGATTCCTGGGAGATCCTGCTCTTCATGCAGGGATAACCAAGTCACGTGTTGGCATTTGCAGTTTTGACACGCGTGTCCATGTCCCCATTTAAAAAAAAAAAAAAAAAATCGGATCACAAACACTCCCGAGAGTTACCCGAATCCATCGTAGTTGGATTTATTGAAATCCGTTAATCCGTTCTCAAGTGACAACACGACAAACAGACAGATAGACACGGAGGGCTCGTTTTATAATATAGATTTGCATTGTTTTCTCCAAAATGTTGGAATGTACCAGTCCCGATACACTTCAAATTTAGGCCATGATGTTTAGGAATCCTGATTACGTTTAAAATACGTGTTAACGCAATAAGTGATCAATCGTCACCAAGAGGTGTTATAACCTAGACACTCTGTTAGTTAGGGAATTTTAGCAAATTGTATTGACCATCTGTAAAAAAATTGCTTACCAAAAAATTTCTTCACTAACGTATTCATCTAGGTGTCTACTAACACCTATCAATTAGTGCAAACCCAAATCCTTGTGGAAAATTCTGGGGAGCCAATCAAAGTTCGGATGCTCAGAGAGCCTGCGCGAAAAAATCGGAAAATTAACTTTTGCCAATATTGACTTGTGGGATGTCTAACTAGGGGTTTTTTGGGGTGCTGAATTGATTCCAACCATTAGATTTGAGAAAACATGAATCCTTGGCCGTAAAATATTGATATGATACATTTTTAGATATCTCAGATTGTGTTTTGCGGTAATTTGGCTCAATTGATTCAGATTGTTCAAATTGTGCTGAAACCAGCATACAACGCTGCCCCACTCCCCCCACATGCTGCCCTCACCCGTCCCCCACTCCCCCACATGCTGCCCTACCCCGTCCCCCGCTGTACCACTCCCCCACATGCGCCCAGTTCACTTGCCAGTGTGTGTCTAGACGCGGTGGCGGGAAGGTGTGTGTGTTGCTGCCGCTATGGGTTGCTGCCAATGCGGTGTAGTGTTGTGGTGTGGTGTGTATGTACAGCTGATGCATCAGCGACAGGGGAGTCCCATGTTCCAGGAAACTCTATCCAAGTTCACTTTGTACGGCAACCATGTAGTCAGGTTCTCAGACCATGAATGGTCAGGCACATGGACCGACATCACGATAGAAACCACACATGCGTGAGGCAAAATCCTCCGGTGGTCTAAACAGAGGCCGCTTTCGGAATGAGTCTTCTCATAAGTCTTGGGTTCAGACTCTGAACCACTTCTCGTTCATTCACCAAGAGCTAGAAAGAAGCATGGTCAAATGTGGGGTACCTGTCCACACCGACGTTAAAAGAGCCCAAATGAAGAGGGATAACGATGCTGTCAACACCATAGTTGGGTGGTTGGAGGACGTCAACCCTTTCGATGCCACACGGGACAAGACGACTCTGGTGTCCTTCTCAACTGGGTTCAGCAGCACTCCCGAAGACCAAGTCAATGCTGATCAAGCAGAAGAAGTTGGCAGAGCCATACAGGCTAAGATGGATGGGAAAACTGTTGTGGATGCAATGGTAACCAAACACAAGGTCAAATCACTTGCAAGCCTCAGATCTGGACCCAAAGTCAATGGCGATAAGCTGGTCATTGACTCACTGAAGCTATTCAACCGCCTCATTGTCATCAGTGAGCGTGAAGTCAAGACCAAAGAAGCTCTGCGCTTTGAGTTGACGCCAAAACCGATGTCTCTGTTTGACAAAAATCAAAAGTTGCGAAAGCCAGACAAGGCTGCCCTAGCAAGGTCCCTGAAGGCATGTGTGGCACCTGTCGAACAACCCCCCTGCACAAGCCTTGTGGTTGATGGTGGGTGGCTCCTGCACAATGTCAAGTGGGAGGCTAACCTTACTTGGAAGGATGTTGCCGAGAGCTACCTCCGGTTTGTGAAGTCCATGGGGAGCCATCGCCTCCGGATAACGGTGGTCTTTGATGGATATGGCAGCTCCACCAAGGACCATGACCACTTGAGACGAACAAAGAATGCATGCTGTGACATTCAGATTCGTCTGGATCTCAAAATCATAATTGCAAGAGAAAAGTTCCTCGATAACAAGAAAAACAAAGCCCAGCTCGTTCTGCTCCTTCCTGAGACATTTAGTAGGAATGGAATCGGTGTACAACAATGCTCCGATGATGCCGACACCTCCATCGTCCGCGCAGCTCTAGATGAGGCAAGAGAGTCCCCTGTCGAGGTGAGGGCTGAGGACACAGACGTCCTGGTTATGCTGATTCATCATGTTGCAGACCATCCGATCTTCCTCACGACAGCCAAAGAAACATCTTACGATGTCGGAAAGATCCGGGAGGCCCTCCCAGAGATATACCGGAGGTATCTCATCTTCTTGCACAGCTTCTCTGGCTGCGATACAGTGTCTGCAATTTTTGGGTTTAGCAAACCAACTTTGCTAAGCAAGCTCTGCAAGACTGATGAAGCAGAGAGGGCAATGGACGTGTTTATGGACATCCGAGCTGAGAAAGGTGATATCATTAAAGCAGGCTGTGATCTTTTCAAGCTCATGTTCCATGGGAAATCCTCCAAAGACTTGGAAGACTTGAGATTCGACATCTTCAGCAAGCGAGCTGCTACTGGGAGCATAAAACCTGAGAAACTCCCCCCGACAACAGGAGCTGCAGCACAGCACTCTCTCTGAGCTTACCTCCAGACTAGAGACTGGCTGATGCTGCAAAGTCCATCGTTGGATGCCCGGGACTATGGATGGCAGCTCACTGAGCAAGGATATGCACCAGTCCCTTCTACAGACCCCATTGCACCAGACTACCTCCTGACGTTTGCCAGCTGCAACTGTGCGGGGGACTGCAGCTCACTCAGGTGCTCCTGTAAAAAGCAAGGAGTCAAGTGTATTTCTGCTTGCGGCATCTGTCATGGTAACTCTTGCCTGAACATAAACCAGCTGGATGACAAGAGGAGTGAGGAAGATACTGGGGAGTTTGATGAATAAGGTTGTAAAAGCTGATGAAGCAACATTTCCATTGAGCACAGTTCTGTTAAAAATGTCAATAAAATACATTTTATATGATCATGGAGTGTTTTTTTCTCCAAAATAATGGTTGGAATCAATTCAGCACCCCAAAAAACCCCTAGTTAGACATCCCACAAATCAATATTGGCAAAAGTTAATTTTCCGATTTTTTCGCGCAGGCCCTCTGAGCACCCGAACTTTGATTGGCTCCCCAGAATTTTCCACAAGGATTTGGGTTTGCACTAATTGATAGGTGTTAGTAGACACCTAGATGAATACGTTAGTGAAGAAATTTTTTGGTAAGCAATTTTTTCACAGATGGTCAATACAATTTGCTAAAATTCCCTAACTATGTGATGTTCGTCAATTTCTGGCAACGTCATAAAATAATCAAATTTCTGCTTCACATCACAATCTCCCAGTGAAAGTTTTTATTTATTTATTATTCAGCTACCCCCACACCCTATGCTGTGTCGAACTGCACAGCTATCTGGAGCACCACAGTGGATAATCAGATTACCATTTCAATGTAACATTTACTCTGTTTGGCAGAAATGCAAGCTCATCCGATGTCGCACCGACGATTGATGATCCGATTACCAATGAACAATTTTGGGTGCTGAAACAAAGAGCAATGAAGTTTGTGCTCATTGGCTGTAACTACCAGCATACTTGGATCATGGCCATGAAATCTCGAAGAGCGAGTGAGTTCCCCGTGAAATAGCGGTGACATTAATCGTCGGTAATGGAGATAGACATGGATGTGGATTCACAAGCTAAATCACAGTGACGACCCATCATTTTCATTGCAAGTTGTGAGTTCAACATTTGTTAGAGGAAAGGGAAGTGCATGACAAAGTGAGAGATTTGAGTATCTAGCGATTACACTCGAATTTGACTTCCCTCCATTTGACAAAATTTGACCTCCCTCCATCTCTGCAGCGATTACACTGCAGAGATGTGAGAAAAGTTTTAGATTTGAGATGCAAAAAAAAACAATTACGGTTTGGATATTTTTCTGGGGGAAACCCTGATATGTATCTAGTTCCTTAACAGCAAGGATCTCAACATCTGGGCTGGAGACTGCTGCTGTAGTTGCTGTAATGGGTGTGTGTGTCTGTGTGTGTGTTTGTTTTTGTGTGTGTTTGCGCACGCAGATGTAGAAATCTTCAAAAAGGAAAACAAGTGTAGAAATGGATTAGCGTTTAAGTACATACATAACTTACCCAACAGAAGATAAGAATTACATGTCCTTGGATCACGGCGCTCACAGCGATACTCAACAAACGACCAAGAGCAAACATTCCCCAGAAAAGAGATGTGAGAAAAGCTGCAGAACTGGGCGTCATCTGTAGCGTGCCCATGACGCCAAAGCTGTCCACCATGCTTGCATATTCAGCCTAGATATGGAAAGGGGGGAAGATATATAATTATATATTTAATATTTAATATTTATTTAATTTTTAATTTAATAATAAATAAATTTAATTAATAATTTAATAAATTTAGTATTTATTTTATATATATATATATATATATATATTTAAGATTTCAATTATTTTGACAAAAAAACATAAAATCAATGCCAAAAGGATTGCCTCGCATATATGGAAAGCAACACTTTTGCACACTCACCATGGTACCCTCAGCCGTCATGAGAATGAGCGTGCCCAGGATGTGAGTCAAGACAATAGTGACAGTGAAGCGCATGTTGGAAAAGCAGAAATCAGGTTGGTGAGGATTCTCTAATAGAGAGATTAAAGAAAACAATAAATAAAAACAAAGAGTACTAAATACACAGTATTTACAAGATGACAACACTCTAATCAATCACCGCACCTCGTCACATTGTATTTGAGAATGAACCCTTTCAATAAAAAAAAAAAATGTATGTACTCCTGAAAAAAAAATGTTCCAACACAATCTCAACCTTGTATAATGAATCATCAAATTTGATAAAGCATTATTCTTAGCATTCTATTAAACTAGAGAGTTCATAGAATACGATAACCCGTGCAGTGTTGAAGTACACTACTGTACATATGGTACTTCAATTTTAATAAATAAATTTTAAAAAAGATTTCAAAGATGGTTAAAAACAAATCCGGAAATTTAGCGCTACTGAAGCAGTCTTGTACACCACCCATATACACTGTAGCACACAGTTTACGAGATGGAGGCTTTATTGATCACCACAGACCGCAACATCAATCAGCATCATACATAGCCATCTCGGCGGCCGCTTCTTCGTCCCCAATACTAAGCCCTCTCATATGCCATGGCCCACTTCCCAGGGGCTCCACTTGACAGATCCTATCATATACACCACCCTATAAAACACCTCTGAGCACTGCAAAACCGGAGGTTCTTGGAAGTATTATGGTGATTTGTGGTCAAGTATATAATTCAATTTGAATAAAGGTTCAAAGAGCTTTAAAGGCATATAAATAAATAAATGGAAATAAAATCACTCATAGAGTGACACTTGGCAAAAGAGAACAAAGTAAAATGGCACTCAGTAAAGCATCCTTTTGACCTCAAAAATAATTGGTGGTTGAATTCAGTGACCTGATATGCAAATAGTCTTCAAATTTTAAGTTAATTGCATGAAAATTGACAATTTTATTGACCTAAAAAATATATAGGATTTTGTCGGACCACGAACTCTACCATTTGGTGAAGTTTCGTGAAGATCGGTTTAAAATTGTGACCTGTAGGCAAGTATAAGTGAGCGGACAGACAAACACACAAACCGGAGTGATTGTCAAAAATACTTGTCAAAAAAATATTTTTTGCCAGGTAATAAATAAAAAAAATTATAGTATTTACCACCGTTTAAGCCAGTGTCTGTTACACCACCTGACCAAAAACATTAAATTAGTTATTTGTGCTTGTTTTTTGTGTCCTTTATGACATCCCTAAAACCAGTATGTTTCATGTTGAGAATGATTTCCAGCAGGGCAGAGCAGGCAGACAGAGTAAAAATATTATCTCACTCCTCTCTGCACATGTGCGATCGGGACAAATTCAAAGCCAACGTTTGTTAAAAAGGAAAACTTGTCTTCCTATTCATGTTCGGAATATAACATTCAATTGAAATAAGTTGTTCCTCGATCCTAAATTGACGATCATAAACTGATAAGACAGACAGACGGACGGATGGTCATGACCCAATTGCTTAACCCCACTTTTTGCTATGTGTATATAATGAATGATCGTTTTAAGGCCATTTTCCCCGCTAGAGCGGGGGTTAGCCTTGCGGGCCCCATGACAAGCATGGTTCCCTGTTTGAGGCAATGTTTTTATGGCCGGATGCCCTTCCTGACGCCAACCCTTAGTCGCCTCTTACGATGCGCAGGGATACGGTGTACCTATTCTAAACCGGGGTACACACGGGGATCATTCATCCCAGCAAGCTGGTGCTCAATTTGCCGACCTCGGAAGGATGACAGGCTGAGTCAACCCCCCTGGTGTTAATTCAGCGATAGACCGGGATTCAAACCCAGGATCCTAGGATCCCAAGCCAGCACCCTAACCGCTAAGCCAACACCAGGCTAAAAAATGCATGGGCTAAAAATATTAATTAATTGCAAAGCACCCTACAATCCAAAAAGACAAGGAAAGGTTAGTCATTACGAGATACCATTTAATTTAAAGTGATTAGAGCAGGTTTTGGGGAGACAAAACAAATTCAACACAACACGTAGCGAGAAAATACAGCAACAGAAGCATTCAGTGGGAATTCTTAAAGATTAAAAAAAAGGCAAGAAGTCAACAATCCTTACCAAGACTCATAGGCTCACTAAAAAAGTCCATTTCAAGATGAGTTTTATCTGACTCGAGCAGGGGCTCCGATTTGGAGCATTTTCCTCGCACTAGCAAAACGATGATGGTCAAAGGGACAAGCAACTGGAAAAGCAAGTCAGACATGCAGAGGTAATAAACACTGTACCACATGAAGCACATGCTGCCTCACATGGAAATGCGATTTGAAAATTAAAGGTTCTGACATCACTATAATAAAAGTATTTGATGGAATTCAAAGAGAAGATGCAAAAGAAATATAGTATTCACATTTTTGGAAGATGGGGAGCATTGCCATTATAAAATAAAAGGTCAACAACTCCACCTGAAAAATGTCAGCTTACGTTGATGGCTGCCATTATCAAGAAGGCACACGAGATGCGGCTGGTGGAGTCTCCCTCGAAAGGGAGCGTGTATTGTTCGTTAGCGCCCAATTGATGCGGGATTATAAATATTCTCATCGACACAGGGTCCGAGTAATTATTGGCAGCTTTGGGTGTCACCAAGCAGTTTTTCTTGGTCAGGAAGGACTCGGCAATGAGTGGACTTACGAACGCACCAAACCCCATCCAGAAGTGCAGAGCCTTGTGGGGGGAAGGTGGCACAGGGGTTGCGGGTACAAATGTGGGCGGTCATCAGTGGGTATCAAGTTTAATATTATTACCTAATTGGTGAGGGTTCGTGAAGTCTAATGTTATTACCACGCCATTACTCCTTCCATCCCCACTTGCATGCAAAAAAAACAGCTTGTATCCTCCTACCAACCTCCTCGCCATGTCTCCTTTTCACCTTGTTTCTTGCACACACAACACTTTCAACCTCCTTCTCTGCATCATCTCCACCACCTCAACCATCTCTCCCTTCCCCCATCGATCCCGCATTCAAACTACCTAGCCGGACCTCGCTTCTGAACCGCATTTTTCCCGACAGACCTAGTACCATCTTGAATAATTGGGGACGTTCAGCTCATCAATCAGCAGCGCTGCCCTGCCTGACCTACTAATGTACAGTATGTATATGGGTTTTTTTTTAATGAAGATGAGACTAGGCCAAATGTCACTTGGGGCAACGGGTGATGTGGATGTATAATTAGTTGGCATCCATGGCTCAGATAGTGGGTTCTCATTGTTCCAGACTTTTCACAAGACCGAAGGTGCTTTTGCAGGAGCCAGCCACAGCTGAGTTCTCCGGGATCCAGAGCATGCTGCTGTATGGGTGAATTATCAGTGTCCTGGGTGGCTTCTGCAGCTGGTGGATTCCTAGGTGTTTCTGGATGGTTATCTGTGCCCACTGGGGCTAATTAGTGTGTTACATTAAATAGTCGATTGCACCCCAAGTGATGTTTTCTCACCCAATGCTGAGGGTGTTGGGGAGAGAGTAAAACCATTGGGACAAAGTAGCATTCTCTGTGGGCTTGAGTAGAGCAGGTTCCCACATCCCTCATCTCATTTTATCTTGACAAATCTGGCAATGCCTGCTGACCTTTGGTTGTGCAGTCCAATGAAAACTTGAACTACAATGGGTGAATTACATGGTGTTTCTCCCACACATTGCATCGTTTCAAGATACCTTTACTTGACAATATAATTGAGAGTTTGAGCATACTTTAACATTGTATTTGAGATTTTAATAATAATTATTCAAAGATGACAAGAACAATAACTCGTCAGGGCATGCTTCATCAACAACATGGTGATGGGCATAAATGTCACGTGATCTCACATTGTAGTTGCACAAGGTCGATTGAGATAAGTTATGTAACAGTTTTAGGTTTATGCCCAAGGAAAAAAGCCAATGTTTGAATGATAAACCAAGAGTGTTTGCTTCCATATCTTGTGTCCCCATCCCCTCACTCTCGGTACCCATCCTAGACTATTTTTGAATGATCTTCATGAGCAGATCCAGGAATTTCTAAATGGGAGGGGGGAGGGGAACACCAGGCCATAGCGCCGAATTGGGGGGGCAGGGGGAATGTGGGGGTCCTCCGAGTCGGTGAGCCGACTTGCCCAGCTATTCTTGAGTTAAAAGAAGAATGACCGGCCACACTGTGGTCACAACCTGCAACAAAATCTGCTAATGGCCGATTGGGAAATGTGCATTCAAAGGACTCTTAAAAGATGAACAGTGTGATTGGGAAACACACATCTATTGCGCTATTAATAAATTAACTCAACACTTCTTATCATAGTGTATCTTGTAAGCACATGCATAATTGACTCACACATGGAGAAAGTTGAAGGATATACACCACTCTGTCACTGGACTGCATCCATTATCATATTGATTATCATAGCATACAACTTATCGGAAATGGAGAGGGGGGGAGTGCGCACCCTGCACCCACCTCCCCTGGATCCGCCTATGATCTTTGAGAAAATGATTGACTAAACAAACAGATTTCTTTATTTAATGAAGTGAGCTCAGGCGTTGCACCCCTGGGCTCCACCATTTTTTATGAATATCGACGTTCCTCCACAGGGAGTGTGTGTGAGTGGCACATTTGATTGGTCTAGTCGGCATATAATTTTACCAACTTCAGAGCCAAAGTACTGCTAAACTGAAGGTTTTTCTGGAAGTGCCAAGACAATTTTTGTTCTGGTGTTGAAGATATATCATTCAATTGAAATAAAAGAAAAGTTCTGAAGGATGCAGAAAAGATAACCCAACCAGATAGTATTCATAGAATACTTACCCTATGCAGTCAACCTGGTGTGAGCCAACTCTTCTGTTATTGAAGGGTTCTTTTTTCTTTGATCCAATATGGCTGACAGACCACGTGAGTGATGACATCATACATCTATATTCTCTAATATAATTGTTGCGTTGATCACACGCAATAAATTTCAAATGGATCAGACTAAGTGTTGCCCCTATTGAATTATGACGTCATAATTAAGGAACCAATGATGTCATCGTTAACAACACCTATTCCCCATTTGGAGTGTTTTACAATGAGCCACGTTTCAATTTTTTCCATCGAGCGGTGTTGGAGATAGAGGTGTAAAGTTTTTCCAAGATGGCTTCCGTACCCGTATGACGTATGACGTCATAATTATGAATAAAAAATTATACAGGCGGAGGTGCTTCTATGGTAAAAATTTTGTGTCAATCGGACCAACGATTGCTGTGAAAATGAATTTTAAAAATGCAGACACACCACACGTACACCCCCGAATGCCAAACCCTGCTTTTTGCTTCGTAAGCACAGGGTAAAAGCCCAAACGATCAAATAAATTTACCGCAGATTATGCATTTAGGATACGCCATCTTTTACACCACCTTATCTATCAGGTTTCTGATGCTTATGTCCTACGTATATGAAGTCCCTAAAAAAAAGCTTGTTTCCGATACGGAATGATTTTCAAAAAGAATTTGACAGACAGATAGCCTGGAACAAGTGCTTCACCCCACCTTGCACATGCATGTGTGGGGTAATACACCTAAACGTGTGCGAGGGGTAACGAGAGATAAGTTATGTAACAGTTTTAAGTTTATGCCAACTTATTAGACTTTTGCCAACCTCAGAGCCAAAGTACAGCTAAACTGCAAGTTTTTAGAAGCGATTCATGTTCTGTAATATTCAAAATATAATTCAATTGAAATGAAGTAGTTCCTCGATCGTCGGCCGACAGACAGACTGACTGACTGAAGCAATTGCTTTACGCCGCTTTGCGCATGCGCAAGTGTGGTAACAGCTACACCTAAACTTCCATCCTGACTACGAGACACAACAGGGTCACTAATATGTCAACATCAAAAACCTTGTGTGTATCAACAAATAATCACATTCATTATTTATTAATTTCAAATTCACCAGGTCTTTTCGCTTGTATCCATAACAAGCTAACCTAAACTTGAAGTAATAGAAAGAGGAAGATAAGAACCACCTTTACAGGCCATTTATCCCCGCAGAGCAGGGGTTGGCCTTTTTCGGGCACCGTGGTCCCTTTTTTGAAGCAATGTTTTATGGCCGGATGCCCTTCCTGCCGCAAACCCTGTTAGTCGCCTCTTGCGATGCACAGGGAATTACCAGTGAACTGGTACTCAATTTGCCGACCTCGGAAGGATGACAGGCTGAGTCAACCTCCCTGGTGGTAATTCAGCGATCGACCGGGATTCAAACCCAGGATCCTAGGATCCCAAGCCGGCACCCTAACCGCAAAGCCAACACCAGGCTTAAAGAGGAATACAAGAAAGTTGACAATTTAAAACTCTAATCATCAATTTTCCAAAAGGGGTAAATAATTTGTCACCACCTCATATCAGCAGATACCCATATTATTGGAGCGGCAACTCATACGTTGTTGGAATTCATTGTGGCAATAAGTCCATTATTCACCTGCATGATAGGAAGCGAGTACTTGTTGTAGATGCTCAAAAGTTCTTGGTTTGATACAGGCTCGATGCAGCCCATGGCCAGGCCCAAAAGAGCCAGAGTGATGACCAGTTCGACGAACTGATTGCACAACGGGACGCAAGCGAAGAGTAGAGAGATGGCAAATGTCGCAACAAGCAGTATCACACGAGGTGAAATTCTGTGGAGAGAAGCAGTGCAATGAACATCTTGTCAAGGACATTGATGAAGGAGACGTAATAAATTCAATGCATCTAACACGAATGTGCATCTAACAACTTTTCCCTTCATTACCTCCGCCATTGAAGGCGGGCGGACGTTATGTTTTCACCCCTGTCTGGTTGTCTGTGAACGGGATTTCTCAAAGTTATGGACGGATTAGCATGAAACCTGGTGGACATGTTGGGTGTGTGACAAGGGAGAAGTGATTCGATTTTGGTGAAGATCCGAATCAGGATCTGGATCTGAGAATTTAAAAAAGTGATTCTAAACCATTAATATGGGGCCAAAAACGATATACAGCATGATATTTCAAAATGTTGTGGACAGATTATGACAAAACTAGGTGGATGAGTTGGTTAGGCGACAATAACAAGCGATTCGATTTTAGGTTCGATCCAAATCCAGATCCGGCCTATCAGTGGATACAAAACGTGAACTGTTCAGGCTGGCGGAGGAATGCCCTCTGCCAAGTGCCATTCTAGTTTTAATATGGGGCCTGTGGAGTTTCAGTGAAGTTAGCTAAACATTCACGATATGCACATGGAAGCTTCCTTGGCTATCATCAGTCTGGAGCATCACCCCCAAATACAAATACAACCAGTCACATGGATTTCCAAAGATGATCAATATCTGACAGGGGCTTCCAAGATAGCTCAGAGGTCACATACTCCCATTTGAACTGTTTAGTCTGGTTCTGATTCCCACCCAAACTCTAAAACCGGCATCCTGGATCTTCACAGGCGATATACATCATTGTGTATGGTCCTTTGGAGGGACATTAAGCCAGGTGGTCCCATTCATCAGAATCTACTGGTGGATGCCGAAAGGTCCCAAAATGTCTTTCGAGAAGGATTGGCCATTAGTGTCCAAATTCCAAATTCCTGCCCTCATGTGCAGGACGCAATTTCATACATATAGTTATGTGTGGCATTAGTTTGGTGAATGGTGGTATGGCGCTGATGAGAAGGGGAGTAGAATGGCAAGTACCATTGGAAGCGTACATGTTGCAGTGGAAGCATTCACAGACAAATTAAAGATCCAATTACTATAATAGAAACATGATAGCTTCAACATTCACGGATTTTAATCCAAATACCAGAAACAATTTACTCACAAAAATTTGGAGGAAAAAGTATTGGAAAATATTACAAAACAAAAAGTGATAGAAATATTGCAAGACCCTCACCAGGACTTGTCTTGTGTGGCAAATAAATGGAAGGATGCAGTAAATGAAAGGTCGTTGATTGCAAATTAAAGGTCGAAATGGTCGAGTTGTAAATGTGTAAAGGTCAAAGGTCTGAAAAGTTGTAAAGGTCGACAGGTCTGAAGGTCTGAACATTGAAATGTGTATAGGTCGAAAGGTGTAAAGGTCAAAAGGTGTAAAGGTCAAAAGGTGTAAAGGTCAAAAGGTGTAAAGGTCGAAAGGTGTAAAGGTCGAAAGGTAAAGGTCGAAAGGTGTAAAGGTCAAAAGGTCTAAAGGTCAAAAGGTCTAAAGGTCAAAAGGTGTAATGGTCAAAAGGTGTAATGGTCAAAAGGTGTAAAGGTCAAATGGTGTAAAGGTCGAAAGGTGTAAAGGTCGAAAGGTGTAAAGGTCAAAAGGTGTAAAGGTCAAAAGGTGTAAAGGTCAAAAGGTGTAAAGGTCAAAAGGTGTAAAGGTCGAACGCTGTAAAGGTTGAAAGGTGTAATGGTCAAAAGGTGTAAAGGTTGAAAGGTATGAAAAGGTCTAAATGGGTCAAAAGGGGCAAAATGGTCTAAAGTGTCTAAAGTGGGTCTTAAAAGGTCGAAGGGGTCTAAAGAGTGTAATTTAAGGTCTAATGGGTCGAAATTGATTCAAGAGGTCTAAAGCGTCTCAAAATGTCAAAAAAGTTTGAAAGGTCAAAGGGGTCTTCAGGGTATTAAAAGGTCTGAAAGGTGTGAAAGTCTAAAGGTCTAAAGGGTAGAAAGGAGTCTTAGAGTCTTTGGGGTTGTAAAGGGTCAAAGAGGATCTAAAGGGTCTTAGAGGTCTAAGGCTGTAAAGGGTGTAATGGGGTCTATTGGAAGTTAGAGATCTAAGGGGTCTGAAGGGTATTTGCATTCTAAAGGGTCTAATGTAATTAATACACATACTCACGTTCTGTGTAGACAAACAGAAAGAAAGACAAACAAACTAGAAATCACTCAGAGCGATACTTGGCAAAACAGAGCGAATCAAACACTGTTGGGGCGAACCCTCCACTACACACCTCCACCACCTACACAGTCAGGGCTGGGAAATAAGAGGCAAAGAGGGACTCAGGTTACCTGTGGATGAACAAAATCAGACGAAAAATTGGTCTCCATTCCCCAGGCTACGGTAAAAAATTTTTTAGTGTTTCAAGGCTTTTCACAACCATGTCTAATGTGTTTGTCTGATGTGTGTTTGTCTGATGTGTACCAAACTAACCCTAGGGGTCGAAAATATCGTTATTTTTGCAAATATGTTTTGATATCGTCGAAAAGTATGTTTCAAATGCTATGACGTTGACAGGCAAACATTCAAGTCCATACACTTAAGAAATCTGTTGGTTTACGTCACAAGTTCAAATTAAAGAGTTGTTGGAAATTGAACAGAGAACATATTTGCATAAACTGGAAGTCGGCACGACTTCCGGTTCTGGAGTTATCGCCCAAAACGTGTTTTACGTTTTTGCAACGTCACGTCAAAACACGTCGACCGATTTTTACGAAACATCATCATGGGCTGTCGCAGGGACGGTGCCTACAATCTGGGAAAGTTTCAGAACAATCAGCTGAGCGGTTTGGGCTGTAGGTGAGCAGACAAACAAACTAACTAACTAACTAACCGAACTGATACAAATAAATTGGCTAAATTTATTTCACCAAGTATCAAACAAACAGACAGACCAAAACGCAATGCAGTCTCCTCTGGCGAGTATCCTACTATTTTATAGACGTACTCATATTCTAATTGTACCGTACATACTTTATAGACATATTCACATTCTAATTGTACATAGTTTATATAGGTACTCGGTTGAAAAAAAGATAATGTGTAAAAATGTTGGTATACGTTGGCACATTAATGTGTGGACAAACAATCAAACATAACAAGAAGGATGCATAAAACGATACTTGCGAAATCCAAATGAAAGGGTCCAAAAGGTCTAAAATGGTCTCAAGGGGTCTAAGGGCTGTAAAGGTCTAAATATCAGAAAGTTATGTTCCAATAGTCCATAATTAATAGATGTAATGAAGGTCCAATAATAAGTAATTAATTAATAGACAAACTCACAGTAAACTTACATTCAAACAGTACGTAATTAATGGACAAACTCACAGTGCAACTTACATTCAAACAGTACGTAATTAATGGACAAACTCAGTACAATTTACATTCAAACAGTACGTAATTAATAGACAAACTCACATGGGTCGACTAAGACTTTACCTCGACGAGGGTTTACCGACCACCCGTGTTTTACAGTTTTATATACAGGATATACGTAGAATCGTGCATAGATACCAAGTGAATCAGTTGAAAATTGACAATTAATGTGACCTTTGACCTATTGACCTCAAAACAATAGCCTTCTAGCTTGTCACTACCTCTACTAGGTGGTTAAGTGTCATGAAGACCGGAGTAAAAATGTGACCTGCAGACGATTAACATACAGACAAACAGGTAGACAGACAGACAAAATAACAGACCAGACCAACCAATATACTTGTGAATCTTGGATTACGCAAATAGCAAAGACAGACAAATGGACCTTCCTCTCATGAGGATTAATTTTAAAAAACAGTATTTAACAATGCAAAACAATGGATGAAATCAACAGGACGTTGATTGAGGAACTGCCATAACTGCCACGATGCCCTATTAGAGTTGATCTATGTGCAGACATGCAGACACGCACAATAATACCATCTACCTTTTGGGTGAGGTTAAACATCGATGCAGTGCAGGGTGGTTCATAAAGGTGGACTATTTGAACGTTTTATTGTAGAAAATTACAAAAGGTAGCAAGTTCAGCGATACATTGATGGAAAGCATACACCGTGCCATTTTCAAATCACTCATTATACTGTTTGGGATTGACATTTTCCATGCGTGTTCCACCTCTGTTCAAACAGACTTTGATCCTGACTCCGAAATTCTCCCCATTCAATGCACAGAAGCAAGTGGACTTGAGGCCCTTGAGAGACATCTCAGACACCTCCTCAGGAGGCTCAGCACCCCAGAAGATGTTATTGTGATTGTTGATAGCCCCATTCAAATGGAAGTTTGCTTCATCACTGAACCACACGGAGTTGATCCAAATTGAGTCCCTTTCCATTCGGTCAGTGAACCAATCACACATTGCTACTCGTCCTGCCACGTCATTCAGAATTAGTTTATGCGTTACACATATGATGCAAGAGTAGAGCTTGAGTTCAGAAGTGAGAATGTGCCACACAGATGAGGCTGAGATTTCGAGTTCTCGGGAACGCTGACGGTGGGATTTCTTATGACTTTTGATATCAGAATCTCTCACAAGATCAATGTTCCTTTGGTCCTTGGTAACACTTGGTGAGCGGCTACTGTGGCCTTTATTTTGATTTTTCACGCTTCTATGTGCTTGGAAGTGCTCCACAAACCACTGAATGCTCCCATTGGAAGGAAGGTCCATTACGGGTGTTAACATTGTAATACTGACAGTATCGTCGGCGCACGTACACGTAGGATTTTGTCTCAAACCACAAAGTCACGATTTTCACTTTTTGTTCTACTGTGAACACCATGATTGACATAGGGTCGTACCGACTACTTGGTAGAAATGGCATACCACCACCACCACCATAACCTGCAAGAGATAAAGGTATAGAGAAAGGTATATTAGAAACGACAGAATATCAGGCTGCTCAAATAGTCCACTGTTTTTGAATCACCCTGTATATACTGTATATGTGATTGAGGTTTGTGCACACACTAGACCCTTCGTATGATGGTCGAAGACTAATGTTTTTACAAAAAAGGAGGTCTTTTTCACAAATCCATTTGTTCAACCATCGAGTGAAATGTGCATGTCAGAAGCGACACCAAACACACTTTTATGCAAAAACGAATATCCATAAACGCAACAACAACTGAAATGCTCAATTTGTAAACGTTCAGCTGGTAATTCACACCTGAACAGTTTGTTCATTAAACACCTGTCTAATTGGCTAATGCTGCCCTTTAATTTAGCTACTTTTATAACTTCTATTACCATTTGTTGCTCTTGCTGATTAACGGAAGGCAGCTTCTTAGCAATGACCCCAAAAGGCTAACGGCTGTTCCTCTGTTCCGAATTGTAAGCTGCGGCTTCTCTCTTGCACAGGTGTGAGTACGAGCCTTCTTCAAACTGGTGTGTCAACATTGCAGTTCCTGTGCATCTCATTAGTCTCCATCAAATTGTACTTTCACCAACAGATGCAACAACCAAACAATAACAATGCTTGCACCTGCACTGTCATGATCCCACCTATTGCCATCAATCAAATACTATTACGAACTTGTACTACATTTCCAAAAAGTAAGTCTTGTCATGATTTGGAGCTTGCAGCAAAATAAAGCGCAATACATGTCGGAACCGGAACCAGAACGGAATCTCCGCACACACAATGGCTTCCTCCTTGCCCTGGAAGGATACAACCACTATGACTACTCCTCGACTCGTTTAACAACAATTTCCCCATACTCGGGGGTTGGTCAGCCAATGGCCCCTCACCACTTAGTCCTGTAAAAACTATCCTCCTCCATTAACCCTGGCAACTGCATGTCTCCAGTGATCACATCCTCACAAGACTTTTTTGGTCTACCTCTTGGTGTTTCCCCCTTCTACTAAACTTTCTTGATGGACACATCTTCTCTCTTTCTCACCACATGCCCAAAACACCCAAGTCTTCTCTTTCTCAACTCGTCCTCAGTACAACTAGCTTTGAGCCTCTTATGTCCACACGACGCTGTTTATCCTTTAGTGTTATCCCACGTATCCGTCCTTTCTATTCTTCTCTTGTTTTCTACTCATATTCCTGTTTTCTCCTCGGCACAAGTCTTCGTTTCTCCATCTTCACCACTAACCATCAGTTTCGTCTTATTAAAATTCACCCTCAATCCCTTTCCACTTCATTGCTTCCTTCCAAATTTGAAACATCTCCTTTACTTCTAATTCTGTTTTTGCTGTAATGATCAAGTCATCTGCATACAATAATTTCCTTGGGAATCCTACCCTTACCACTTCCGTGAGCTCTTTTTGAACTTGTACAAATAGCAAGGGGCTCCACACTGATCCCTGATGCAAACCTACTTTCACTTCAAATGACTCTGGACATCCTCGATCAGTTCTTACTGATATTCTTGGCCTCTTAGACATTGACATGACTACCCACACCAAATCCTCCGTTACTCCCCATCTCCTAAATGCCCATTCCACAATGACTCTTGGTACTCTATCGTATGCCTTCTCAAGATCTACAACGCACATGGTATAACTTGTTTCTTATTTGCTAAGTACTTCTCTTGAATGTGCAAACACAAAACCAAATTGGTTCTCTTCCATGTTGACAACTACTCTCAATAACCTTCTCAAATATCTTCAATGCTTGCTGTAACAGCTTCACTCCTCTGTATGATGAAGGAAGTAGTGCGTCGAATTTCATCTTAAACAAAGGTAGAATGATACTGTCCAAACAATCGTCCAGGATATATGCATTTATCCATATCATTCTACACGACATAACCCCCAACTCTCCTGCTAACCTCCACCATCTCAACCACAACACCATTTGGGCCTGATGCTTTACCTGTCTTTAACTTCTTAATTGCAGACCTAACCTCTTTCACAGCTATTACCTCCTTCTCTCCTTCTACTTTTCTGATCTGCACCTCCCTGAAAAGATGAAATAAACAACTACAACGGCACTCGGTAGAGAGCATACCTCCGCCAAGCTGAGCAGTTTTTGTTCTGTATCCCACTGATAGGCCGGATCTGGATTTGGACTTGAACCAAAATCTAATATCGGCTTGTTCTTGTCACCTCCCCAACTAATCCACATAGCTTTGTCATCATCCATCCACAACTTGAAAAGAATCCGTGATGAAATATCATGTTATATATCATTTTGGCCCCATCATTGAATGGTGAAAAATCATTTGAAAAATGAAAAAGAAATTTCTCATATCTGGATCTTCAACAAAACTGAATCAATTTGTCCTCGTCACATAACCAACCCGTCCACCAAGTTTCGTCCGAATCTGCCGATAACTTTTTGAGATTTCCTGTTCACAGACAGATAGACAAATAGACAGAGACAGACAGGGGTGAAAACATAACTTCCATCCACCTTTGGTGGCAGAGGTAATCAAACGTACCTGCAGGTTATGCCAACTCACACACTTTTTCACTTGAGTAAAGTAAAACAAAAAAAGAAAAATGCATTGACATGCCAACACAAGTTTATGTCTAGCAATTTTGGAACAATCCAAATCTAGGCCAAAGCCTTTGTAGGCCTCAAAAGCCTCACTTCTGTAAAAAAAAAGATGCTCATATATTCCAGCAATGCTCATACATGCCCTATAGACTGCTTCAGTCCTAAGTTATAGCTCTGGCATGTGGCTCAAGTTTGCATCCCCTTTGCAGTCATCATCTGGATCACTTAACATTGCGAGCAATGAAAAAGAAAGAAAGCATATATCAAACCAAAAGCACTTAATCATTATCAAAAGTCTGCTCAATCATTATCAAGTTTGCATCTGCTATGATCTGGTGTTACACTTATGTGCAAGCATCATTCCTCTCAATTAGCTCACCTGGAACCAAGTTCAGGGGAGCTTATGGAGGTACCAGTGGCATTGTGTTTCTGCCCCTTTCTTGGATAGTGTATGGTGAAAGCTGGCAAGCGGATCATGTATAATCGGAAACGAGCAGGCCGAGTATGGAGGTGAACATGTAATGCAACACTGCATGGAGCAGGTTTGGTGAGATTTTGAGTTGTATGAGGTTGTTTGTATGTCTTGTAATCATAATCTATACAAAATGGCGCAACTCTATCTATCTCCAGCCACTACTGGCACATTTTATGACGTAATAAATAAAGAGCGTTTATCTGTGTTCTTTGTGTTTCTGTTAGAGCATAATAAAATACATTGCATAAAATATTTTTTCGTGCCCATGACCTGAAGCTGGATAGTACTCAGGGTCAGGTCACAGGCACATCCTCTCCCTCTCCCCCCTCACATCCCAACGACATGATTTTCACCCGGTCTCCATCAAATTTTGCATAAGTGTTGGTAGTACCCAGGGTCAGTTCATTGGCACAACCTCCCTCCCCCAACCCCTGTTGAGGGTGGAGTGGGGGTGGCAAGATGACTTACAATTTTCGCCTGCACATGTCACAGTGCAAGTGGATTACTGAACCCTGCTGTCGACAGGGGAGATTATTAGCCACAGCACAAAATACATTTGCTCCACCACATCCGTTCCCCACTATTCCCCCCACCCCCCACCCTCCTCCATTTATATCTTCTATATATATAAAAGAAAGTTTTTGTTTGTTTGTTTGTTTGTTTGTCTGCACACGCTAATCTCCTGAACGGTGAAAGACAGTTGGAAACCTCTGAAACAAAAAATGTTGGGATGGGCCCCGGCAAGGTTATAGGCTAGGTGGCGAGGCCGGTCGAGGCAGCCTCGGCCGGGCTGGACCCATTTCGCAATTAAAAGCTGAGCTGAATTATAGTAGTCAATCTTCTACTGTCGTGAGTAAAAGCTGAATTATAGTAGTAAATTCATTCAAGAAAGAACTAAAAATGTCGAGACGGGCCCCGGGAAGGTTATAGGCTAGGTGGCGAGGCCGGTCGAGGCCCACCTTGGCCGGGCTGAGCCCATTTCGCAATTAAAAGCTGAGCTAAATTATAGTAGTCAATCTTCTACGGCCGCGAGTAAAAGCTGAATTATAGTGGTAAATTCATTCAAAAAGAACTAAAAATGTCGGGACGGGCCCCAGGAAGGTTATAGGCTAGGTGGCGAGGCCGGTTGAGGCCCACATTGGCCGGGCTGGGCCCATTTCGCAATTAAAAGCTGAGCTAAATTATAGTAGTCAATCTTCTACGGCCGCGAGTAAAAGCTGAATTATAGTAGTAAATTCATTCAAAAAGAACTAAAAATGTCGGGACGGGCCCCAGAAAGGTTATAGGCTAGGTGGCGAGGCCGGGCGAGGCCGGCTCGGCCAGGCTGGGCCCATTTCGCAATTAAAAGCTGAGCTGAATTATAGTAGTCAATCTTCTACGGCCACGAGTAAAAGCTGAATTATAACAGTAAATTCATACAAAAAGAACTAAAAATGTCGGGGGGGGGGGGGGCCCGGAAAGGTTATAGGCTAGGTGTCGAGGCCGGTCGAGGCCCACCTTGGCCGGGCTGGGCCCATTTCGCAATTAAAAGCTGAGCTAAATTATAGTAGTCAATCTTCTATGGCCGCGAGTAATAGCTGAATTATAGTAGTAAATTCATTCAAAAAGAACTAAAAATGTCGGGACGGGCCCCGGAAAGGTTATAGGCTAGGTGGCGAGGCCGGTCGAGGCCCACCTTGGCCGGGCTGGGCCCATTTCGCAATTAAAAGCTGAGCTAAATTATAGTAGTCAATCTTCTACGGCCGCGAGTAAAAGCTGAATTATAGTAGTAAATTCATTCAAAAAGAACTAAAAATGTCGGGACGGGCCCCGGGAAGGTTATCGGCTAGTTGGCGAGGCCGGTCGAGGCCCACCTTGGCCGGGCTGGGCCCATTTCGCAATTAAAAGCTGAGCTAAATTATAGTAGTCAATCTTCTACGGCCACGGGTAAAAGCTGAATTATAGTAGTAAATTCATTCAAAAAGAACTAAAAATGTCGGGACGGGCCCCGGAAAGGTTATAGGCTAGGTCGGTCGAGGCCGGCTCGGCCGGGCTGGGCCCATTTCGCAATTAAAAGCTGAGCTGAATTATAGTAGTCAATCTTCTACGGCCACGAGTAAAAGCTGAATTATAGTAGTAAATTCATTCAAAAAGAACACGGGCAACGTCGGGTGCTTTCAGCTCGTTAATAATAATAATAATAATAATAATAATAATAACAATAATAATAACAATAATAACTAGAAAGCATCTGAAAATGCCAAGACCGTCCATATCCGCTTTGTATTCAGTCTTCTCTCTATGCTAAACAGGACCAAAACAGCTAAAAAGAAAACCGAAAAAATAAAAAAAAATGTAAAAATATATAATATTATTTCCCGATTTTAGGCGCTATTGACCTTTTGACCTCTAAACATATGTTAGTGACCCAATATGCAAACCATGCTTACATTTCAAGTAAATCAGATGGAAATTGACGATTTTATGCAACCTTGACCTTTTTTTGACCTTTCAATCTAAAATACAAAACAAAAAGCAATCGGCTTCTAGCTTTTGATTGGTGAAGCAATTCAGTGACACAATATGCAAATTATTAAAATTTCAGGTCAATTGGATGAAAACTGACGAGTTTATGCAAGCTTGACCTTTGACCATTTGATCTGATAAAACAATCAGAGGTTCAGTCACTCAAACTCTTGGGTCTCACTCTCAGCCATGATCTCTCTTGAGCAAAGCACATTTCAAAGTTTGCCTCCAAAGCCATTTGCCGAATGGGAATCCTCTGTCATGCAAAATGCTTCCATAGCACACCTGGACTCATATCCACCTACAAGGCTTTCATCCGCAGCTTGACGAAATCTTGCTCTCCCCTCTCCCCTTGTCTCACACCTAACTCAGCTCGACGCCGTCAAAACCATGACCTTCAAGATCATTGGAATCACCCGCGATGAAGCTAAGTCGATGGGCCTATCACTTTGCCATCACTGACAGGTCTCCGTCTTCCTCTCCAGGTCTTCTCTCGGTCTTGCACCTTCTGCCCTCTCCATGCTTTGTCCCCTTCCAGGTACATGGTCCCGTAGCCATCCCTCCCCAACCCCAATCTCCCAAAATCCAAGATCACTGCTCACATCCACTCATTTGTTCCTCTTTTTTCCTGCCTGTGGAACAAACTTCCACATTCTCTTCAATCACATTCATCCCTCCAGGTCTTCAAGAGAGCTGTTCACCACCATCCCATGTCATCCCCAATCCAAAACCGCACTCATTAAACCACTCCCACCCCATCTCTCCCCCCAAACTTTGCTTCTGTATCCATCTTGTCCACTCCTTGTGTTCTCCCCTATCCTTCATCATTACCCACATCCCGCGTTTGTCCGTCTCCGTTAAGTTTTCCCCTCGGCCTTGCTCTAGGCATTCCCTCTTCTCTGTCTGCTGTTAATTTTGTTCTGTTTCATCCTGAATCCGTTCTTTGTTCTAGCTCTTCCATGAGCCTTGACTGTGTATACATCCACACAGAATCCTCCACATTAGTTTCCTTCTTAATGTCATTCCTTACTCTGGATTAAATATTGTCTTTTGCCCAGATTGCCACTGCCCCTCCTATCAAACCTATACATCGTGTAGCCTTCTATCCCTCCCTCCAACTACTCTCCTCATTAAAGCAAGTCTCACTTACTACAACTGATGCCATCCATACTGATTACTGATGCCATCCATACTGATGCCATCCATACTCCTTGCTATACATAATGATGCCATCCATACTGATTACTGATGCCATCCATACTGATGCCATCCATACTCCTTGCTATACATAATGATGCCATCCATACTGATTACTGATGCCATCCATACTGATGCCATCCATACTCCTTGCTATCCATAATGATGCCATCCATACTGATTACTGATGCCATCCATACTGATGCCATCCATACTCCTTGCTATCCATAATGCTGCCATCCATACTGATGCCATCCATACTCCTTGCTATCCATAATGATGCCATCAATACTGATGCCATCCACACTCCTTGCTATCCATAATGATGCCATCCATACTGATGCCATCCATACTGATGCCATCCATACTGATGCCAACCATACTCCTTGCTATTCATAATGATGCCATCCATACTGATGCCATCCATACTGATGCCATCCATACTGATGCCATCCATACTCCTTGCTATCCATAATGATGCCATCCATACTGATGCCATCCATACTGATGCCATCCATACTGATGCCATCCATACTCCTTGCTATCCATAATGATGCCATCCATACTCCTTTCTATCCATAATGATGCCATCCATACTGATGCCATCCATACTGATGCCATCCATACTGATGCCATCCATATTCCTTGCTATCCATAATGATGCTATCCATACTGATGCCATCCATACTGATGCCATCCATACTCCTTGCTATCCATAATTATGCTATGCATACTGATGCCATCCATACTGATGCCATCCATACTGATGCCATCCATACTGATGCCATCCATACTCCTTGCTATCCATAATGATGCCATCCATACTGATGCCATCCATACTGATGTCATCCATACTGATGCCATCCATACTGATGCCATCCATACTCCTTTCTATCCATAATGATGCCATCCATACTGATGCCATCCATACTGATGCCATCCATACTCCTTGCTATCCATACTGATGCCATACTTTAGCCTCAAGCTCTGCCATCTTAAAATTTAAACTCCTGGTGTTGGTGTATAATATCCTTAACTTTTCTCCTCCTGTAACTGCCATTTGTTGCCTGTCCCCACAAATCATGCCATCAGCAGCATCCACACCATCATCTACTGCAAAAAAAAGCCTTAAATCCCTCTTCAATTACCTTTGGAAAATTTTTGCTCCCTTTCTGTTTTTGTGTTTTCCCATCATTATGGAGACACCCCCTTTGTGCCCGAAAGTAATACTTATTGTACCATTGGGAAATGGCCGATAATGTGAGCTTTTCATTATATAACAAATTGTGTTGTTTTGATGTACAGTACTTATTTCATGTTGTGACATATATTTGATGCATGAGAGCAATTTTCAAACCAAATGTGCTATTCTGCTGCAAACCATGTTTCAGTTTTGAGTATTGTGTTTACTGTTTGGAGAAATTAGCAGTTTCAGGAAATGTAAGTAAGCGGTTGGGAAAAATTGTAAAACCTTTGGTCATTGAAAAAAAAGAAAAAAAAAGTAGAAAGCATCTGAAAATGCAAAGCCCGTCCACGTCTGTTTGTATTCAGACGTCTTCTTCTTCTTCTTCTATATGCTAAAAGGAACGAAAGCTGTAAAAATACAAAATTAAAATTGATGGTTTTATGCAACCTTGACCTTTGAGCTTTAAACAAACAAAAAAAAATCAGCTTCTAGTTTTTCATTGGTGAACCAATTCTGTGACACAATATGCAAATTCTTTAAATTTCAGGTCAATTTGACAGAAATTGACGATTTTATGCAACCTTGACCTTTGACTTTTGATCTAATAACACAATCGACTCCTACCTTTTGATTAGTGAACCAATTCAGTGACCCGATATGCAAATTCTATAAATTTCAAGTCAATCGGGTGAAAATTGACGATTTCATGTGACACTTGACCTTTGACCTTTTGACCAAATTATTAATTTCCCTTCTCTATCATCATAATAAAGCTTTGGTGGAAATTTGATGATAATAGCTCAAATGGTTAAAAAAAAAAAAAGTTACGGCCTGGACAGACACACACAGACAGACAGACAGACAGACAGACACACATACAGACCGACAGAGACACACATACAGACAGACAGAGACAGACAGACAGACAGACACACAGACAGAGACACCCATAAGTAATTACAAACCTCATCTGCTGCTGTGCAGGGGACGGGCTAATAACAGACGAAAGCAACAAAGTGAATAAATTTTACAACGAAGTTACTCTGCCTGCTCCTACATGAAGGAAGGTAAAAAATTAATTCCACCCCAAAAATACAGGTATTCAAAAGATTGTATACAAATCAACTAACGAGGCTCGAGCCAAGAAGCAGGTAATTGCTAAATTCAACAAAGTACAAACTGTGCGATTTGTAAGCAAACAGATTGGTACAGGCCTCTGCCTTCTACCACCTCACCTCATTTCTGGTCTTGCGAACAGAGCCCTTTTCGTACTTTGTACTCTAACTCTTACTCTCACTCTTAGTCTTGCTCCACTCTCACTCCACTCTTACTCTTACTCCACTCTTACCCCACTCTAACTCCACTCTAACTCTTACTCCACTCTTACTCCACTCTTACTCCACCCTTACTCTTACTCTTACTCCACTCTTACTCTTACTCCACTGTTACTCTTACTCTACTCTTACTCCACTCTTACTCGACTCTTACTCCACTCTTACTCCACTCTTACTCTTACTCCACTCTTACTCCACTCTTACTCTTACTCCACTCTTACTCCACTCTTACTCTTACTCCACTGTTACTCTTACTCTACTCTTACTCCACTCTTACTCTTACTCCACTCTTACTCCACTCTTACTCCCCTCTTACTCCACTCTTACTCTTACTCTTACTCCACTCTTACTCCACTCTTAGTCCACTCTTACTCCACTGTTACTCTTACTCTACTCTTACTCGACTCTTACTCTACTCCTTCACTCTTACTCCACTCTTAGTCCACTCTTACTCCACTCTTACTCTTACTCAACTCTTACTCTTACTCCACTCTTACTCTACTCTTACTCTACTCTTACTCCACTCTTACTCCACTCTTACTCCACTCTTACTCCACTCTTACTCCACTCTTACTCTTACTCAACTCTTACTCTTACTCCACTACTCTTACTCTACTCTTACTCCACTCTTAGTCCACTCTTACTCCACTCTTACTCCACTCTTAGTCCACTCTTACTCCACTCTTACTCTTACTCAACTCTTACTCTTACTCCATTCTTACTCCACTCTTACTCTTACTCTTACTCCACTGTTACTCTTACTCCACTGTTACTCTTACTCTACTCTTACTCTACTCTTACTCCACTCTTACTCTACTCTTACTCCACTCTTACTCTACTCTTACTCTTACTCCACTCTTACTCTTACTCCACTCTTACTCCACTCTTACTCCACTCTTACTCCACTCTTACTCCACTCTTACTCTTACTCTTACTCTTGCTCTACTCTTACTCGACTCTTACTCTACTCCTCTACTCTTACTCTACTCTTACTCCACTCTTACTCTTACTCTTACTCCACTCTTACTCCACTCTTACTCCACTCTTACTCTTACTCCACTCTTACTCTTACTCTACTCTTACTCCACTCTTACTCTACTCTTACTCTTCTCTTACTCCACTCTTACGCCACTCTTACTCCACTCTTACTCTACTCTTACTCTACTCTTACTCCACTCTTACTCCACTCTTACTCTTACTCCACTCTTACTCCACTCTTACTCCACTCTTACTCCACTCTACTCTACTCCACTCCACTCCACACGTGATCTCCTCAAAAACCACTTCCATTGAAACTCCCAGCATCTCGGCTCACCGCTCGCCTCCACTCATTTGATCATCCTTTATCTTACCTGTGCACCCAATTTCCTCAATCTGTTCAAGCTCATTCTTCCCAACAGGGATTCAAGATGGCCGTTCATCCCCTCTGCAGCTTATCCCCATCCATACTTAGGATATGTCTTACCCTCATTAACCCCCCGCCCCCCACCCCCACCCCCTTTATTTCCAGGTCATTGTTTATTTTCCATTGTCTCTCTCCCCACCTGCCTTTCCATTCTTGTTCCATTGCTTTCATCTCTGGCCTTCACTTCCTGTTATACTTCCTACTTGCTGTGTTTGAGCTTGTATTTCGTGATTACTTACCACCCGTATCCTCATCCCTCCGATTTTCCCATCACCTATTTATCCTCTCAGTGTCTCTATATGTTGTATCCATCTATCCACTGTGTTGTAGCCCCTCTGCAAGCCTCAACTGTATAAAGAAATCTTTATTCTACCATGGTGCATATTTATTTCTCATCCTAATCACCACTTGCATCCTCATATTTCTACCAACGTTCAAGTATTTTCATGAGGCCATCACAATTGAACTCCACATCCTGCTCAATTAACCAGCGCTTCACAGCGTCGTGGACATCATAGTCAGAAGAAAAACAGTCTCCACGAAGATGTTCCTTAAGTTTGGAGAAGAGATGAAAACCCGACAGAGCCAGGTCTTCGAGCATAGTGAGCAGGTCATTCTTTGTGGCGGTACTCCGTTGTCTGTGTCTTACTCTCAGGATGGAAATGGTTCACCCGACTCTCATCTCCAGTCAGTAATCCCGACTCTCATCTCCAGTCAGTAATCCCGACTCTCATCTCCAGTCAGTAATCCCGACTCTCATCTCCAGTCAGTAATCCCGACTCTCATCTCCAGTCAGTAATCCCGACTCTCATCTCCAGTCAGTAATCCCGACTCTCATCTCCAGTCAGTAATCCCGACTCTCATCTCCAGTCAGTAATCCCGACTCTCATCTCCAGTCAGTAATCCCGACTCTCATCTCCAGTCAGTAATCCCGACTCTCATCTCCAATCAGTAATCCCGACTCTCTTCTCCAGTCAGTAATCCCCACTCTCATCTCCAGTCAGTAATCCCGACTCTCATCTCCAGTCAGTAATCCCGACTCTCATCTCCAGTCAGTAATCCCGACTCTCATCTCCAGTCAGTAATCCCGACTCTCATCTCCAGTCAGTAATCCCGACTCTCATCTCCAGTCAGTAATCCCGACTCTCATCTCCAGTCAGTAATCCCGACTCTCATCTCCAGTCAGTAATCCCGACTCTCATCTCCAGTCAGTAATCCCGACTCTCATCTCCAGTCAGTAATCCCGACTCTCATCTCCAGTCAGTAATCCCGACTCTCATCTCCAATCAGTAATCCCGACTCTCTTCTCCAGTCAGTAATCCCCACTCTCATCTCCAGTCAGTAATCCCGACTCTCATCTCCAGTCAGTAATCCCGACTCTCATCTCCAGTCAGTAATCCCGACTCTCATCTCCAGTCAGTAATCCCGACTCTCATCTCCAGTCAGTAATCCCGACTCTCATCTCCAGTCAGTCTCCAGTCTCCATCTCCATCTCCATCTCTGGTCAGTCTCCAGTCTCCATCTCCATCTCCACCTCCAGTCAGTCTCCATCTCCATCTCCATCTCCAGTCAGTCTCCATCTCCATCTCCATCTCCAGTCAGTCTGCATCTCCAGTCAGTCTCCATCTCCAGTCAGTCTCCATCTCCATCTCCAGTCAGTCTCCATCTCCATCTCCAGTCAGTCTCCATCTCCATCTCCAGTCAGTCTCCATCTCCATCTCCATCTCCAGTCAGTCTCCATCTCCATCTCCATCTCCAGTCAGTCTCCATCTCCAGTCAGTCTCCATCTCCATCTCCATCTCCAGTCAGTCTCCATCTCCATCTCCAGTCAGTCTCCATCTCCATCTCCAGTCAGTCTCCATCTCCATCTCCAGTCAGTCTCCATCTCCATCTCCAGTCAGTCTCCATCTCCATCTCCAGTCAGTCTCCATCTCCATCTCCAGTCAGTCTCCATCTCCATCTCCAGTCAGTCTCCATCTCCATCTCCAGTCAGTCTCCATCTCCATCTCCAGTCAGTCTCCATCTCCATCTCCAGTCAGTCTCCATCTCCATCTCCAGTCAGTCTCAATCTCCATTTCCAGTCAGTCTCCATCTCCATCTCCAGTCAGTCTCCATCTCCAGTCAGTCTCCATCTCCATCTCCAGTCACCAAACTCTCCTATGGTATTCAAGGAAATCTCCACGCATAGCTTGTGGACTTCCTCTCTGGTCGTAGTCAACGTGTGGCCCTGAATGGGTTTCTCTCATCTCCCCTTCCTGTTCAGGCTGGAGTTCCCCAAGGCAGTGTTCTGGGCCCTGTGCTTTTTCTGGTCTTCATCAATGATCTCTCCGACTCTCTGGAAAATCCTCTCTATCTCTTTGCTGATGACTCCACTCTCTGCAGCTCCATCCCTCATCCCTCAGATCGGCAGTCTGCAGCCTCCTCACTCTCTGCAGACCTGGACAAAATCACAGACTGGTCAAACAAGTGGAACATGTCTTTCAATCCTGACAAATCTCACACTCTTACAATGTCTCTCTGAAAAGACTGACTGGACAACCCTCCCATATACTTTCTGAACAATCCTCTCCAAGAAGTTCTGTCACTCAAGCTGTTTGGTCTTTCATCTTCAAAATCCAAAATCCATCTCCAAAATCATTGGAACTGACCTGTCCTCTCTCTTTCCTATATCCACGAGTCCTGAATGCAGAGGGTTGGCCTGAATATCCTTAAGGACTCTTCTCACCCAGCCAACCCCCTGTTCGAACTCCTACCTACCCTCAAGAAAAAGACTCAGAGCCCTCAAGGTCAGAACCTCTAGGTTCAGGAACGGTACCTATGCTACTGCCATCCGCATTCTGAATGCACAGTACCACTCCTATAACTATTAACTACTCATGAGCTAATAATGCACTTGGCACTTTAGCTTCAGGCCATTTTAAATGCTTCTATATGCACCTTATAATGTATACAACGACCACTGAATGTTTGGATGATTACCATGTCTTATTAATGTATGGGTTTTTTTGTTGCACTTTATAATGTATACAACGACCACTGAATGTTTGGAGGTTTTCCATGCCCCATTAATGTATGTTTGTTTTGTCTTTAAGAGCACACGACCTCAAATTCCTAACTGTCAAGTTGATGTGGTAATAAATGATTGAATCTTGAATCTTGAAATGCCACAATCTGTTCTTCACCAAAGCTTCCGGTCCACGAGCAGGTTCACATTCATTCCTTTCACCAAAATCACTTTGTTCGCTCATTTGGAATTTGCAAAAGCCGGCCAGACAGGCTTACTGATGCCCAATATTTGAGTTCACATTCTGACATGTTATGTCAACATCGATGCCCATACGTCATCACATGCGTAGAAATCGTCATGGTGTGCTTTTCAGTCAGGTTCACGATGTTAACAAATATAATTTCGTAAAAATTTTGGTAGATTAGCAAACCTGTACATTTTTGGAATCATCAGAGCATGGAGAATCCGAAAATCAATGTTGGCATTTGCCACACCTGCATGGCCGCCATTTTGGATTTCCAAAATGGCCACCATAAAATACATATTTTGCGCTATCTAGGCTTCTCGTCAACCTAGAAACTTAATTAAATATTCTAATCCTATGTTTTCTGGGTCAAGGAATCCAATAAAGGCCTCAAAATAGTGCTCAGGATTATAGAAAAGCAACAAACAAAGGTAATTGAAAACCATTGTCTTTATATTTGTGATATAACTGTATTACATAATACTGAAGGAGCCGGGGCTCCCACGTCGATCGGAAGAATGGACGCGACAAAAAGCTAGAATTCATCTGAGTTGCTTAAATGAAATCAAACACTCAGGCACTCTGAAAAACCGTTTATCAGTCAGCAATATATATCTATTCCGCCAGGGGGTTTGCCCAGGCCCGGCGCCAGGGGGCGTGGCCCAGCGTCCTGGCTGCGGCCTGGCAAGTTGAGCGCGGGCCTGGGCGTCCTGGACGAGCCCGGCATGGTGATCGCTCCGCGTCCTTGATAGGTGCAAGGCGATTGTGAAAACTCAGCGGCAGCCGCTACACACGTCCCCCCAGAATCGACTTGCACCGGCAGGGTCAATTTGAGGGGGGTCCTGATGACCCGGCCGAAGATACCCCTGGCGGGTCGTGGGAGGGGGTCCGGTGAGGTGGTGGGCGGTCGAGTGGGGGGCACCGTGGACGGGGGACGGCCTCGCCGCGGCGGAAGGGCCACCCGTGGTGGGTGGTCGACGTCCACGTGCGCCGGCTTGAGGCGGTCCACAGCAATCCGGTCCGACCTGCCGCCGATGTCGATGACGAACGACTTGTCGTCCCGTCGCAGCACCCGGAAGGGCCCGTCGTACGGCGGCTGGAGTGGCCACCGATGTGCGTCGTGACGCACAAAAACATACTCCGCTGTGCGGAGTGCTGGGGGGACGTAGGACTGGGGGTCACCGTGGTGGGATGTTGGCACGGGGGCAAACCGTCGGGCGGCCTCCTGGAGGTCCGAGCGCTGGTGAGCTGCGGACCAGGGACTGGTAGCGTCGGGCACAAATTCGCCCGGGACGCGTAGCACCTGGCCATAGACAAGCTCGGCGGTGGATGCCTGGAGGTCCTCCTTGGGGGCCGTGCGAAGGCCCAAAAGGACCCACGGCAGCCGGTCGGCCCACCCGACGTCTTGAAGGCCGGCCATGAGCGCGGCCTTCATGGAGCGGTGGAATCGCTCGCACAACCCGTTTGCTTGGGGGTGGTAGGCCGTAGTACGGTGGAGCTTGATCCCCAGGTTGCGGGCGACCGCGCCCCACAGCTCGGAGGTGAACTGTGGACCGCGGTCTGACGAGATGTCCGCCGGTGCGCCGAAGCGGGCGACCCAGGTGGCGATGAAAGCCTGCGCCACGTCGGCGGTGGTGGTGGAGACGAGGGGAACGGCCTCCGGCCACCTGGTGGTCCTGTCCACCATGGTGAGCAGGTGTGTGAACCCCCGTGACGGGGGGAGGGGGCCCACCAGATCCACGTTGACGTGGTCGAAACGTCGTTCGGGCACGGTGAAA
This sequence comes from Myxine glutinosa, assembly GCF_964187855.1. Taxonomy (NCBI): domain Eukaryota; kingdom Metazoa; phylum Chordata; class Myxini; order Myxiniformes; family Myxinidae; genus Myxine; species Myxine glutinosa. The sequence continues at coordinate 38,878,962 of NC_136264.1, read as the reverse complement.
GGTGCCAGCGGGGCCTGGGTGTGTCGGTGGACCTTGGCCCGTTGGCAGGCCGTGCAGGCGCTGGTCCAATCGCAGACGTCCCGACGAAGGCCGTGCCAGACGAAACGCGCCGACACCAGCTTCTGGGAAGCTTTCCGGCCCGGGTGGGAAAGGCCGTGGAGGGAGGCGAAGATGCGGCGTTGCCAGGCGACGGGCACGATGGGGCGAGGCTGGCCTTGGGAGACGTCGCAGAGCAGGACAGTGTCCGCGCAGGGGATGTCGGCCAGGCGGAGGCCCGTGTCCGCCGCCCGGAGGGCTTGCACCGTGGTGTCGGTGGTTTGGTCCGCCGCCATAAGCGCAAAATCCACGCCCAGGTGGACCGCGTTCGCGCTGGCCCGGGAAAGACAGTCGGCCACGGCGTTGTTTTTGCCGGCGACGTGCCGGATGTCCGTGGTAAACTCCGACACGGCGGAGAGGTGGCGCTGTTGGCGGGCCGACCATGGCTCCGTGACCTTGGCCATGGCGTAAACCAACGGCTTGTGGTCGACGAACGCCGTGAAAGGTCGGCCCTCCAGGAGGTGGCGGAAATGGCGGACGGCCAGGTGTAGACCGAGGAGCTCCCGGTCAAACGTGCTGTATTTGAGCTCGTTCGGCCGGAGCTGCCGGCTGAAAAAAGCGAGTGGCTGCCAAACCCCGTTCACCCATTGCTCATGTACGGCGCCCACCGCGTAGTCGGAGGCATCCGTGGTGAGGGCGATGGGAGCGTTGAGCACCGGGTGAGCGAGCAGTGTTGCGTCGGCGAGGGCCCGCTTTGAGCCTTGGAAGGCCGCATCCATTGCTGCGGACCAGGCGATGTCGTGCTTGGCCGGCATGCCCCGGAGGGCTTCGTAGAGGGGCCGCATGAGCTGAGCAGCGCGGGGCACGAAGCGGTGATAAAAATTCACCATTCCCAGGAATTCCTGCAGGGCCTTTATGGTGCGGGGACGCGGGAACGTGGTGATGGCCTCGACCTTGGTTGGCAGCGGCACGGCCCCGTTCTTGGTGATGTGATGGCCCAAAAAATCAACGGCCGTCGTGCCGAAGTGGCATTTGGCCGGGTTGACGATGAGGCCGTGCTCGCTGAGGCGCTCGAACAGTGTCCGGAGGTGGAGGAGGTGCTCGGCCCGGGACGTGCTGGCGACGAGGATGTCGTCCAGGTAAACGAAAAGGAACGGCAGGTCACGCAGCACGCCGTCCATCAAGCGCTGGAATGCCTGAGCCGCGTTCTTGAGACCAAACGGCATCCGCAAGAATTCGAATAAGCCGAACGGCATGATGACTGCCGTTTTAGGGACGTCGGCCGCCCTGACAGGTACCTGGTGATATCCCCGTATGAGGTCAATTTTCGAAAAAATGACCCGTCCCGCCAGACGGGCGGAGAAGTCTTGGATATGCGGGATCGGGTACCTGTCGGGGGTGGTAGCGTCATTGAGACGGCGGTAGTCGCCACACGGGCGCCATCCACCCCCCGGCTTTGGCACGATGTGCAGTGGCGAGGCCCACGCGCTATCGGAGCGCCGCACGATGCCGAGGTGCTCCAACGCGTCGAATTCGGCCTTCGCTACGGCGAGCTTGGCTGGGTCGAGGCGGCGGGCCCTGGCGTAGACCGGCGGGCCCGTGGTTGGTATGTGGTGCTCGATCCCATGCCGTACTGCGACGGCCGAAAACGTCGGCCGCGTGAGGGCCGGGAACTCCGTGAGCAGGCGAGCAAACTCGTTCGCCGCCGGGACGGCGCATGCCAGCTCGGTCGGCGCGGAGCTGCTCAATGTGCATACCAGGGAGCTGAAGGTTTCAGCGTTGATTAAACGACGCCGTTGGACGTCCACCAGCAGTCCGTGTGCGCAGAGGAAGTCGGCGCCTAGCAGAGCCACGGGCACGTTGGCGGTTACAAACGTCCAAGCAAAGCGTTGGCCGCCGAAGCAGAGGGTGACGTTGCGCGGGCCGAAGGTGCGGATAGTCGATCCGTTGGCCGCAACTAAGGAGGGGCCGCAAACCGCGGATTGCCTGTCCTGGTCAGAGGCGGGTATGACGCTCAGTTGGGCGCCGGTGTCGCACAGGAAGCGCCGTCCGGACGCTTTATCCGTGATGAACAGTAAGTTGCCCGTGTGGCCGGCGCTCATGGCTGGTAATGAACGCCGGCCCGGCCGTTTCCCGGCCTGCCGAAGGTGCACGGGGGTCGGCATGTCCGGGCCTTCTGTCCGAACCTGGCATGATAGTAACACCACGCTTGGTCAGGTGGAGGCCTCGGTCGTAAACTTTTGTCGTGCCGGAGGTGGTCGGCTCGGTAGAGCGGCCGCCAATGGCGTCGGCAGTTCGGCCGTCGACCGTGCCGGGTGCTCGGGCGCCCTGGGTGTTGCGTCGGACGGCGGTGGGTCCCATGTCGCCGCTACGATGCGCTGTCCTGCGGCGGAGATCTTGTCGGCTTCTCTGGCAAGGGCCCGGGGATCTGTGATCGTCGTGCTTGCCAGGGCGAGGCGTACCGGGTTAGGCAGCTGACGGAAGAACAGCTCCCGGAACAGGAATGCCGGAGAGTGCTCGCCGAGCAGTGAAAGCATGTAGTCCATGCGCTCGGAAGGGCGCGTGTCGCCGAGCTCAGGCAGATCGAGCAGGCGCCGTGCGCGTTCCGCCGATGGGAGGGCGAAAGCATCGAGGAGCAGCTTCTTAATCGCGCCGTATTTGTCAGCGGCTGGCGGGCTTTCGAGGAGGCTCAGGGCACGGGCCGCGGTAACCGACCCGAGCGCAGCTACCACATGGTGGAAGCGGGTGTCGTCGGCCGTGATGCCTCGCAGGGCGAACAGGGACTCCGCCTGTGCGAACCAAACCGCCACGTGAGCCTCCCAGAAGGTAGGCAGTTGAAGGGCGACTGCCGTGTCCATGTCGATAGGTCACCAATGAAGGAGCCGGGGCTCCCACGTCGATCGGAAGAATGGACGCGACAAAAAGCTAGAATTCATCTGAGTTGCTTTAATGAAATCAAACACTCAGGCACTCTGAAAAACCGTTTATCAGTCAGCAATATATATCTATTCCGCCAGGGGGTTTGCCCAGGCCCGGCGCCAGGGGGCGTGGCCCAGCGTCCTGGCTGCGGCCTGGCAAGTTGAGCGCGGGCCTGGGCGTCCTGGACGAGCCCGGCATGGTGATCGCTCCGCGTCCTTGATAGGTGCAAGGCGATTGTGAAAACTCAGCGGCAGCCGCTACAATACATGATATTGCAAGTCCTTTGAAGTTATAGGTTTGGGTTTATAAAGCAAGAAAGCAGCCTTGTTAGTATCAGATTGAACTATAAGTCCTACACACAGGATCTACGAGGTCTACACCGTTCAGGAATATGCTTTTACAGATCTTCATCACTGTCCTGAGTGTCATTTTCGCAAAGGTGTCTACACAAATGTAAACATTAATTTTTTGGATTCCTCATGCTCTGAATATTCCAAAAATGTATAGTTTTGCTCATCTCCAAAAAATTTGAACGAAAGAACATAGTGAACCTGACTATTTTGACAATGCCGACTATTTTGGATGCCTGCCGAAATACAAGCATATACTGTAATATGACCAAAACATTTTAGTGAGGTGAATGTTTTATCATGGTGTGTTGCAAAAGTGCAAAACCTGTCTGTCCACCCCATGCATCCTATCCGGTCCCCTGTTCATCCCCCCACCCATTATTTGTCTGGGTGTCCCTCTGTCTTGGCCTTCGACCCTGCTGTTGGTGTTCTACCCCCCTCTAACTGCTGTTCCTATTATCCTGTTGCGTCCTGACCCGTTCAGTGTACGAGTACTAACTCTTCCACGAGCCTCGACTATGTATACAAAAAATATTTTAAAAATAAAATTAAAAATAGTCCTAAACAAGACTAAAAGTCTAACAACGGCATAGCCAGGCTTGGATCTGCTGAGTGGAGGATCTGCTGACCCCCATCATGTGACAAGATCCTCAGCTCTGATTGGTGGAAGTTTGTGAGGGACATACATACAAACACTGGACGGACAGACAAATGCTGTTTCAGATGGCATTGCCCTACGAGCCATGCCGTAAAACATGGCTGCCGATCCACGTGACCGATGACATCAAATTTTTTTTCTTGACCAATTTCTCCCTAGATCTTGCTCAATAAATTTCACACTGATCGGATCAAGTGTTTTACTGGTCGAATTATGATGTCATAATAGAGGCACCTATGACATCATCATTAGAATATGTTATTCCCTTTCGATTTTTTCCTATGGAGCGGTTTTGGAGATATATATGTGCAAAGTTCTTTGGTTTTTCCAAGATGGCGCCCATACCACGTGACCTATGACGTCATATTTATTTAAAATTATACAGGAGGAGGTGCTCCTATGGTGAACATTTCATGTCAATCGCACCATATAGTTTAAGGTCAGGTTTAAGGTCAGGTCAGTCTTTTGGAACTGCCACTGGTAACATGTAAGCCAATGCTACCTGCCGCATGGTCGGGTTGTTGGCGACTAAAGTGACACCTGTCACTGTCATTGCTCATGGGGAGGGTGACTGTGACACCATGCCAGGACTAAAACTAACACCTGGCAAAGGGCGGATGAGCTCCTGTAGGGAGCCAATGGCCATCCAGTAAGGAGATGTCTCCTCAAAAACACCCACCTGATTTGGACCGGTTCAAGTCATAACAAAGACTTTAAAAATGGTACGTGCTGCTTCCTTGCTTGAACAGGATAGAGCATGGACAATCCCCATTGGTTGGCATCCACGAGGAGGAGGAAATTCCTCTTGAGGAAATACTCTGCTGAGTACGATGAGAAAAACGGCACCATTGTTATGACGTCACTGGTACCCAGAGTATCCCAGGAAGTGACGTTAGTGATGGCACTTCCCCCAAGCTCAGTGGCTGTGCTAAGTGTTTGTCTTGTCAGTATGTCGTGTGTGTGTGTGTGCGTGTATGCGTGTGTCAGCTCAATTACGAGCCTTAGCCGAAGTATAAAATAATGTTGCAGAGAAAACAAATTTTAAAGGGAATAAACCCACAAAATGCCAGCGGAAGGGACATACATACACTGGATGGACAGATACGCTGTTCCAGAAAGCATTGCACTACGGGCTATGCCGTAATAACCCCCATGAATACAACAACACAACATGCATTTTAAAGGCCATTTTCCCTGCTAGAGCGGGGGTTAGCCTTGCGGTCCCCATGATAATCTTCTCCATTTTGCCCTATTTTCTGCATCTCTCCTTGTTAACCCCCTTGCCCGCATTTCTTCTTCCACCATCTTTAGCCAAGTCTTTCTCGGTCTTCCCCGTCTTCAACTTCCTTCTACATTCATTTCCATCACTCTTCTCAACCAGTCACTTTCATCCTTCTTCAACACATGACCAAACCATCTCAACCTGTTCCTCTTCACAGCATCAATCACAGGCTCTATTCCCATCATCTTTCGCAATTCATCATTTGTCTTCCTCTCTCTCAACGATACTCCGCACATCCGTCGAACCATTCGCATTTCCACCCTTTCCAACCTTCGTTGCTGCTCTACGTTCATTACCCATGTCTCGCTCCCATAAATCATAACACTTCTCACACATGCAGCATACACCTTTCCCTTCAGCTTCAACGACACTCCCCTCATCATCAGCACGCCACTCAATTCCCGAAACTTCTTCCATGCACATCTCACTCCAGCAACCGTTGCCGAGTCTGATCCACCTTCTCCATTCAGCATGTCTCCGAGGTAGCAAAATGTTTTCACACCTTCCAGCTTCACGCCGTCTCCAAGATCCAACTCAACATTTCCTCCATCTGCAGCTCCCTCTGTGCACACCTTACATTTGAATGTAGCTGCCACACTGGTTAATGACCCTCTCAGACCACTACATTTTTGATGAACCCACTCAGCGCACATTGTACACTGAATGGAGTTCACTCCGACACCCTTCCTACACACAGCACAGGGCCACTTCCCAGTTCTTTCCACCTCACCACATGCTTTACCACTTGCCATCACCTTCGTCTTTCCGATATTCACCTTCAGACCTTTTGTCTCCATACATTCCTTCCACGTGTTCATCTTTTCCTTCAGTCCATCCATACTTTCCGCAATCAACACCAGATCATCTGCATACAACAACTCCCACGGTAAACCCTCCTTTACGTTCTGAGCCAGCACCTCCATCACAGCTACAAATAGTAGTGGACTTAGTACCGACCCCTGATGCACTCCCACCTTCACCTCAAACTCACCACTGTTCCCGTTCTTCGTCCTTACAGCTGTGCGCGCTCTTTTGCACATTGCCATCACGACTCTGATCAACCATTCCTCCACTCCTAACTTCCTCAATGTCCATGTCAATACTTTGCGTGGAACCTGATCGAATGCTTTCTCCAGATCAACAAACCCAAGAAACAACTTCTTCCTCTTCTCCATGTACTTCTCCTGCAACTGCCTCACAATGAAAAGCGCGTCTGTCGTTCCTCTTCCTGGCATAAATCCAAACTGCATTTCGTCGATCTTCACTTTCTTCCTTATCCTCCTCTCCAACACCCTTTCCAATACCTTCATTCCATGCTCCAATAACTTTATCGCTCGGTATGAGCCACACTCCAGAGGGTCACCTTTCCCCTTGTATAGAGGGACGAGGGTACTCAGTTCCCAATCCACTGGAATGCGGCCTTCTTTCACCACCAGATTACAGATCTCTGTCATTCTCTTCACACCCCAACTTCCTGCTGCCTTCAACATATCTCCCACAACTCCCGTTGGCCCTCCCGCTTTTCTACCCTTCATTGCTTTTATCGCTTCCTCAACTTCCTTCTGTTATCTTCTCTGCCCGTCCTAAAACTGGGTTACTCTCTCTGTTGCCATCCCATTCATTCTCTGTATTCAACAGCATTTCCATATATCTTTTCCATCTTCCTTTAATTCCATCTGGGTCGACAATGATTTGTCCCACTTCATCCTTCAAGCAGCTCACCCCCATCACATCACACCTCTCTTTCGCTATCTGCTTTGCAATCCTGAATACTGCTTTCTGACCCTCTTCCGAATCCAAGCGTTCTCCGAACATTTTCCTACATGCCTCCTGCGCCTTTGTTACCTCTTTCTTTGCAGCCTTCCTGGCTGCCTTATAACTTTAATGCTCTACTGTTTCTGCTCCCGTACCCTTCGCCTTCTGCCACTCCTTGAACTTCTTCCTCTTCTCGTCAATCCTCTTTCCAACTTCATCATCCCACCACCATGTTTCCGAGTGCCTCGGTGGTCCTTTTGTCCATCCACATACCTCACCAACGGCTCCCAACAGACCAGCTTTCATTGACATCCAACCACTTTCAAGCTCAACCACATCATCCTCGACCCTACTCAGCCTCTCTTTTAATGCCTCCCTTACTGTCACCTCTTTCAACCTCCACACCTTCATTCTCGGTTGGTACTTCACCCGCCGAGCTCTCCTCGCACCTTTCACCCTTACGTCGCAGACAACCAAGTGGTGCTGTGAAACAGCCTCCTCCCCCGGGATCACCTTTGTGTCTCGGAGGTGCCCCCTATCTCGCCTACGCACCATCAGGTAGTCAACGGTTGTCGTCGACCCACCTGACGTGTATGTAACAAGCTTATTATCCTCTTTCTGGAACTGAGTATTACAAATCAACAAATCAGCTCCATCAGCAAACTCCAAAATCCTTTCACCTTCTCCATTTCTCACACCATATCCGTAACCCCCATGAACTCCCTCAAAACCGTCCATACTCCTTCCCACATGTCCATTTAGGTCTCCTCCTACCACAACAACTTCCTCATCTTTCACGTTTTCCATCAGCTTCTCTATCGCACACCAGAACTTGTCCTTCTCTTCATCACTCCGACCAACCTGCGGAGCATATCCCGAGATGACGTTCACCAAGAGCTTTCCAATCATCATTTTCACCATCATCAACCTATCACTCACTCTAGTCACACTCACCACACTGTCTACAAACTCCTCAGAAAACAGGACACCAACACCATTCACGCCCTCCAGGCACCCTTGCCACACAAACTTGTATTTCTGTCCCTGCCTACCCTTCACCATTCTCACACCACTTCCCTTCCATCTCGTCTCTTGCACACAACATATGTCCACTCTTCTTCTGAGCAATACTTCCACCACTTCTCCTGATCTCTCTGTCATTGTCCCTACATTCCATGTCCCAAACCTCAGAAACCGATCTCCACTTCGGGCTGTACCCTGCCCACATGTAGTTGTAATTGTCATGGTTCTCTTTTTGAGGCAATGTTTTTTTACGGCCGGATGCCCTTCCTGACGCCAACCCTCTTAGTCGCCTCCTACGACACGCAGGGATACGGCGTACCTATTCTTATCCAGGGTACACACTGGGAAACGTTTAAAACATGGAAATCCTGGAGTGGGGGGGGGGGGGGGCAGGGGAGGGGTTAATATTCCTGGGGGGGGGAATCCTGGGGGGGGGGATCACCGCTGCGGTTTAAACATATTTAAATAAATATTTAAACAAAACCATGAAAACAATCTGGGAAAAGTCTCTAAGTGAGAACGTGGATTTGAGAAAGCAGGAGCAGAGGTGAAAGAACAAACGAGAATATAGGGGGCGGGGCACAAGTCGAGACGAGGAGGCCGCACGAGACACCAGGCCGCACGAGGCGCGGACAAAGAAAAGACTAATTACACACAAATTTGCAACAACTACAAAACCAAAACCAAATAGAAACACACAATAACACATACACAACAAAATACGCAGCGGAAATTTGACAAAGAAACGAACGGGAAAACACTCAAACTTTGATGCCGTGGAGAGATCAAAGCAAGCCCCGTCGCTCGAGGGACCGGAAGCGGAAGCGGAACCCATGAATATACAAAGTAAATTCTGCAAATTAGCTGGAGCGTGCGAGCTTAAATCTGCTTCCTTGTTCACCTGCAATCACACAAACATGCAACCAAATATATACAATAAAATTGTCATTTATGTCTCTGCTCATTAGAATGATTGTTGGGTAACAATGCCAGATATAGGGAGCATTTTAGTGCCCATCCCAAGTTTTCCTCAGAGCATGAACAGTAAACTATGGTGTGGACTGGCGAGCTCCATGTAAATCAAACCAGGTGGGCCAATCGGAATACCCACTCCTTCCAGCCAGTTCAGTATGCCCACCACCGGGCACCTTTGTATACAATGCTAAGTTACTAAACACAACAATATAAAGTTAGCTTCTCCAGCGCTTTTGCAAATGCATTTTCTTTTGAATGAAATGATAACTGTTTGGAAGTCATGATATATACGCTACATGCAAACGTACTAAGGGGACAGCTTATCAGGGAATGCTGAAGGATTATTTTAAATCTCCAAAATGAGAGTGTATGCTTTTACAAAAATTAGAGTATATATATATATATACACACAATCGTGGCCAAAAATATTGGCACCCTTGCACTTTTTTCAAATAATGCACCATTTCTTCCAGAAAATTGTTGAAATTAAAAAATCTTTTGGTATCCACATATATATTTCTTTGGTTTGCAGTGGAAAAAAACAAAAAAAAGGTGTAAAAAAATACTAAATCTCACCTTATTTCACACAGAAATCCTAAAATGGCACAGACAATATTATTGGCACCTTTTCGAAGTTGTGAGAAATAATTAGATTTCAAGCAGGTGATTCTCCTTTACTTCAGAATTGAACTCACCTATGGTGAGTTACAGGTGCCTGCAATATAAAAATCACTCATTCAACCAGTTTGAATAGAGAAAAGGAGTCTTTCTGCTGTTTTGTGTCACTGTGTGTAACACAATGAGTATGGAGAAAAGAAAGAAAACCAGAGAATTATATGAGGAGGTCAGACACAAGATTGTAGCCAAGCATGGACAATCTCAAGGCTGCAAGTCCATCTCCAGAGACCTTGATGTTCCTGTGTCCACTGTACACAATGCTATCAGGAGGTTTAAGGCCCATGGCACTCTAGCCAATCTCCCTGGACGCAAGAGAAAACTTGATCGAAAATTGCAGCAAAGGATTGTTCAAATAGTGGAGACAGCACTGCCAAACAGATTCATTTCGCAATTTGGCAGATCAACTGCCAAACAGATTCAAGCTGAACTTCAGACAGAAGGTACGGCAGTTTCAACTCGCACCATCCGTCGCCAACTCAATGAAAGGGGGTTCGATGGAGGACCCCACTGCTGAAAGAGAGACATAAGAAAGCCCGACTAAAGTTTGCCAAAACACACCTGAACAAGCCAAACTCCTTCTGGGAGAACGTTCAGTGGACAGATGAGACCAAATTAGAGCATTTTTGTAAAGCACATCATCTCTATGTTTACAGAAAACAAAATGAAGCCTTCAAAGAAAAGAACAACTTCCCTACAGTTAAACATGGAGGAGGTTCAGTGATGTTTTGGGTTTGCTGTGCTGCCTCTAGCACTGGGTGCCTTGAATGTGTGCATGGCGTCATGAAATCAGGAGATGAGGAAATGAGGAGATTACCAAGGCATTTTGGAGAGCAATGTTCAACCCAGTGTCAGAAAGCTGGGTCTCTGTCGAAGGTCATGGGTCTTGCAGCAGGACAATGACTCCAAACACCCTTCAAAAAGCACCCAGGAATGGTTCAAGACAAAACGCTGGACTGTTCTGAAGTGGCCAGCAATGAGTCCAGATCTAAGTCCTATTGAACACCTGTGGGGAGATCTGAAAACAGCAGTTGGGAGAAGCACCCTTCAAATCTGGGAGAACTGGAGCAGTTTGCACAAGAAGAGTGGGCCAAACTGCCAGTAGAGAGGTGTAGGAAGCTCATTCATGGCTATAGGAAGCACTTGACCGCAGATATTTTGTCCAATGGCCGTGCTACCAAATATTAAGTCTGAGGTGTCAATAATTTTGTCAATGCCATTTCTTTTTATTTTCTGATTTAAAAGGTTATATTAAGTTCTGAATCAAAAACAACGGTTCTGCTATATTAACAGTGAAATAAAGATACATTTTGATGCATTTGAAGCAACTTTTACTTTATATTTTTTTCTCTCCAGAGGAGCATTTCTGTGTTTCAAGGGGAGACGGACAGACAGACAGCATTAGCCTATCATATAAATGGATGACCAATTAGAATTTGAGCATCCGTTTGATACAATGGAAAGACAGACTTGGTACCGTAAAATGGGGTGAATAGGGACAGCAAGGTGAATAGGGACACAAACTGAAAAAAACTTTGGAAACTTTTTTCGCTGAAAATTGATAACCATACTGATTTGTTGATATTTGGGTTGCAAGTGTTCTCTTGTTTTTTTAAAAAGCAACTTATAGTCCCGATTAACCCCATATATGGGTTAAATAGGAATAAATAGGATTTTTATGGCTGTCCCTATTCACCCCGTTTTAAGGGTGAATAGGGACAGTCACTAATACAAAAAAAAAAAAAATTCACCCCATTTTACGGTACTGAAGGGCTGCCCTAGCTCACAAGAAGATGCTCCGTATTCTCTCAAGAACAATCTCTTTCCATTACTTGATCAGGGCATTGCTACATTTGAAGCATACTAAATATAGAACCTTGTCATGCCTCAAAAACGACACCCTTCTGTGTAATACTAAGTGCCAAATCTATCTATATTGATTACACAAGCTGTGTCACACTTAGAAACGTTTATTTATCAAATCGATCATTATTGTGCAATTAGAGCCAGGTTCAAAAGCAGCTGCAATAAGAAAATACAACTTAAATTGAATTTCAACATCGTGACAGTTTTTCCGAAGTTTTTATAACACGAATGACCGCACTGTAGTCACAATCTGCAACAAAATCCGTTAACGGGCCGAATTGGAAATGCGCTTTTAAAGCACTCTTAAAAGATGAACAGCACGATTGGGAAACACACATTTAATGTGCTATTGAAAAGTTAACTCGACACCTCTCATCCATGACAGCCTTCACCACGGTTATATCAGAACGAGCTGATTCATCACACAGTCACGGATTGTATATGTATTTGTAGCTACTCGATGTATCTATCTTCGTGTGTGTGTGTGTGTGTGTGTGTGTGTGTGTGTGTGTGTGTGTGTGTGTGTGTGTGTGTGTGTGTGTGTGTGTGGTTTGTGTGTGTATATGTATGAGTGTGTGCACATATATGCATGTGTCACCATTTTTCTAAGAAATTGCCATACGGATCTTCGTCAAACTTTCAGAGATTCATCATTGCATGCTGGCGAGTGTTTTGTTTTTTTTAACAAAAAAAAACAAAAATGGATTTTTCTTTTTAAATCGCTCTATACTCTGTAGTGTCTAACAGCACCGGTGTAGCTACATGAAAGGTAGTATTAAATGATCCAAAAACCCATTCTATAGTGGATGTAGGGGAAAGTTTTAAGCCGCCACAAAAATAGGGTAAAAGCCAAAATCCATTTCTTCAAAATGCCAACAGGATTGGAAGAACAACGCCAGTTACCCCTGCTAGTTGCTGATATGCAATTTAAGGCACTGCAATGCTGACAAAGAGGTAGTATCAATAAATCTCTGTTAGCAACCATGAACTCAATAGCTTGACAGGATAGCCTAGAGGTACGCACACTCACATTCAAGCTGCATAAGCTTGGCTTTGTAATCCTGATGGAGCTATAAACTGGCACCCAGACGTTTCACATGCTGGTATCAATCAGTGTGTGCGTGTGGATCATCGGGTCCCCAAGATTTGAGGACCTGTCTGCCAGCAATGGTTGTTGGCGTACGTTAAAGCTTCCACGGCGACTTTTTTGAAAAGTAGGAGAGTTATCGCCGGCATCCTCAACAGATCCCCATAAACTACGGTGAAACAACCGCGTTGGCCAGTCAGTTCCAGAAAGACCCAGGCCAAAACCATTCCTCCCGGCCAACCTCACAAGCAGCGAGTAATTGTCGCCATTCAAGAGGAAGAGGGGGAAGAAGCAGAGAAGAAACAAAATAGACCAGGAGCAAGTAAAGTACATCATCGAGAAGCCAAACAACTCTGCACTGAACTATTTTATTTTTTTCCGAGAGTGGATAGGACTTATCGAAAAGCTTGGGTGGGCACAAAGAGCATCACATGCAGAATAACATACACAAACACGGCAAGATGAATCAGTGGATGTACTTTTCACGAGTTAGACGTTGGAGACAATGGACAAATCAATATGGTCGGTCTATAGTTATTGCCTCCACAACCAAAGGTGGATGGAGATTATGTTTTCACTCCTGTTACTTGCGAAAATAGAAGATGTTTCAAGTACCTGCATCAAAGGGAGGCGCAAAGCGCCCTCCGTTTATATAAGATGATAGGAATCGTTTCTCTGCATGCAGATTTAACATGGGGACTGAAAATGCATTTCTCGGCTTCGACTGGACGAAATTGGCTGCAAATTTCAGAAGTAAATGCTTTGTACATTGAAGTAATATGTTCCAAATTTCAGCAACGTCTGTTTCCACATTCTTGAGTTTTATTTAGAAAACCCTTGAAATCACGTTGGTGTCTGTCCGTCCGTCCGCCCAAAATGTGTTGGCGCTCATATCTCCAGGGCTATACATTGAAACTAGCTGAAACTTGGAATATACATTGGTCATTTGCTCTAGTTAATGGCTTTCGAAACAAATTCCACCTACGTGCTATAGTTTTTGCTTTAAAATTAAATATATGTATATATATTTGGGATTTTGGGATTTGGGATTCCGTTTCCGGTCCGGTCGAGAGAGGACGCTGGCGTCAGTTGCTCGCCGCTTCTCTGACTGGACCATTGTCCGTATCTTGCTTTCCTGGTGGTCGTGGCGGATTTTTGGCCATTGAGTCTGCCCTCTGCACGGTCCCGGCTCTGCTCTGCTGCTCCTGGCTTCACCTGCTCGGCTCCTTCGCTGTTTCCTCGGGCTCACTCTCGTGGGTTGTGCCCATTGTTTGCAGCGGCGGTGGTGGCGGTTTGCCGCCGTGATCTTGATAAGCGGCGGCGGTCGTTTGCCGCTGCATTTGCCGCTTTGCCTCCTCAACCTTGGCCTCGTGCTCGTCTCTTCGCTCCTGTCTGCCCTCTGCATGGTCCCGGCTCTGCTCCTGGCTTCACCTGCTCGGCTCCTTCGCTGTTTCCTCGGGCCCACTCCCGTGGGTTGTGACGATTGCTTCGCCTCCTCACCCTTGGCCTCGTGCTCGTCCCTTCGCTCCTGCTGGCATGGCTCTGCGGTACTCTGCCGCAAGGCTTCTCCTGCTTAAAACCCGCTCCACCCCATCATGCATCTCTGCAATCAAATCGAATGGACTCCTGCGTCGACCCAGGTACATTCACCGTGGCTCCGGTCGTAAGTTTGTTTATTTACAATCAGGTCACTCCATCCCCATCCTCTGGTCGGCTCAGCGCACTCCCACTCATCGTCCCAACACACCTGGTCACAACAACGCACAAAATCGCACCTCCTGTCTGTGAACCCTGGCCAAATCACCTGGATTCATACCCGCCGTACAAAACAACATCAAGCTCACCCTGTTCAATACCCGGTCCCTCAACAACAAATGCCTCATCCTGAACGACTACATCCTGGAAAATAAACTGGACTTTCTCTGTCTCACTGAGACCTGGCAACAACCACTGGACTACTACACGCTCAACCTCACCACACCCAATGGATATTCTTACATCAATAAACCACGCTCGGAGGGCCGAGGTGGTGGAATTGCCGTTATTCACCGACAAGACATCAAGACCTACCTCATCTCCATCTCATCTGCTCCATCATTTGAACACCTGGCTTTTAAACTCTCTGGTCACACACAGTCAGTCATGGCTGTTGTCTACTGCCCTCCCAAACCACACCCATCATTCCTGTCTGACTTCTCCTACTTTCTGACCCAGCTATGTTCCCTCTCCCCCTCAATCCTCCTCCTTGGTGATTTCAATATCCACATGGACTCCACTGACTCCACGCTAACCACTGACTTCACTGATTTACTCACCTGCTTTAACCTCACTCAACATGTCAACTTTCCTACCCATAACCGTGGTCACATTTTGGACCTTGTCTGCTCTACTGGACTAATTTTGCACCATCTCTCTGGCTCCGACCTCACTCTTCCTGACCATCTAGCCATCACTCTGACCATCAACATCCCCACCCCAGCACCAAGGCATTATCACACTATCAACTTCCGTAAGCTAAACGCTCTTTCACCTACCTCATTCTCATCGACCCTCTCTGAAAAAATGTCCACTTCTCCCTTCGTTGACCTCCACACCCCTTCTGACCTCACTGACTACTACAACCACACTCTCTCCTCCTGCCTTGACCAACTTGCGCCTATAAAAACCAAAACAGTTTCTTTCACCCATTCTGCTCCCTGGTTTACCCCTGAACTCCGCCTGATGAAAACTCGTGCTTGCCAACTTGAAAGACTCCGCAATAAAACAGGTCTCACAGTTCACTCCCAGGCCTACAAGGACCACATACAACACTATAAAGATGCCCTCTCCCGCGCCCGCTCCGCCTACTACTCTCAAATTATCCACTCTGGCTCCGGAAACCCAAAAGCACTCTTCTCTACAATAAACAAACTCCTCAGCCCGCTGAACACCACCACCCAGTCATTCACAATAGACAACTGCATCTCCTTCCTTTCATTCTTCCAACGCAAAATTGAAAACATCTACAACAGCTTGACCACCGCCGCACCCGCTCCCCCTCAAACCACCTGCCCCCCCCTTATCCTGCCATCCCCTGTCTCAATTCTCCCCAGTCTCCCCTACTGACCTCTCTGAACTCCTCATCGGAATGAAAACTGCCACCTGCACTCTTGACCCCATCCCCTCCAGCTTTGTCAAGGCCTCCCTTCCTGCTCTCTCTCCACTTATCATTGCAACAATAAACTCCTCCCTGTCTACAGGCATCGTCCCACCATCCCTCAAAATTGCTGCTGTTACCCCCATTCTGAAAAAACCTGGACTAAACCCTGACACCCTAAATAACTTCAGACCCATCTCCAACCTACCCTTTCTGTCAAAGGTTTTGGAACGCGCTGTAGCCACTCAACTCAAACATCACCTCTCTGCCAATAACCTGTATGAAACATTCCAATCCTGATTCCGCTCCAACCACAGTACTGAAACTGCTCTCCTCAAAATCACCAACGACCTTCTCCTCTCCTCTGACGCTGGCAACCTCAACATTCTCATCCTCCTCGACCTCAGCGCCGCCTTTGACACCATCGATCACACCATCCTCCTCACCCGACTTGAAACCACCTTTAACATTACCGGCACTGCCCTCTCTTGGATTAAATCATACCTCTCTGACAGACGTCAGTTCATCTCCATCAATAACTGCAAATCCCCCACTGCTCCCCTCCCCCAAGGTGTCCCCCAAGGTTCAGTTCTTGGCCCCCTCCTCTTCATCCTTTACCTGTCCCCCCTCGGTCACTTAATCCGCCGTCATGGTCTCCAATTCCACTGCTTCGCCGATGACATCCAGCTTTTCATCTCCACCAAGTCCATCTCCACCGCCACCCACTCTATCCTGACAAACTGCATCACTGAAATAAAATCCTGGCTTCAAATCAACTTCCTCAAACTTAACTGTGATAAATCTGAAATAATCATCATTGGCCCAAAAACGCTCACCAAGTCCACCCATAACTTTGCCCTCAACATCGACGGTTTCCCAGTATCCACCTCCCCTCACATCCGGAATCTTGGCATCATCTTTGACCAAACCCTCTCCTTCGACAAATACACTAAACAGATCACAAAGACAGCCTTCTTTCACCTGAAAAACATCGCCCGTCTCCGTCCATCCCTCTCCTCCGTGGCTGCAGAAACCCTCATCCACGCCTTCATCACTTCCCGTCTGGACTACTGCAATAGCCTCCTTTATGGTTCACCCTCAACAATCACCAATAAACTCCAATACATTCAGAACTCCGCTGCCCGTCTACTCACCCATTCCCGGACCCGTGACCACATCACCCCCATCCTTTACAAGCTTCACTGGCTCCCCATCTCCCAGAGAATCCAATACAAAATCCTCCTCTTGACCTACAAAGCCCTCCATAACCTGGCCCCATCCTACCTGGCTGACCTCCTCTCCAGACACACTCCCACCCGCAACCTCCACTCTGCTGGTACCAACCTCCTGACCCCCCCCATCCGGACAAAATGTAGATCCTGGGGGGACAGGGCCTTCTCCATCGCTGCTCCCACCCTCTGGAACTCGCTACCTCACACCATCAGAGACTCTTCCTCACTCACCACATTCAAAACATCACTCAAGACCCACCTGTTCAACACTGCATTCAACATTTAACCCACAGCATCTAACCCCTGACTATCTCCGCTCCTTCTCCCTCCTTTGTGCTTTGAATATTTCCCTATTGATTCTTCTTTTTTTGCAATTGTTTTTATGTTTTGCTATGCATTATGTTTTGCACTCTGTCAAAGCGTCTTTGGGCTTCCTGAAAAGCGCTATATAAAATAAATGCATTATTATTATTATATATATAGATATATGTATATATATATATATATGTATATATATATATATATATATATATATATATATATATATATATATATATATATATATATATATATATATATATATATATATACATTATACACACATAAATAAATATACATTATACACACATAGTTACATACTTTATGCTATTATACTTCATAACTCTTCCAAATGTTAATACGCAAATGTAACGTGCTGGCTTAATGGCCTAAGGGATAAGGCATCAGACTCAAGGACTTTAATATCCAAGCTGGGGAGTGCAGGTTCAAGTCCCATTTGGGTTGAATAATTTTTTTGTTCTTACTTTTTGAAGTATTTTATATCATCTTGAATAATTAATCAACGGGACGTGCAAAATATGCATCCCTCCTTTTATATGGGATCGTTTCTCTGCATGCAACTTTAACATGACGACTGAAAATTCGTTTCTCATCTATATATATATATAAATATATAATCTATATATATATCTATATATATCTATATATCTATATCTATCTATATATTATATCTATATAATCTATATATCTATAATATCTATATATCTATATATCTATATAATCTATATCTATATCTATATATATATATAATCAAAATATACATACATCTATCTATCTATCTATCTATATATATATATATATATAGTGCTACGGTTTTGAGATTGGCACAGATTGATCATTAAAGGTTAAAGGGTTGCCCCCCATAGTTAGTCCACGAGCAACATGTAGGCCACCTGTAGTATTAGTTATGTCATAGTATGTGTGAGTATAGGCCATTTCCCCTAGTAATATCTGCGTTGTGTAAAGACATAAGTTTAGGTCCCCTTCATTTTTATGTCCACCCTCCAAGTTCCACCTCCATGGGCATAATTGATCCCGCGCCCCATTTGGTTGATCCCTCAGTTTGTTACGCTTTGGCTACCGGCAGCATTTATTATGCTTTGGTTGCCAGCAGCATTTGCTACCCTTTGCTCGCTCACTAGTCGAGTAACACGAGATAGGCCTAAGAGGGAGGAGCGCGGGGTCTGGGTGGGGCGGCGTCAAGGCAGCACGTCAGAGGCGATGACGGTAAGGGCCACCAGCCAACCAGGGCTCTAACGGCATGGCGTGACAGGGCGTGGTAAGGCGCGTCTGGTAAGTGCTAGAAGGTTCGCGGGGCGTGCCTATAAAAGTCTTGGCACAAAGCCCTTGAAAGGACTTATGCATGAGGAATCGGTCAGGACTAGCGCTGGAGAGCACTTGTTACAAGGAGCACAAGAGAGAGAGCACGAGTGAGTGGTGAACAGGACTCGACTGAAGCAGCATTCGCTTTGGGGGCATTGCGCCATATCTGAGTATTACGTACGCGCCGAAGGAAAGGCAGCCAGACGCGCCGGTGGCGAATATTGCCTATTCAGCCACGCGAGTGAACGCGGAAACAGCCGCCAGTAATAACCGCCAACCGCCAGAGCCCAGACCCTACTGTTCGCCCCGTATTACCCGATGTGCACCAAACGACACGCGGAGAGCTCCTGCCCCTCTACTTACCATCTGCCAGGGATGAACCAGAGGCCGGAGGGAGCTGCACGCGAGCCATCCTTGGACGCGGAACATCATCCTGCAGCTGCAAGCCCCGTGTGAGTGTGGCTGTGTGTGAGACGGGCCCGTTTATCCTGGGGATTAAGATAAGACTGTTTTTAAGGCTGCACTGTGTCCTCTTTTCTGGAATCATTGTAAATAGTGTAAAATAATCCTGTTCTTCCTTTTTCCCATTCGACCGCTTTTGTGATTTATCCATTTGGCTATGCGTGGTACGAACGAGATCGCTAGAACCGGGGTCACCATATAAACGGCACGGATCGCGTGTATGCACCGCTCGGCGTCTCAGCACGTGTGATTCATGCGGGGCTTATTTCCTCGTTTCAGGGCAGTGCGAGTAATTAGG